>NC_088606.1:30245396-30574396 GCF_036013475.1 Columba livia | reverse complement strand
CCAGAAAATGTCAAATTTATTTGTTGAAATTATTAGAGGCCCACAAATAATATTATTTTTTATTTTCAGAGATCTAAACATTCTACAATAGAGTTGTCTTTGTGCCAGTGAAAATACTTATCATAGCAATACTCTGATTAAGATTACTAAAAAGTGGATGCCAGACTAATAATAAGTAAAACCATATTTAATTAGTATTCCATAGGTACTTCTCAGTTTTGCAGTTTCGAAATACGAAAGACTTTTTGACATTCAGTTTTTTTTCTTCCAAGTAATATCTTGTTGTTGGACAAACTTGAAAATGTTTGAAAACAAAATGGATGTTAAATTTGTAAAAAGCATGTTTGAATTATAAATTTTGGTGTTCTTGCTATAGGAGTTCATGCGATCTACATTGAATAAAATAAAATAATCTCTTTAAAGGTCAAAATCTTTGGAGCCTGTAAAGCTTTTTGCTGTATCCTGGAGCACCTTCTCTGGCCTTATATTTACACTGTTCTGAGCTCTGTTGTCCAAGAAGTAGAAATTCATACTGGTGTAAATGTGGTAAAATAGCAATCCAATTAACACTATACTCATTTTAACACATATGTGATATGTAACAAAAATCTAGAAGTTGTTTGTAACTGTGAAAAACCTTCTTGGTACTCAGTACTTCGTAGTGTAAGCTTTTTGCAGGACAATTAACCTTAGCATATAGAGCAGCAGATCTGAAAATAAATACGCTGGAAAACACTGAAGACAGACATCATGGTTAATGCAAATTAATGTAATCATAGATTCAGAAAAAATAAACTACTCCAGTGCCACAGTTTATTTAGTTTTGTTACTTGACAGTCTTAACCTTTCTTTCTATTCCAGTGATTCATATTTATGATCTTCTTTGTTGTGAAGTGATTTTGCCAAAATATATTAATCCATCCTTTTTCCATTTTTGATTGATTCCTGAAACAAAAAAGCACCAAACAAAATCAAGAATGGATCTATTTCACAATTATGCTTGTTCAATGCACTAGGATATTTTTTATTGTGACTGAAGTCTTTTTCCTGAGATCTGTGTGCTACAGACAGGTTTTTTTAACCAGAGCAAATTCAAGTGCAGCTTTCAGACCAGTCAAACCCAAGAGACAGGCAGGAGGGTAGCCCTTCCTCAGCTTCTCTCTGCATTAGCCTTTCGTACTCAGTCTCCATCGACCTGTCAGAGACATCACAGTGATTGACTGCCCTGGCAGATGTGCCGCTATAACAGGTAACTTGATCATCCAGACCCATCTGTCTCTCAGTCCTCTTCAATTCACACTTTCAAAAATATTAGAGATTAGGGAGGGGTTGGATTCTTTGTTGTGATTTTTTTTTTTTTAATGTAGGATATCTGTATCTCACAAAAGTTTACCCTCAGTAGATGAATGGTGATGTGCAGTATTTGAGCCATATCCTACTGAGAGGAACTACATAGCATTGTTCAGAATCAATGTTTCAGATCTGGGTTAACAATATCCAAAGAATTTAAAAACTTGCTTGTAAGATGTCTAAAATTAAGGACAGTTTTTAGAACCACTGTGGTAATAATAGAATGATGTTTCAAAGATAACAGTTCCAATGTGAGACAGATGGGCTGTTTAACCGCGCTTAGTGAGATGAGGGGATCTGATTCAGTGGGAGTATTTTCACGTCTTCTCTTCAGTGCCCACAGCCTGGCAAATGTTGTGACATCATTAAGCTGAACTGCTGATTTTAGATGGGTCTGGAACAAGAACGGGCAGGGGTAACTCAAGCTTCCTGCTGAAATGTAGTTAACTAATTTACTCGTGTCACTATTTCTGATAATTACTTTTCACCAAAATATTTTGCTGTGCTTGTGTGTAGAGGATTTCATTCTACAAGTCAACACCCTAAGTGTTGTAGCCTCACAGGATCTATCAACAGCTTCTATTAAGAGAGAATATAATCTTGGTGAGAGCAGTGGCTAACACTTCTCTGTTCTATTTCTCAGTAAAGTCTACTGCACACTCACTATCAAGGGATGTACATTGGCACAGATGACATAGTTCACAATATAAGGGGAAGTAACATACTGAAGCAAGCAAAACAAGGTAAAATGAATGACAACTGACAAAAAAGCAAGTGAACTCGGAATATTTTTTTTCAAATGATAGGAATAAAAATATGCTAAGTGTGTACATAAGCAATGACACATGCAGAATAAAAAGAGATAAATAATGGGGGGAGGAGTAGAGGAATGAGGAGTATCTAAAAGCAGAAAAGACCTCTCAGGTGCATATCTGCAAGGTTTTTGGATCAGACTAGAAACCGAGGCGACATTGAGAGACATAACAAAATGGAAACTTCATGCCTTCCTGAAAATTATGCTTACCATCCTGAACCTAGAACTTCAGCAGGATCTAAACCACTCAAGGGGCGCCTGTCATTTCATTAATAAATTTCAATGAGTAAATGAGATCAGATTCACAGTTTTTGTGAGGGAATCTGTAATTATGACCCTATTGCTTTGATTTCTGGAATGACAAAAAAACCAGAAAATTATTCATCCTTAATATAGTATGTGGTATGTATGGAGGATTTGAGGTGCACAATCTTTTGTTCCAAAGCCAGAAAAACAGGTAGAATGACAATCGTCACCTTGTCACAATTCATGGAACAGAGCACTGGAGAAATCCAATGTGCAGCTGAATACAGACAGTTGAGTGTAGGCACAGACAAGGGAAGGTGTAAAGGACTCATAAGAGATTACTCTGTGGATTAACCACTCTTTTTTTCAAATGCACCCCTTTGTGAGATGGGCACAACCTCTTCTGAAGGGAATGATGACTGCAGTGTGGGAAACTGAAATGCCAGTTCTCTACACTTCTTGAGCTTCTAAGGCTGCAGATGGAGTGAAGAGTTGAAACAATGAGTTCTGACCAGATGAAATTGCTACGGACGCTTTGTGACAGAGTTGCCTGACCGTATCTGTATCGTTGTAAACCAAGGTAGACTTCTTCCACGAGAGCTGCTGCTTCATTTCATGTACATCTTAGGAACTTCTGGGTAAGTAATATTGATACTGTATCAATCTGTGACAGGCATGTTCTATGTTAGTCTTGTGCAATACTTACCTAGATTTTCAATAAGTTATTAAATAGCTTCCTTATGTGATAATCTATAAATAACAGGCACGAAATTCTAAAAAGTAAACCTATTCCAATGTAGTTACTTGTATCAAGGGAAATGTGCCTTTCTGAATGATTTTTATTTCTCTTCTGGGAAGAAAGTTATCTAGAGACTAAACATTGGGACCTCGTGGCAATCAGCACTCTTGAAATAGTAGACTAGAAGTTATATCCAAATAAAATACATTTATAACCAAATACTGCCTCAGAAAGCTCAGAGCTTGATTTGAGTTTATCTGATCACCTTCTAACTTGATAGTAAACATGTTAAAATATGCATATATAGTACAAAAAATATATGTTGGTATATAGTTTTGCACAGTGCTTAGAAATCAACAATATACACATACAGGTAAGATGACATAATAATTACATGTCTATGACTGTTTAAAAAATTAAATCGGTAAAAACATTTCATGGTCACAAAATCTGATCAAATGGTAACGAACTGTAAGTGTACTTCACATTACTATAGAAAGTAACTGTCTGTCAAGGTTTGATTGCTGGGCAACAATAAACCATGGCAGATGCTTTGTTAACCCCTTCTCTCCCCCAGCCTCCTTTAGACCCCTCCTCCCCAGGTGATAGGAAGGCAAAGAAGGACCAAAAGAGAGAGCTGGAAAAAAATTAGAAATGTTTTACTAATGCTACTAATACAATAAAGAAAATAATGCAAAACATACAAAACCAATCTTGAATTCCCCGGCAAAGATCAGCACTGCTCCAGAAGCAGCAGAGCAAGACCAGAAATCATGGGCTGGATTCTACAGCAAACTGGAACTGGATTCAGACAGTCACTAGGCCTCAGATTTGCAGGGACAGCAGGCAGGGTCCTTCCCAGATGTTGGCCATAGTCGAAGAAGAGAAAAAAGGGACAAGATCCTCGTGGCCTCCCACTTTTATAAGTAGTATCACGTGAATGGGATGGAATACTTAGCTGGTCAGTTTTAGTCACCTGTTCAGTTTGCTTCTCCTTGCCCCTGTGATTTACGGGATGTGCATCCTTATCAGCGACCTTGCATTCCATTGCTATGTCTACCAAAACACGTATCCTACTTTAGAAAAGTGCAGTTACTAAGAAAACTTCAGCTGAAAGGAAAATTCACTAAAAGAGAAACTTGTCTTGTTTTTAACAAAACCAGGACACTGTCCCAGTGCATCTTTCACTGCTAGGTGCCAGTCTTGCAAAATGAACAATCTGAGTTAATCCATTTGGCCTGGTGAGGTGCAAACACACATAGCTGTCTTTCAAGACTCAAACTGTAAGAGTCTATCACTAGAAATACTGTGTTCTGCATATGATAAACCATAAAATAATAGGCCTGGAAAAAACAGGAGAGTGGGCTTGAATAAAACAAGAATGGAAGTAGATCCATTCAAATAGCAGGACTCAGGATGTGATTTGTGGTAAGACAATCTCAAGATTTCCTCATTCATCTCTTTGAGAAATCTGGTTTTGATACAAAGGAGAAAAATAATTCTTTAGCACTATTATTTAGTCTTCTGTCTTAATCTAGCATAACCAATAGTACTTCTTCTGTGTTCTTTTAAGGCAGACACCAGAAGATATCTGAATGGTATGTGAGAGTTGACCATGCAAAGCTAAGAATGAACTTTGCACCAGCAGTTTTCACTACTGTTGGGCCCTCAAATATCAATTGAAAGAAAGTTGTCTAAGCAGACTGAAAGCTTCAATCTGCTTCTTCACTTAAAATGTTTGCAGAACAAATGAGTCATTTTCTTTGTTCCATCTTTGCACACACCACAGTATGCATCCTCTTATGTAAACCAGAAAGAAAAACAAAGATTTTTTTACTGTATTGTTACTATTTGAAGTTTATTGCATTTTCTGTTTATGTTTTTTCCTTTGCAGTTCTAACAATTCCCAAAGTTAATGTAAATACACATAAACTGAAGTTGCTTCTATGGCTGTTTAGATTTACTATGAAATACATAAACAGGACTTGAATCAAGGGATTAGAACTCATTTGTTTCTCCGAAGTTAACACTCCAACAGCCTACTTAGTTATATTTTCTTATGGTTTTTTCTTACTAAAGCTTCAGTAGAACGGATAGAAAGTGACCCTCTTTACACTTAAGTTATTCTCTAGGGCATGTCCTTGAAAAAAGGGAAATATAGGATTAGTCACCCATAGGCAATGGGGAATCTGTTGTTTATATTTCATAGGAAAAGGCAATTATATAAAAGTGAGACTCCATTTTAAGTTGTTTCTTAGAAGACTGTAGCAGGTGCACTGCGCTTTGTGAGGATCACAGTTTTTTGGGGCATGTAACAAGACTTTAAGGACTAGCCATTGAGTAACTTTCAGGCACTTGGGAGAAAGAATGCCTGATTTGTGGCACACACTTTCATTTTGGTGGAAGCCAACTGCTATCCTCACCAAAATATGAAGGAGTTTGGGACACTAGGCAGGAATGATTAAGTATCTCAAGAACTTTGAAGGCAAAATATGAGGAATCTTCCAGAGCTCAGAACAAATAACCAATTTCAATTATAGTCACTTGTAAGTGAGGATCCCTTCTTCACATAAGAAGTTGCTTATTTTGGATCTGGTCCTATGTTCACAAAAAGACATACTCTCTACATATCACTATATTTTGATACCTAAAATGAGATGCACCATAGCTCACGAGATTACTACAAAAACACTTAAAATAGTCATTGGGGGACTGAAAAGGTGAAGGTGCACTTCAAATATTGCATTTCTCTGGGACCACAAAACTTAGACTAGGTTAGCAACATCCTTCCCTTGAAATCCCAGACCTAAACCATTTCCTAGACTTAAGTCCTGAAGCCCTGCATTTAAAAAACGAGGAAAGGGGGCAGATTTTTCTTTCAAAAAGGATCATTGAAAGTTTGAAATCAAGAGTAGCCTTTTATAACCTAGGGCACTCACACATATAGGACACAGTCTTTCAGTTTTGTGTTTGACTGAAGTAATTCACCTGAACACACTGAAGGGTATTTTGGGGGGGGGAGGTTTTGGGCATCGTATATTATTACACTTGCTTTTTGGGTACAATTTCATTTTTTAAAAGCCCTTCCATTACAGGTATAATAGTCCTTGAACTGGAGAGCAAAACAAAAATGTCAATAAATATAGGTATCATTCTGTTATCTAAAGGAGAAGGCACTCATCTGTGAAAAAATTTAGATTGTCTTTGCCATTTGACACTTCTAAGGTTGTGGGTTTGTTTGGTGTTGGGATTTTTTGGTTTTGTTTGTTTGTAGTTTTTTTTTGGTTGGTTGGTTTTGTTTGTGGTTTTCTTGTTGTTGTTGTTTTTTATGTACTCAAAAGCATAGGCTTTTGGACAACTTTGCTATCAGAATCTTTGGCACATTTCAGGTGCCCATAGGCTGTTCTAAAATGGGAACTCTTAAAAAACCTGAATTTTATAAAGTAGTAGACTCCTCTTGTATTAACTTACATTTCACTATATAACAGAAATACCTCCAGATTATAATGAGAGTCTTATGAGTCTGTTGGTGTGTAAATCTTTGGAATCTGAGATGTACTTGAAAAAGTATCTTGATTAAAAAAAAAAAAAAAGAAAACAACAACAAAAAATATCCAAAGCAACAACAAAAATCAGCTCTCTAGTTATCATGTTATGCTTAATATTTTTCCAAAAGATAACTTCTGAACGATGTTTGGCTTTTCCAAACTGTGTTTGCTTCTGTTTTCTGAAAGATAGCTCTAGGTCTATGCATATTTTATCTCTGCCCTTTTAATGCTATTTCTAGTTAATTATGCCAATACAAGAAGCCTAAAGTAAATATATTTTAGCAGTTTATATTATGAAAGTATCTTGCCCTTAGTATATACTAACAAGATCTGTAAATGCAATTATTATTAGCAAGCACTCCACCTACTGGTTCAAATTATGCCAGACAAGTAATAAAAAAAATAGTTCACGTTCTAATAAGAGTTTTACTGCCTAAGGGTGCAATCATTCTGGTTCCCAGTACTTTAAGTATTTATACATCTTCTGTGGAACCAATCAGGTACATATGTATATATATATACACACCTTTAAACTGCTATTCAAATTCATTAGCAAAATTCACCTAATTTACTCTCACAGATGACTATCCTAACTAGTATTTTGCAACCTTAGCTGTGAATGTCAACAGAGTAAGTGTCAATAAAAAGCAAAAGCTACAGAAACCACAAGATGTTTTTCTTTTGGTATTTCATACGTGTATGATCTCTAGAAATGAGTTTTTAGAGAAGGATTTTAAAAAAACATGAATAAAAATGCAGCCTGGCACAGAAAAAGAAAGTACTGAAAATATGTAAATGCTGATTAAGCTCCTAATACTTCATCTTCAGAACCTTGGTAAAGGCAAGAGAGAAAAAATAGCGTGGTACAGTGGTAAGCTTTTTAGTAGAATTAAGATAAAATAAACCAGTTATAGCTAAGAAGTTTTACTAAAATAGGCTTTAAGATACACACACAATTACATACATGTATCAGCAAGCCATCTCTATTTATTTTGCAGTACAACTCATTATCCAATTATTTGTGTATAATCTGCATAATGTTTGGATATTATTTCTTTCATGCACATTTCCCACTGAAGTCTATAGAACATTTGCGTATTCAGGGAAAGTACAATTGCTTCTATTCATGTATAGACTAATACAGCAAATGATACGAACTCATAGATGAAAATCAGGCTACGTATGGATGCAGAAGGAAGAACTACACCAAAATAGCATTACTTTAAGAAACTCTGTTGCAAAGATGTGTATTTTTCCAGACAAAGATACTGTACAATGTATATGTTTCTTAAATTGTCATTTGAATTTTGTTATCAGATTTCCATCAAGTACACTATCAATAATGAGACATCTTAAGCATGTTCATTTTCATTGATATGATGAGGTCTTCTGCTTTCAGCAACTTTATGTTGTGTTAACTGAAACAAACACTGATACAATATGGTACCATGCAATAGGAAAGTCATGCACCAAGGACTGAAGATTGTCTTTCCTGCCCATTCCAGCTACTGCTTTGCAAAACTGCTTAGAAACCTGACATATTAGTACACATGTCAATATCAAAACATGCAGTTGTGGATGGAGTCACTCTTTACAGGAAAGAATTTTAACACAGGGGAAAAAAAAAAAAAAAGTAGCCCACTAAAATAAACACAAAACAAAGAATGTGGAAACACAGCACAAATCTACCCAACAAAATTTACCTGACCCTTTAAAGCTCACCAAAACATGACAGAAGGTCCCCTTGATAGTCTGTATCATATATATGTTCTGAGACTGTGCTGCCCATATGTTCAATAAAACTGTTGAATCTCAAAGTTATAATAATTTGCAACGAGGTGCCAGAACCAATTATTAAATATCATATGATCCAGCAGAGATGAAATAAAAATATACAGGGTCGATTTTACTGGCTCTGAGTGTTATGAAGATTATAAAATACTTAGAATTGCAGTTTAACTTAAGGGGAGTCTTAAACACTTCCTTATGCTTAAATTTTGCTCACAGTAGAATATCAGAAGCCAAATGCAGATGGTACATTTTTCTAGGTACAAAGAGAAGATTGCCCTTATAGTTATTGATTTGAATATCAATTCAGTAAAAAAAAAAAAAAGATATGCTATTATGATATCTTTTAATAGCACAAACCTTTGTTCAAAAGAGCAAGTGACAGCCAAAAGTACAATTCAAGTGAGAAAAAAGGTACAGTGTGATTAGATCAGTGAATGATACCATCTCAGCCAAATAGCTGCCTATAGTGTGGAAAAAGAAGACACTTAGTCCTAAGTGTAAACAGTCATTATTTATTTACCATGACATCTCTTAAACATGAATGAGTGAATGTTTTAAATACTAGTTCCCGTCTTTTAGCCAAGGTCAACTGTTTCACATTGGTCTGTGCATTTTCTCAAGCCGTAAAACTTAGAGGTTGACCTGAGATGTTTATATGACTTTTTATTTGTTATTAAATACCAAGAAGTTTCACTGAAATTATTAACTTCTCCATAAAACCACATAAATATGGATTCACGTTAACTATGGAGCATCTTCCTACTGTGTGTGTCTAAGAATTAAATATTGTATTATACAGTAGGACAAAAAGTTTTAAATTTCTAACAGTGAATGCAACCTTGATCTTAATATACTATGGCTGCAAGCATCAAAATGTTGTTGCTGCAGGAAAAAATGTATTTCTGCCCTCAGTTATCGGAGCATTGCAAGAATAGGACCATGTTTGTCTATGTATGTTTACAGCACCTGTCAGCCGATACACGAGAAACAAGAAGAGTAATGTAAACTGATCCCCGCCTTTTGCTGAATATTTAATGCAGTCTGCTGAAAAGGAAAGCACAAACATTCTACTTTTCCAAAGCCTGTCTTCCTTGCATTCTTCTAATTTTCTCTGGGGAGGGATGGGTTTCGAACTTGGTCACTGGTAGTGCCCATTTGCTTCTGGATCTTTACTTTTCAGTCTTGGCTTTCTTCCTGTCTCCTGAAACTAAATTTACTTCATTTTAGCCACCTCATAGCAGATTTGTGTGTATATATTTTCAAGGAAATTTGATTGTCTGTATAGATTTTTAAATCAGCTTTCAGATCAAGTTCAGAATTTGTAAACTGTTGTGTCGTTGCATCAGGCAATAGTGGAACACAGACCTCAGATGTACATAATCCAATACTATAAAGTGATCTTTAAATGAGACAACTAGGGCATAAGCAGATTAAAGTGGCCAATAATGGGAAAACAAGTGCCCATTCCAAGAGCAATTGTAAGAAATTTAAGCCTCAGGAAGTTGCATTATACATTTTATTAAATTGAGGGTATATTCACACTTATTGTGGCTTGAAATTTGAACCAGTATTTTCTGTCTTTGGTTACCTTACTTTAGGATTCCTTAATGGGCTGAAGATGTAATGCATAATATCATATGACTGCTTTAAGTTTGCAAGTTAGTTTCTCGAAAGTTGTAATTTAATTTAAACTGACAACTCTACAATAAACCACTGTTCTCTCATAGCAAACAGTATCTGACCTAAAATGCATGTAACAAGACCCTAAGATTCTAACAAAATCCCACTTTGTCATTTTAACCTTGTTTGCAACAGAAAGAATCTTCTTTTGAGCAGCAATACCAGTTAGTAGTATGTAAAACATTAGCTTTCAAAAATATTTAAATAATATTTATATTCAGAGCCTGCTGTTTTCCAAATAATCAAGACAAAATGAAGAAAAGATTGAGCATCCAATTCATATACAAAGAATGAATTTATATATACTCCAAAGGAGTCCTTTTTAAAAGGATATCTTAACTGTTACCTGTTTACAGAGGAAAATAGAGAATCTGATCAGTGCCAAACAAGAGAAACTATGGTAGGGAAAAACACGCTAAAAATGACATGTAGTGCAGTGAGTAAATTGTGAAATATCATAACTTCTAAGAGGCTAAAGATTCGGTTAATCAAAGGAAATGGAAGAGGTGTGGCCTTTGCATCTCTTGAATATTCCAAGAATCCCAGGTTGCTTTGCCAGTTTCAGGACGAACCTGTCCATGAGTTCCTCCACATTCTCTAAAAGATTGATTCAGAAGCTATACTGAGTGTGGTCAGCTGCCTATGGCAATGTCACTACTGTTAATTCCAGGTGGAAAATACAAAAACAATTATTCCCTCTGGGTGCTGGTTTGTTTAACAACTCCATGGTTCCACCTTTCTGAAGCTTGGAATATTCTCCTGGAAACCTCATCACAAATTTTGATGCAAAGATGCTTCTGTCAGTTTTGTGAGAAAGAGAAGCAAACTTGATTTGATCCCACCCTTTTCCCTCTGTTGTTTAAGTGTATTCTTGTGGAAAGTAACCTTTTTTCTCCTTTATGCAGCACTGTCCTGAGGTGATGACTATATTGCTCTAAAATACAGTAATTAAAAAAAAAAAAAAGACATTTCTGACATGGTGCCACCAGTTTCTAGGTCCTAGAGGTGAAATTCTACAAATTCTAAAGGCTGCCATTTATAGGAGGAATTGGCTTCTTTGAATGTCAGATGTACTCTTGCTCACAGGATTAACGTGAGCTTGTTTTTGCAACCAATGTGTTTATAGTCTAATTTGATTATGCAATTTGGTAAGAATTAGAAGAGCTGTTGGATTAAGAGTTGTAAAGGATGAACATATAATTAAAACCATGAAAATCTAGCATAACCTGTATTCCAGTTTTGTCTTGGTCTGAATCACATATGCTGTGTTTTGCCCTGTCAGCTTTGCATTTTTCAGAAGTTAATCCGCTGTCAACGAAATGGGCTAGAAACACATAATGTGTCAAGGAGGGTTGCATATTGTTAGTTTTATGTCTATTCTTATATACATATGTGTATTTCAGACACGCACACACACAGATATATGTACAATGTAATTTCTAAATGCTTTAGGTTTTTTTGGATGTCCATAAAAATACAAAAATTGTGTCTAGCCTGTTGCTTCTATTATTAGCAAGCAACGTATAGTGTCATATGCAGCACAGGTTAAGAAAAATGTAAAGGTGAAAAAAGTTTACAAATCTTTTAACTAGATTGATAGGGAGGCCTTTCTAATATTTACTCCCTGTGCATACTAATGTACATGATTTTTTTCAGGTAATGTTATTTTTTATTCATATTCCTAGTGAATATGCATAACTTACGCTTCACTACACTGTTAAAATATAATGCAATTCCCAGTCTGGAAGTGACTTTTAGTTGTAATAAGATAGAAAATATTAGTCACATATATTAGTGTCAGAAATGAGTGATTCACTGCATGGTGGAAAGGGAACCTAATAGTGATGCACTGCTATGTAAATTTAGGTTATTTAGATTTGGTGGCTGATTTCAGATGCAACTTCCCATTCAGTCAATAAATTCTCCAAAGGCAGATTAGAGTACCTGTGCAACCTTTGTCTCTTAGTTCTGTAGGAGCTGTTTGATGAAGACAACTTAATGTGACACACTCCAACTAAAAGACCCTGAAGGATGTTGAAATGTTACACTTTCAGGGAACACACACTTGGTGTTTGGTTTTGGTAGAGGCAATGAATCAAAAAACTTGAATTAGGACTGATAGCATAAAAAAAAAAAAAAACACCACATCAGTTGTTGTTCTTATTTAAGAGGACACATTTAGTTTCTGCAATGTGCCGAACTTCATATTATTTGGGCTTCATCCTACCTTAGATACCCTTACGTGTCTCTAACGAAAGCTGCTGACACAGAAATAATTAAAATAGAACTGATTCTATACCCAGTGGAATCAGTAGTGACTGGTAGATTCCTGCCGGTATTGGTTTATCCTTATATTGCGTTTTCACTCACTTCCTAAGACTAATTTTTCTCTACCTCTGTATTTTTTTGTTCTTAGTAATGAACAATAGTCAAATAACGATGGAGGGTGAGTTTGGAACAACAAACAAATGCGAATATAATATGTTAAAATGAAACAAATACTAACAGCATTAATTAACTTGTGAGAAGTGTCGGGAAGGCATATCATGGGTAAAGCATGTTTGAGGGAATGTACTATGATTAAGATGTCTAGGCAATTGGAAAGAAATCCTATATGCTGCAGATAATGGTTGAATTTCCTGTTGTTTGTTTGAGCCGTACGCGTCAGTCAAACTCAGACTAAGCTTTATATATGATTGCTTTGCTTGAAGTTTGGTCTTTTATCTACAAAAAAGCATGTAATTTTTTCCTTTGAAATCCACCTTTCTGGAGTTCCTTCTGTTCACTAAATGCTAAGACTGAGTCAAAATTTTATAGGGAAATGTGTGTCACTCCTCTGTCCAGCAGATTATGCTGCTTCAGTTTCCTTGTTCCAGGAATTTAATTATAAGTTTGAATGCAGAGAAAACAGCAGGTTTTGGACCTTTCTCCACCTCCAAGGGAAGATGTTACTATGAAATCACAAAACTCCTTTTTTTTCGGGTTGTCAGCTTCTTTATTAATATTCCATTGACGTTATGACTTAGTCAAGAATTAGGAGAAAAATTCACAAAGCTCCAAGCTCCCAAGCTTTTTTTACCATTCCTGAATGAAGAGACTGAGTGCATCCTCAGCAAGTTTGCTGACGATACCAAACTGGGAGGAAGGGTTGATACACCAGAAGGCCATGCTGCTGATGGTGGAGTAGCCAACAAGGAGAGGCATGCTGCTGGACCTTGTTATAACAAACCAAGAAGAACTAGTTGGAGATGTCGTGGTTGTGGACAGCCTCGGGTGCAGCGACCATGAGATGGCAGAATTCAGGATCCTGCGTGGAGGAAGCAGGAAAATAAGTAGGACTAAAACCATGGACTTCAGAAGGGCAAACTTTGTCCTCTTCAAGATCCTGCTTGGAAGAAGCTCATGGGATAGGGCTCTAGAAGACAGCAGGATCCAAGAGAGCTGGCTAATATTCTAACATCACTTCCTGCGAGCTCAAGACCAATATATCCGTATGAGGAAGAAATCAAGTAAAGGGAGTAAGAGACTAGCATGGATGAGTAAGGAACTCCAATCAAAACTCAGGTGGAAGAAGGATGTTTGTGTAATGTGGAAAAAGGGGCAGATGGCCTGGGTGGAATATAAGAAGGCTAACTGAGCATGCAGGGATGTGGCCAAGCTCCACTTGGAAGTAAATCTGGCCAGGGATGTTAAAGACAACAAAAAGGGATTCTTCAAGTACATCAGCAGCAAAAGGAGCTTAGGGAAAATGTAGGTCTGCTACTGAATGAGGACGGTGCCCTGGTGACAGATTATACAGAGAAGGAAGAGTTACTGAATACATCAGTGACCTGGATGAAGAGACTGAGTGCACCCTCAGCAAGTTTGCTGACGATACCAAACTGGGAGGAAGGGTTGATACACCAGAAGGCCATGCTGCTATTCAGTGAGACCTGGGTAGACTGGAGGACTGGGCAGAGAAGAACCTAATGAAGTTCAACAAGGGCAAGTGTAGAGTCCTGCTCCTGGGGAGGAATAACCCCAGGCACCAGTACAGGTTACGGGAAGACCTGCTGGAAAACAGCATTGCAGAGGAGGAGTTGGGAGTTCTGGTTGGCAACAGATTGACCATGAGTCAACAATGTGCCCTTGTGGCCAAGAAGGCCAATGGTATCGTGGGGTGCATTAAGAAGTGTGTGACCAGCACGTCAAGGGAGGTTATCCTCCCCCTCTACTCTGCCCTGGTGAGGCTGCATCCGGAGCACTGCATCCAGTTCTGGGCTCCCCAGTTTAAGAAGGACAAGGAATTATTGGAGGGAGTTCAGAGGTTGGCTGTGAAGATGATTAGGGGTCTGGAACATCTTTTTTATGAGGAGAGACTGAGAGAGCTGGGTCTTTTCAGCCTGGAGAAAAGAAGGCTGAGAGTCGATCTTATCAATGCTTATAGATATCTCAAGGGTGGATTTCAAGAGGATGGGATCAGAACCCTTTCAGCGGTGCCTAACAATAAGATGAGGGGTAATGGGCACAGGCTGATGCATAGGAAGTTCCAGATGAATATAAGGAGAAACTTCTTTACTTTGAGGGTGACAGAGCACTGGAACAGGCTGCTCAGAGAGGCTGTGGAGTCTCCTTCCCTGGAGACATTCAAAACCTACCCAGACTCATTCCTGTGTAATTTACTCTTGGTGTACCTGCTTTAGCAGGTGGGTTGGACTAGATGATGTCTAGAGGTCACTTCCAACCCAAACCATTGTGTCATTCTGTACTGGAAGAAAGGGACAGTTTGACATCTAAACTTCATCCCTGTTCTGAGTCACCTAACAAAGAATGTACAGAATTAACCCCCACAGAATGTTAGCTTTTGTAAATAGTCTTACAATGTATTTATGTGTTTACATTTGGGGCTATCTGCTTTAGTAAGTTAAAAGAAATGTAGGTAGTTCAAAAAAGAAGTATTGAACTCCAAATGGAGAATCTGAATGACAATCTATGCCACTATTAGAATAACTACTGACAACTTCCCAAAGCATTGGTTTTCTGTGGAAATGCAACCATATCATAAAAAGCTTGTAAATTTTCATTCTGTTTCAAGGATTTTGGTTTAGAAACAGAGATTTGTCTTCTGCTGAATTCTCTCCTTCCTAGCTTCGATTCCATTTTCTGTGTATCAATCACAGAAAAATTCTTAAAGATGTGAAATGAAAAATTCCACATCATGTTTTGAGTACTTTTCTCTCTAGCAATCTGTTTCTTAACATCATAGAAGCAGACACAAATGGAGCCCAAGCCAGTCTGGTGTCCAGAAAGAAATAGAAACCAAGACAGCATTCTGCAATACCAGCTAAAGTCTCACAGGTGTGAAAGTGATCTGTCAGCATTGCCCTATGAATACTTGAAAAATGAATGGGGACAATGAACCTGAAAGGGCTCACATGAGATGTTGAGACCTTTTTGACCTTAGGCTACACTTTTGTCAGTCCCCACACCAAAGACAATTAAAAGTGCAATTAACTCCTAGACCTTTGAAACCTCACAGGTTTCAGAATAATAATACTCAGTTGTATTCTTCTGGAAGAAAAGTTCTAGTCACAGGCTATGGAAAAAATATATGCAGGTGGGATGCCATAATTCGAGAATTTGACTTCATTTAGCACAGGAAGCTGAGGGTGTGAAAACATTAATGCTGACACACTATCCAGATGGCTAGTTTACCATGTGCAAGAAGACAGTACAGCAGTGATAATGCTGGAGCCAAAAATTACACGTGGAGATGGAACAAACTTCAATAAGTCAGTCTCTTAAATGCACCATTATAAAAATTAATCTAAAATGATATGTTCATCGATTGCCCTACTAAAATATTACTGATAAAATATTATAGACAAGCTGTTCTGAAAACCAAGATATTATTTTATTGCTATTTTTACAATGCCTGAGATACTCCATCACAAAGTTCTTTGTACATCCATTCTTCATAGTGTTGTGTGAAAGTCAGTCTATGCACTTGAAATACATGGATGTACATACAATGAACATAGCAGTTGAAGTGAATATTAACACATCTTGATAGGCTTTCTAAAGCACAGGAATTGTTTTACTTTGAGGGGAATAGAAGGAATCTTAAACGAACTTCCAGATTCCTATAATTATCCGTTCAAACCTGATAAGAACTAATTGGAAATCCCAGTACCAACCAAAACGATCTTCTCTTTGTTTGGAAATTGTTTTCTTATTCCAATGAGTGATTTCATTAGCTGTTTCAACAAATTAGATTTGTTTACTTAATTTTGGCTCTACTTACTAGTTATTGAACTGCAGGAAGTTAGCTTTGAAAATATTTGTCAGAATTATTCTCAGAAAATTCTGAAACTGGAGAAATTCTGATTTTCTAGAAATCACTCACTAGGATTATAGATGGGAATGTGAATAGTTTTATTTTTGCTTATGCAAATGACATTTTCAAACAAGGTTTTATTCTCTTTGGTAGGGTACTGTGTTCCTGCAACAGAATTAGTAAAGGATAAATCACTGCAACTGACAGAATGGAAAGCAGTAGGCAGAGTGATCTACTACCTAGGACATCTGAACATTTGTCTTTACTATATGATCTTGAAAAATTAGGATTTTCTCCTTTCTTCTCTCATTGTTTTGCTATTCATATCAACCAGCATATAAGTGCTTGGGCTCAAAGATTTCCTTTAGATGTGTGTTTTTATAGCACTCAACATGATGGGCCTCCAGTCCCAATTTGGGTTCCAGAAATAATCAGAATAGACAAAGGAAAAGTCTCTTATCAATGTAAATTAAATAGATATTCTATCAGAATATAGCATAGCTTTGTTTGACACAGCTCAAAAGATCCTTATTTGGAGTTAAAATTTAGTTATGTGCGAAGGACATTACATCAGATGGTAGCTTAACTGAAAGACGCTGACAGCAGACTTTATGGAACAGGTTTCACTTTATGAGAAGATGAAACTGAAATGCAAAGTGCTTAAAATGGGTTGGATAGTTTGTTTTCAAAAACAAACCCCAATGTTTATTGGAAATGTCTATTGTGGTCCTGCAGGTTTTAAGGATTTTATGAAATGTTTGTCTGCGCAAAGCAAGATGATTCATTTAAATAATTTCAAACCAGACACTCCTTCAGCAACCACAGCACTGACAGCCCAGTGGACAGGTCAATTTCCTTAGTGTGCTTCACTGCAGGCAGGTTGGCGCAGTCTTCCTTTTATCCTTTGAATGGTACAATTGTGTGTACACAATGGATGGTGCTATTTGGTATTCTGTTTTCCTTTCAGAGCATACTATTAAATTTCTCTTTTGAAGAAAAAAAAAAAAAAAAGGATGTTAAATGTTCTTCTACTAACATTTTTTTTATTTATTTTTATTTGGTTTATAGCAGAGATAAGAGTACTATCACCCTTTTTTGATACTGAAATAAGGCAAACAGAATTTAGATTAAATCCTGGTGTTCTGTTGGCACTGTCTATCATGATGTCCAACAGTGTTTCCTTGTTTCTGTGTATTTCTTCACTGGTTTTTGTATCTGGGTTGTTGCTCACTTAATTGTTAGAATGTAAGCTTGCTGGAGTGGGGACCACCATTTTTTCTGAGTTAGTGCAGAACTAAGTGTAATGTGATTTTGGTACATGAAATTTAGAGCAGCATTTAGTAAAGGAATTGAAATGACAAGAAATTGTTGTCTTTTCGATCTTGTTGTTCTTGGAAATGGCTAAAACAGTTTTAGTTTAATTGTTTCAGAATTCTCATCCTAAATTAGACATTCAGCATGAAAAATTACAGCCTCAACCAGTTAGTCTGGCAAAGTTACAATTAACTGAAAACAACCGCATAACGAAAAATGTCAAGCAACTCTGAAAATAGGTCTCATATGCCTCATCAATAATGGGACAATGCAAACATTTAGGCCAACTGTTTATTAGTAAACAACTTCTAGATACATGTTCTAAAGGAAACATGAAAATTGGGGGGGGAAAAAGTTTCCTCAATAACTTTTCAAGGTGGCTTTATGTTGAAATGAATGTTAATCACCGTTTTCTACACAAATACCAGTAGATATTGGCACACAAACTTTTGTAATTAAATTCTAGTAGAACCACTGTTGGAAAAATTCCTCTGATCGTGAAAGTCATATCTCATGGGCCTAACCTGATTGAGACCCATAAAAATGTCTGGATTACCTTAATAGGCACCAAGGAAGGTTGTCTGCTGACCGTAAACAGGAGAGGGAGCTCCAGAGATGCAAGATACATGATATTTTATTTGGTAATACAGGAAATTCGGAGATGTTTAATTTGTATGAAGAAAATGCCACCAGAGGCTTTGAGTTAAATATCAGACACATGATAGACGACTTCTCTTGGAGAGTTATCTGATTTTGTTTTGTTTTCATGTGCTTTGTGAAATCTTCTTGTAAACCACCATTCAGAGCTTGAGCATTAACAGAATCTAAAAAACTACTCATTGCACTGCTGCATAAGTGTTGCTTGTATTGAATAACTGTGGTTATCATTAAAGCCATAGTATTAATTGACATATGTACCACACCAAAGTCCATGATGTTTTTCTGTAGTGGAAAAGTGAAACATCTATGTTATTCAAAGTAAATTGTTTGATGTTGACTCTTGTGGCCAGGCAGTGTTTCTTGCAGATCCTTAAACTGAAGTGTTTTTTATAGGAATCATGGCTGCTCCTCCTTGTTTATTTCATATTTGGAGCTAAAGTGCTTTTGTTAGTTTGTGAAACTGATATGTAGAACAGGAAGAAAATTAGCTGAGTTACTACTTCTTTGCCACAGGAGTAGATCATAAAGGAGTTGGATAATGTTGAACTTCTCTCATTTTCTCATTTGACTTGTCAAGACATCTACCTTCCCTTTGTTTTGTTGAAAGCTCTCATTGTAAGCTAACATGACTACTTTTCTTTTTTCTTTATCTTAACTTTTGAACAAATTATATTTTACAAGTCATAATTTTGATTAGTAATCAGTTTTGCAGGAATAAGTAGGAACAAATTGCCTTCAGGGACCTCCTACATAATGCAAGAAATGATAATGAAGGAATCGGTGTGAACAAAAATAAATAAAAAAATAAAGTTCTGTGCATTTTAACTATGTAATATATTTGATATATTTGAATTTTCAGTGAAATTCACACTGGACTGTGATTATCAAACTGTTCTGTGCACCATGTTAGTTTCACAGATCTAATATCAAATGGAGAGGAAAAACAAAGTGTGACAAGGTGGGAATTTTAGTAAAAATTTGGATGGAAAGAATCTTGAGGAAAAGAGAGCTGTAGGATCAAAAAAGGTTGATACTAAATAGCATTTTGGGATGATATTCTAATTGGACTAACATTTACCCACCCACATCTCAAAGTCTAGGACTTACGAAGTATGGATTAGTTGACTGTTCTGAAAAGAGGATTGGGCAGATCCTATCTCTCCATATTGGCTTTCCACATAAAAGTTGCTGAGAAATATGTTGAGAATTGGGTTAGGCGTAATGTAACAAGCATTTTAGCTTCATGGCAACTTATCTGTTTCACAAGACATGAAACTAAGCAGATATCAGACGATAAAAAATTCTTTACATAAAATTATGAAGGGTTATTTACAAATAGGATACGTTAAATCTCTAGAGTAAACAGAGATGGTGTGTCTGTATCAAAAAACACTGTATATATGAAGATCTGTCATTATTACTCACTTCACTTTTTAAGTAGTCAATTTTGCATAACTATTCAGGAAACTAAACTGAATTACCCCTTTTGACCTCAGGAGTCTTACACAGTTAAATATTTATGAAACACCAGAACATGATAGTGGCTATTATGGCTCCTCAATTTTAGCAATTAATTTTATTGACAGAACAATAAGGAGCTCTTCTTTATCAGTGTGGCAACATCATAATTCACTTTCTATTTATTTAAAAAAAAAAAAAAAAACAAAAACAAACCAAGCCATGCTTATGTGAAATGGACAACCTCAGTCTGATACAGCTCTACTAAAAAGCCATGTGAGGCCATGTATGTCTTTCACCACATGTGAGACTGTCACATTATCATAGTCCACGTTATGCTTGCTTTATGAACAGATTAAAGACAATATATTTTTTAAAAGCACACAATCATTCTCTAAATCAATCCAAAACTTTTTCATGCCATATAATTTCCTTAATTTAACTCTCTCCAGCCATTCTACTGTTTTGATTTTACTCAGCACATTGAATGCTGTGTTTTGTTTTCAACAGATGTGACTTTGAGTGCACTGCAGAACAATTTATGCATTAGACTCAGAATTTTAAATGAACGTGCCCTCTAATGATTTCCTCAGTCTAAGCAGACACTTAAAAAGTGACACCGAAACCAAGAAAAATTACTTAAAGGCTCAGTTACATCTAAAACGATGAAATCAATAACAATATTTTCTCTGGGATTCTTTCTCTTCGATAAGCAAAATCTTTACTTAAGTTAAAAGCCACATTAAAATTTAATCACAATCTGTGTGCCTTAGCAATGGATAATTTCTGGACAGCTGTCTTCTGTTTTGTTAAAGTCTTGTATTCCTTCTGTTTTTTCACAGCAAGATTAGGTATGTTTGAAATTTTCAAATAATTTGAAAGGGCTTATAATTTAAGGTAGAAAATGCCATGGCCTATAAGTCTGTCTTTTTTTTTTTTTTTTTTTTTTTAACATCTTAACCCTAGTACATATAAAAAAAATGTTGCAAGATAACAAAAATATTAACTCAAAATTGAGACCACCACCAAGCTTTTTTTTTTTCTTAATTGTAGATATTGATTCAATTTATCATAAATGAAAGAAATGCTTATTAAAGTCAGTTCATACAAGCTATTTTGTCTTTCTAAGTGTTTTTCTGCTACATCTTAGATATTTTTAACAATAACTTGGGTTTAGAGTAGATGTAAATGCATAGGAATGATGTTAATTGCATTTAGACATGTTTCTGAAAACTTTTGCCTTTGGAAGGATAGAAGCTTGAGTGTTAAGATGACACTTTTCATAACCTAAGAGCAGATTTTATAGGAACAACTACAGTGATTGCTGCTACCCCTTGCTTCCTCTCCACCTAATTTCTCAGAGGAGGAGAATAAAGAAAGATTATCTTTCACAGAACTTCCTCTGATTACAGCTCCATTCTCTGATCACCTAACATGTCTGCAGAGACTTGCAGTGATAATGTAGTATTTATTATAGGAGAACTATTTAGGAAAATCAATATGTTCAATGTAGGCTGTGCATTTAAGTCTTGAAGGATGAAATAGCTGACATAGTGGTCATACTATAGTGTCTTGTGGTAAAACATTTTTCACTCTATTTCAGTGTGCTTGAGTTAATCAATAAGGTTAACTACATTTGTCAGGATTAGGGTCAATAAAATTTGTACTTGTTCAATATCAGAAGTAATGTAAGTGCTTGTATTTACTTTTGTCGTACTTTGCATCAGCTGCTAATTAATTAAACTTCTGCTGAAATTAATAAATAAGTAATAATTAGATACACACATTAAAAAACATAATTCAAAATGAAGCAGATTGCTGTTTCTTGAGAATATAAGTATCCATATAGTATGTCAATTAAGAAAAAAACTGAAATATTCCAAATATGTCCACAATATGTCCAAATATGTCTGCAATATGTCCAAATGTATGCACAATATTACAAATTTCAGACTATTGCATATTTTAGCATACATAGTGTTTAGAATCTGTACATTAAAGATGATTATTCTGAAATTGTTGGAATTGTCTACACAGATTTTTAAAAAGAAAATGAGTTAGTTTTAAAATTTATTTTATGCATTAAACATCTGAAGGATATATCACAAGATTTTTAAGCTATAATTTATAATAGCACTTTCTACAGTCTAGAGAAATGAAAATTACCAAAATTTTTGTTATTCTTCTGCTGTGCTTTCTAGGTACTTTAAAATTGCCTCAAAAATTATTAGTTTTCCATTACCATTGTACTTGTAGCATGTTTTAAAATATATTATCTTGTCTGAATATTTTCTCCTTTTCCTCTTCTGTTGTTTTTGATAATATTTCTATTTATTTTGTATTTTGGATGTGTGGGGTTTTTTTGTCAACCATCTTTTTTCTTTTTTTCTTTCTTTTTTTTTTTTTTTTTTTTTCCCCCAATTAATAGACCTACTTTCACTACTGCTGAATAGGATATAGAATGAAAATCTTTTTAGAACAGAACAAATCACTATAAATATTGTGTATTTGTTAGGCACTAGAAGAATGGGGAATGTTGTTTCTTGAGGGGTGATATCTCCCACAGTTTCATTTCAGGCATGCATTCTATGTAGGATAGAAAACTATGTAATCATGTCCTAACTGCTCCCATTTAGGTTTACTGTTTTCATTTTTTTCCCTAATGCTAACATTTTCTCTTTAAGTCTTATGGGTTTTATGGTGTTACTTTCCTCTTAATATCTATGAAGTTTGTTAATATTTACAAGATCTTTGCTTTTTTTGCTCAATAAATCCATATCATATTATCAGTTTACATTTTCAAACATAAACACAAACATATATGCTAAATGATTCATGAATACAAATACTTTATCTTCTTGTCTTTTTTAAAGAGTTAAAGAGACTAAATAGTTTCAAATGAATGCACTGTCTGCTTTTCTGAAAGCAAGAGCCAAATGAGTGGTTAAAAATATTGCAGGTTTGAAAATGCAAATGGTGTTATCCAAATATGCAGCCATATGTCCACAAGACACTCATTTTTTGGAAAATTTGTAAAGCTTTGAAGAAAAATATATTTAGAGATTCATGGCCCTGCTCCCCCACCCCCTAAATGTAATTAGAAAACAACCACATTAAAATGAAATGCCAATAGTACTAGTAGTGCTGACTTTATTGGATGTTACATATTTTTCTTAGAGCAACACAATTGCTATACCGAATCCAAATGCTTTAATATGCTCTAAAATTCTATATAAAGATGAGATACTTCTTCATAAAACATTTTGTTTTCTAATGACTATTTTTTTCTAAACACCTGAACAGCTAAGAGGAGCTATTCAGGCTTAGATGCTCACCAAACTTTTGCATAAATTAGTTTGTGTAATTTATGCTGCTAAGTTTGTATAACCTTAAAGCAACTTTGCTCTGCTGATCACAGCATCAGTAACAATAGGGGATATGAGGCCAAATCCAAGTGGTTAAACCCCTAACAGGAAAATATCAATTAATCTTTTTCAATGGAGTTGAAGTATGGGTAATCCTCTCATTAAATAGTTTGAACTTTTCTCCGAGTAAACAAAAGAGGGATAATGAGTGATGTGGTCTGACTTGTTTACATGGAGAATCTTCAAGAGGCTTATGCTCAGCTTCTCAACACAGGGTTCTTCATAGTCACTTGTCGCTAATTGCCCTTTTTAAAGACTTTTGTGTCAGGTCAGAAATTCCAAAAAGTTTTTTGGTTTGAAGAATGCTAATGAAAAATGCCAATATTTTTATCTGGCACACATTAATTTCATTGTTTGGAAAATTCTTTTCTCAATTCATTAGTTAATGATATTTTACAATTTATTGGTAACCTGGAAAAGTATTGTATATGTTTCAGTGTTGGCTCAAGTATTTAGGGTAAATACAAATCTCGAAGAAATCCTTTAGTGCACTCCATTTTGATTTGAAATGTGAACAGGAAAAAAAGATATTTTCTGGTTCAATTCTTTTACATAAAACCACTGTATTTTCAGCAGTAAAAATTTAGTTTACAGTATATTTTGTGCTTGCTTGCCTCTCAAACCTGGGCTCAGAGAACTGGTTTTTGATTTAGCTTTGCCTAGGAATTCAGTTAGAATCAACTAAGCTCATTTGGTTCTCTAATGCCCTTTCATTGTTCCTCTCAAGACACGTTCTCCGTCCGTAAGCTCAATTATCTTGAAACAAGACAAAGTAGGCAGATATAAGACCAATTCAGAAACAAGAAAGTTAAGAAATTTCAGTTGGGCTTTGCTGCGATAATTCAGAACATCATAGCCAGGGATTGATCACACCAGGCATATAAATGAAACTTTATAATGATTTATTCTTCAACTGCTTCTGATACTCTTAAACAAAAAAGTTATGGTACAGGATGCCAGGGTTACTAAGCTTTTTATAAAACAAAGAGCTTCTATTTCTTCTAATATTTCTATTTTCTGCCTAAAAAAACCCTTAAATTAAACAAAAAAATACACTTCAGCCAATATTTTTTGATGAGATGGAGAAAATTTTTTTAGTATAACAAAAAAAAGTAATTTTGTTTGCCATTAATATTGTTGTGATAAAAGGGGAAGTTTGATTCTAAGGAAGTTTCTCATTTCTTGCCATTTTCATACACAGAGAATTTGGAAGCAAACATATTTTTTGTGTTTCATTTAACAATATTGTGTTAACGAATATTAAATCATTTGGGGGGTGTTCATGTTGCTCTTTCACAGAGGAATGCAGTGGGTGAATCCATCAAAAGTCCCATCTCCCTGTACTGTAAATCAAATCCTGAATTTGCCTGCTTAGATCAGGAAATTTTTTTGCTTCCTTTTGTTATTTCTGCTTGATGAGGGTTTTTACTGGGGCAATGTTTCTCTAAACACATGAGTATCTCTGACAAGTCGTCAAAATCCTGCACATAAAGCAAACTATGTGTAAGTATAGAAAGAGAAAACAAAGGGGCAAGAAAGGACATATAGGCAACATATTATTTCAATTCATTTATTATCTTCCAAGGAGATACCTGAAGGGACTTTTGAGGAACAATCTTGGGAACCAAGCTCTTCTAACAGCTCTGGAGACAGCTCTCCTCAACTCTATTTTCAAAGGTGTATTGGGGTTGTTACTCTTTCATTTTAGGATTGACTAATTCTTCTGAACTTCTTCAGCAATGTCTAGTATACTTTATTAATAGGTCAAGAGATCTGAACCCTTATATAAATGAGAATTTTTAAAATTTCTTCTTTAGTAATGAACTAAAGCTCAGCAGTGTTTCGTCCAGTGTACAGAAACACTGAAATATTTGTCTAGAGAATGCAGTTTCCTTGATGGTGTTCTTGCTGATAGAGGAGAATAGGCTTACCAAGCATTTAAGTTAAAAAAAAAAAAAAGTGTCACAGCTATTGTTTACATACAGACGGCAGCAAAATATGAAGAGAACAATTCTTGCTGTAAATGTGAATATTCATCATCTGACCAGGCAAATCCTTTTGTCTGAAATGCTGTGTTTTATGAGAGAAGGTAATGATCTTCTGTTTCATGATATCCGGATGATCAACTGTCATCTAAAGTAGGCTTCAGTGTCTCTTTTCTATTCCATCTAAGCAGGAAATTTGCCCTGAATTACCTTTGAATTTTGCAAGACATAATATACATTTCCTTCTTACTGCAACAGCAGCAGCCCTGATGGAAAAGCTTTTTCTCTTTATCTTCTTCTTCATCCATGCATCTCAGTCACAAGAAATTGTGGTTATTTGTCCTGCATTTGAGTGCAATTTAATTCATTTGAATGATTAACAGAAGAGTGTGCATTTTCAGAGAACTATCCTTGTATTAAGAACAAGGCTGCTTAGACACGAGAATGCAGAACTTCTGCATTTTGTGAATACTTTTTACATGTGATGTATACATACATGTTAAAAAAATAGGAATATTTGAATTTGTTTTAATAAACATCAAATAAAGATATTTTCATTATTTAAGTAAAAGTCAGACATCTTCCCCCAAACCTTGTCTTTCGTCAACTTTCACATTACCCCCACGAGCTGTGAGTGTAACTTGAAGATCTTTTACGACCAGAAACTATACATCCTGTTCTAGTAATACAGTTTTGTTAATTTTCTGTCAGCTGGGGTGACTGATACCTGTACTCAACTGAGAAAACAAAAAAAAAAAAGTAAAAGAAATTGTTTCAGATTCAAGAACTGCATTAATAATAATTTGTCTGATGGTTGTGGGAGTCACAGTTTCTGAGGTCATTTTTATTTGTCTAACTGGCTAGTTGGTCATTTAGCCTGGGATTTATCTACATATAATCCTCTATAGAAATTAAGAACTAAACATTTACATCACAATGCAGTATCTGATATTTAATAAAAGTCCAAAAATCTTTAAGGGCTCAGTCACAGTGAATTTACTGGAGTTTGCTAAGTGGCTGTGTGCATTCCATTTATGATTACAGTGCTTGTTGATGTGTGTATTCAGTGAAAGAAGTTTAAGTTGAATTACCTCACAATTGACATGAATTAAGATTGCACAGATGGTGTTTTCTTACATGTATCGATTGATATGCGTTAACTTGTTAAGCTACAGAAATTTAGTTTCTGTGAAGTCTGAGACCCAAAACTCTGTAAAAGAGAAATAATAGCAAATACTTCTGTAGTGGTTACATAGATGATGCGTACTTAGATTTTTTTTTTGCTCCTTGACTGATGCTGATAAAGATTTAGTGGAATTTTGAAATTAGGCATTATCTTGGTATTTGACTTGATAAGAGAATAACATCTACCCTGCACCTTAGAACAACTGAGGAGTCATCTAGCTACATAGTTAGACACCTTACATTCTGTAAACAAGTTCTTAACTATAGTTATTTTTTTGGACAGAGAGATAGCTTTTAATGTTGAGTGTGATTTCTGTTCTAAGTCACTTCCGATCTTTCAAAAATATATCACCTCTGTTGCAGAACATGTTCTTTATGAAACTGCTTACCGTAATGACTCTTCTAGGGATTTACTGTAAAAACCTAAGATCAATATTAGAAGAATTTATTTTTCCTTTTGACTGAACAAATCTGATGGTTGCCTAAATAAAAGTGTGTGACCCACTCCAAGTTCTCTTAACAACTGCAATTCATTTTACTCAACCTACATAAAAACAAATGCTGAAGTTAATTGTTCTGCTGGAAACTACTTTTCTCTACCTCAGTTTAATGAAACACACATGGTGACCACTAATTTGTACATTAAATCTGTGCTGATATAAGAGATGTGCAGGGGAAAAAAAAAAATGAAGTCCCTCAGCTGCCCACCAGTGCCATTTGTTACAACTTTTTCATCAGTTCTGACACAAATCTTGCAAATCAAATCTACTTCCACAGTCTGGCAGGAAACTTTTATTTAGTTGGATTGGTTTTCTGCCAGCCAGGCTGGTGAATTGAAGCAGCCCAAGGCTGAGCTTGTAAAACTCAAGATCCAGCAAAGAAAGATCCAAATGGCAAAGAAAGAAGCAGAGGTGAAGGTCAGTTTCCCTCTTTTGGCAGCTCTAATGTGTAATTTCACCCTAAATTAACATAAGGGCGTATGAAAACCTAAATAGATAATAGCTTCTCGGGGCATTATCTTCTTTCTTATTGCATTACATGAAAGAAGAATGTATTTCAGCCATAGAGAAAGGGAAGTGATCTTTGCAGGAAATCATTTAGAGGATATGTTTCTTGAGAAAGAAAACTCCCAGCAGAAGACAGTGTCCAGTTGTCTGAGGGGATGACTGATTTCTTCATCTTTCTCAGGTATAAGAAATCATTTCCTATTTGTTCATTTACTGCTTCTCTTGTAAAATAAGGTCAACAATAGTGCATATACATCAAAGTTATAGTAGACTAATGTACTAACTACAAAATGTGTAGTATTCTCAAGTGGAAGGTGCAAGGTAGTGAGAGAATTGTATTTGGAGTGATATAGAATTGTATTGTAACAGTGTGAAGTAGTGAAGGAAGTTATTTTCATAGTCTGGTGCTAGTAGGCACTTCTATTCTCATTTATTCTGTGAAAAAGTATAATCTCATTCCATACCATCAGCATGAAAAGAAGTGGATTGTTTAGGTAAACACTTCTACTCTAAACTGAAGTAACTTAATTTCATGCCAGTCTTACAAGGAAAAAATCTTATAGGTGTTTACGGATATTGTAAAACCAGACAAGGAAAAGGAATGAAGTATTTCTGTTTGTTCTGCTGACTGTTGGAAAGATTCATAGTTCCCACTTTTTTGCACGTTAGGAAAGAGATTTGGAGCTGCTATTATGGAAAAAGATCCTTTCCAAATATTATTTGTGGCCCTAAGTACAGCATGTGACTGAAGACAGTTTTCAAAGAATGGATGCCAGTGGCACTGAACTGAAACTGTGCAGGATAGTGGGCTATAAACCCTGTGAGATTATGAGACTGGGAATCAAGAGAATGGAGTTTTCTTCTGAGTTCTGACTTCCTGGGGTTCACACCATGAGAATGAAATTTAAGTGGGCTGGTTCTCCTGCAAACAAAATGCTACATGATCTTAATAATTTGGATAACAAATAAGTTTGATTATTGATTTAATTGATAAAACCCATTACCATGTAACACATGATCCAAAGTAGAAGCTCAGGGCACACCTTAGTAAGAGGAAGGTTTTCTTTATCATCTTCAGCACTACAGAAGTAAAAATAATAATAAACATCTTGTATATAATGGCTAAAATATTCTTAATACTAATTCTTATATGGATACAATACCCACTTGTTATATAGTGCTGCTTGGTATAAGAAACAGATATATAACTTGTGGTAATAATTTAAAGCAATTTATGGTTCTGCATAATCAGATGCTGAGAACTTATTTGAAAAATTACAGTAGGAATGAAGGAAGAGAACA
Source organism: Columba livia (assembly GCF_036013475.1). Lineage (NCBI taxonomy): Eukaryota > Metazoa > Chordata > Aves > Columbiformes > Columbidae > Columba > Columba livia. The sequence continues at coordinate 30,545,576 of NC_088606.1, read as the reverse complement.
TTGTCAAACCTCCCATCTTGTAACAAAAGCAGAGTTTAATCTTCCTATCAGGTCTCCTAGTGTGTCCCAGCTCCAGTCAGCCCATGCTTCAGAATTGAAACAGTAGAAAATGGGATGGTAAGGAGAATCTAATGCATTGTAAATACAGTCAGCAAGAGCTCTTTATTGTGTAGTAGTGTTGGGACGTATATGGGCAACCTGGTCGACTTTTGTAGTTCCTAGAAGCCTCTTCCTTTGCATTCTCTTCTTCATTTATTAGGAGAAAGAAAAAAACAGCTATATTTGTACGTTTTAATCATCCAGAGATGTAGAGCTTCTTGTATGTTGCAGTGGTTGGCTATTATGTTGGAGATGTTATGATCACACTCACCTAATAATGTGCTAATTTAATATATTAATCGTCTTTGGGGCTTGCACTTTCACCTACTCCATTATACACTTGTTTCTTTCCAGGTACTAGGCCATTGAACTGATGCTTATGAAAATCTTCACACATTATCTAGACATGGATTTAAAATATGGACCTTTTGAAAATAATAAATATTTATCTTAATTTTATTTGACTTTAGGGCAAGGCAAAATATAGATACTGCATTCACATTAAATGCATTTATGAATTCCTATATAATCACTAAAGTTCCACTTTCCTGATAAGCTGTATTTTGTCTAGAAAGGCACATAAGTACACCCCAGTTATTTTCTTTTTTTTTTTTTTGAACCCCCAGTGTGTTTTCCCTATCACAGATTATGAAAGCTGTGCCAGATTTTAAACTTCTCAGCAATTCTTCATACCTATCTAACGTCCATATCCATGGGAGTTTGTCAAGATCAGTTCATTATTTACATGACTCTTTTTCTCTATTCATTGCCACAGAGTAGCCATGCCTATGAGGTCATTAACTTGCCAGATTTTACAAATCTTCCTCAGCCCCTAAACTACTGGTGGACAAGATGTTAGTCAAATGAGATAGGAATTTAACTCCTTTCAATAAGCTTTCTCTGGCTTACTGACTACTAATTTCCCCTTTTTCTTCTGATGGAAAAAGTTCAGTTTCTTCTAAAACTATAAGCAAGGGACCGCATAGAGTAAAGATTATTTTAAGGAACTATAGGCTGACTTTCTATCATTTTGAATTCATTTCTGTGTGAACAAAGCCTCAGGTAAACCTTGTTTATGAAAACCAAATGAACTCAATCCTAGAATGTTCATTCCACCCTAGTAATTAGATCTGCTGATTAACACCTCACATTCACAGCACTTGCATAAACATAAACCTAAGCAACGGCAACAGAAAGTGTCATTAGGACAATCTTAAGAATTAGAAACCTGTCACCTGCTGCTGACACCAAAGTTTGTTGATTGAGCTGAAATATGTTGCTGGCATATAATACTGCAAAGTAACAGGCAGAGATGTCTACCTCTCTGCAGCAGAGGTGAAATTATAAGTCACTGAGGGACCAGGGAGGAACAGTAAAACGGATTTTGAATTTGGGTCTGATTTTGTCCTACATACCCTCTGTTCTTGCACATCTTCATTTTGAAGTAATGAAGTGTGAATGGATGACATTTTGTGAACTGCCTTTCACTGTTACTACTGAAAGCTCTCACTCAGAAAAAAAGACAGGATATGTCTTGCCTTGTGCTTCATTAGCTTTTCTCATACTATGAACCCTGGCAGAAGTGGGAGCACTGTAAAATCAGATCCTTAACTGTGTCCTCCTCAGTATAGTAACAGAGAAGAGAGAGCTACAGATGTTGACGAACAGTGAACATTTCAGAAACTATAAAGCAGATGGTGGATAGACAAACGAGATTTTTTGGGCTTCTTGGATAAAAGTATCCCAGGGCTTGCAAGGAGAGAGCTTATGCAACTAAGATGTTACTTTGGTGATTAAAAAAAGGCCATTGGTATGTTTTGCTGAGTCAAACAAGGTGCAGTGCTGAAGCAGGAAACCTAGAATTGATTTTATTAAGGTGATTAAAAAGATGACTCACAGCTATACTGGATAGATTTCTGCAGGAAAATAAAACAAAACAGAACAAAACAAAACAAACCTTATCTAGATAAAAACAAGATAGAGGAAATGAAAAGAAAAAGACTGGAAAATGGCAGAGATCTTTTTGACTGTTCAAGAAACATCCTGGTTTTGCCAAGTTGAGAATGTTTTCAGCAGAAGAAATGAAAGGTGGTTTAAGGTAAAAATGTATATAGCTGAAGCTGAGAACCTAGATGGGCATACAACGTTAATCTCTGTGTCTGATCCCAGTATAGATTAGCAGATTGCATAAATGTTAAGTGATACTAGTCACTTTCCAAAATAATCAGAAACATGTGACAGCAAATAACATTGTAATTTAACATAAGCAGGGGGGAAGAGGATGGATAGGACATGCTTAAGAAGAGCAAAGAAGAAAGGTTTGATAAGTAGACATTGGTGTTGGTTGAGTTTTCTCCATGTTTCCCACATTCACTTCTAAGATCTTGTTCAGCTTTGATTATTTAATTTTTGGTATTTTCATAGAATGACTGATATTTGGATCTGCATTTTTACTTCTGCTTATTTAAGAACCTTGTAAATACCTTAAGATAGAAGTACTCTATGGGTTGTCATGCTAGCTGCATATTGCCAGAAAGCCAACTAGGGTGGGGATTCCACCGGTAGAGGGCAGGACTCATTTACTCTTCCTAGTTTTCTTTTATTTATAACTTTTGACATAAATTATGCTGAATTTCACCTATGAAATTCAAGGGCAGAACAACAAATAAGTTATGTATATAGTTAACTCTGAATTATTGGTTCACAATATATCCATTTTGATGAAAAGTCATAATAAAATCTACATTTTAATTTTAATTCAAGATTATTCATGTCAATTAAAAGTAAGACTCTTTGGGGATTTTTTTGGTCGTCAGAAGTAAGGTTGCTACTGAAGTAACATCTACAAGTTCTTCTGTTTAAGGATTTCAAAGTATATTAAAAAATGAGGACTTGCTAGTATCCTGTGGCATATTTATTATTATATCCACCTTCAAAGTAGTTAAATACAAAGGAAAAAATATTTACTGAAGGGCAAACAACAAATGGGTGATAGAGATGAACACAGGAGTCAGAAGTTCCAGTAGTTAATCTTGCAAACACCAAGCTTGTGTTTTTTCCAAATTTTAAGGTATTGTTTCAGGGACGTTTTTGAGGTATACAGTCTTAAATTACTTAAGTTTTCTTACGTGTTGAAAACCTAAACTAGAATCTTTCACCAGATTTACAATCTCAGTATTAATATACTAGCTAAGATAACTGCAGTCAACAATGCAGTTGCAGTATAGTATGGGCAAATATTATGGAAACAGGTGTGTTAGAGAAGAAAAGTACAGAACGGCGCAAACCTTCAAGAAGACAGAATCTTATATAAATTAATACTGTTAAATATATGTAAGATTTATTCTTAGAGTATGCTGTTTGCATATAATGGCTAATAAACATATTTCAGTAAAAATTAATCTATCCCTGTGATATAATTACATAAAACAGATGTGCATTTAATCTAACAGAAAAGAAAGAAAAGAGCAAAACAAAGGAGGAATAAATTTCACAGTACTTAGCACAATCTAACTCTGTTTCTGATGTGTAAAATATAATTTTGTTTTTCAAGCTTCCTGAATGTTACCAGATAAATTTACTTCTTTAGGTGCATCTGCTTTTACACAATTAAATGCATTTTGATGGAACTTCTGGCAGAGGGGGGAAAATGAGTGTACCTCTTATCCATAGAACCTCTTCCAAACCATATCTGAAATAGTAATGAACATGTTGCTCCAATAATATTGACTCAATCAGATCATATGGTGAAACATTTCCAGACATATTGATAAATTCATTGATTCTTCCCATTCTTTTGGTCACTGGACTATAGAAAAAGGGATCACTAGCCATTTGACCTTCATTGTGTATTAAATAAACACCAGATGGTAAGGATTCATTCAGTAAATCTATTCTTTCTTCTTCATAGTCATGTTCACACTGTTGCTTCCCACTGAGTCTTTATCTTTATTTGTCATGGTGCCAAAGCTGCCTCTATAGCACCTTTCATGCATCACAGCTTTCAAATCTTGTCCCATTAGTTTCACTTTGTTTCTATCATAAATAATCTACTACTTTCTCATACACTCTTTCATTATCTAATAATGTTCAGTCTTTGTACAAAAGGGTAAAGTATTAAAAGGTTAGTGAGTACAGTTTGCCCATTAGTATATAGTCTGTGTGACACTTCGTTAGAGAAAAATGTAAGCTACAGGTAATAATTATGCATTCTGTGAAATATCCATACCTTCGATAACTAGAGGGTTTTTTGTTCATTTGTTTGTTTGAATCACCCTTCCATATTAAACATCTTACTATCTAGAAGCTGATAACATGGAATTTCACTTAGGAAGCATTACGTGTCTGATATTTGGCCATTTTGAATATCTGTCTACTGGACACTTTTTTTTTTTTTAAATATATAGATTTAAGGAGGATTTATGACATCCTAGTTAAGGGCTATTTGAATCCATATTTAGATTTCTAAATGACCCAAAGTTGAAAACCAGGATTTTGGTTCGGAACCACTGTTAGTTCAAATAGGAGAAAGAAAACATAGCAATATATTTTAGCTTTGAACACAGAAGTGTAGTATGTACTTCTGTGAAAAATGATGCTCATTTTTTTTCCCTCATTATGCTCAAGAGTAGTAGGATATTATTATGAGTTACCAAATCTCAGATACGTTGCTGGTTGAAAAAAAAGTCCATCCAAATGTCTGATAGAAAATACCCGGTACTGGATTATATTACTGGTAAAAAGATACTACCATCAAAATTTGGTGGTTAAAGCACAATGGCATTGTCTCCACAAATCATGATCTTTGAAATAAGCTTGTGCTGTGAGTTACAAATTTCATGAACTTTTTAGGCTGCTGGGGGTTTTTTGGTTGTTTGTTTGTTTTGGTGGTGGTGATTTTTTTTTTTTTCTAAAGATTTAGGCATGGCAGTGTAAGCATATTTGAACAAAAAGAAGTTGTGAGGAAAAACTCAGTGGCTTTCTGATAATAATCAACAAACTAGAGACTGTTTTAATTCCCCTGAACACAAAGAAACAGTAATTCTGCCAAGAGTTTTGATGCTTCCTGGATCTCAGAGCGTATTCTGTTAATCTGAAAGTAGCATATCTTTTTCCAAATAAATAGTTAAGACAATAAATATTCCCCTGTACCATTATTAAAACATCTTTCTGCATTAGGAAGCACACCCTGAGTCCCACATGAAAGTTTACTCCCTATAACTAAAACAGAAAAACAATATCTGAATTGAGAAAAAAGAGGGCTGTTTGTGGGGGGTTGTTTTTATTGCCTGTCTGCCTATTCTTGTCTTCCCCTTGGTACTGCAGGATTCTGAGTATACCGGAAGAGAGAGGGATAAATGGCCAAACTGTACAGATCACGCCTACCTTATTGCCTGGGCAACACTCCTGTGCAATCATTCATTGTCACATGTTCAGTGACTGTGACTGCTCAGTTCACCTGGGGCAGACAGTGTCTAATGCCCTCTGCACAGGCAGTTGAAGGAGATAAGTTGGGGAGAACAATTACGTTTAAAATGCATTTCTTAATCATGATTCATTACTCTATTGTTGCTACAGAAGACTGGAATCTTTTCTGGATTAACACAAAGAAACTACTTTTTGAGGGTGACCTGTTGTAAATGCATGTATCTTTTTTAATCACCTGTGAAAATGTGTTGCTAATGAAGTAATAGCTTTGGTTTTAAACCTGACTAGAAAAAAGTTCAATTTAGAAAGATAAATCTCTAATGCTTGCTACCTCCTTGTGTGCACATTTTCAAGTATTACTTCCCAGGATAGCTTTTTAACTCAAGGTATATTGCAGAGAACAGAAATTTAACATTCAACAAGATGAAACAGAATACATTGAAAGACAGTTTCACTGCTGTTTTGCATTGCTTAACATTTGTGTTTCCTTTGAAAATCTGACTAGAGGAACCCATTGGTTTTGTTCTTTCCCTGGCTCCAGCACAGAGCTAGCAATGCAGCAGTTGTTTATTGTATCCTCTGTGATGATTACTAGTTCTAATCTGTTTAGCCTTAGGGGGATTCTAGTGATTTTACTTATATTTTATTTTCATTTTTTTATTGAATTACTGACAAAATTACCAATTTATCCTACGGATAGTCTCTTCTGGATGGCATTTAAATTAAGTACCTGATTCAAATGCAACACAAAATTCGTATTTCTATTTACCTTCTTGTAGGTAAAATTATTGGGAACTGTATTACTTGGTCAAGGTTATTTTGTGTCCTTAGGCTTCAAAGCAAAAATATTTGGTGGAGGAGGAATTATGTCACTTTAAACCTGTTATTTAGCTCTAAGAGCTGAAAAAGGCAGTGTAACCCCCTCACGCATAAATATATCACCTTAAGTTTATATTTCACTACTTTTAAAGAGTACTGAAGAATATGCCACAATATGTCTTGTTCTAGCAGCTGAAAAATTGTGCTATGACTAAAATGACATCATTCTGCCTCCCACAGAATGTTTTGGCTCTGAAAGCTCAAGGAGCAGATGAAATTAACATAAAATGTCACTGTCATGCAGAAAGGAAGAAAAAATATTAACATCTTCTGCATTTCTTCTACAGATCTGAGTAGGAGGTCACCATAAAGCATGTCACAAGGACTTTGAGGTTGAAACAGAGCCTTTTGCTGAGTGCCAGTACAACAAGCATTGTTGAAATTTTCAAAATAGTCCTTACTGTAAATTAAGATGCTCTGCAGGATTCGGGTTTCTTCTGTCCACTAAGGGTTGTTCCATAGGACACTTCCATCAATCCTTATATTAACATCAGCCAAGTATTAAATTGTTCCTAAGTTCAGTTTAGAATTAAAAGTAGCACTCTAAAATTAGAAAATGAAGCTAGTTCACAGATTTTTTTGTTTGTTTTAATTTGTACTGTTGTATCGCAGAATCCTATTAAAAAAAAAGTTCCCATTTTAGTAAAGTGTTCTGTGGTGAAATAATAAGACCACCTTAAAGAGCTGAAAACCCAGATATCAAAAAGGAAATGGTAGGTTGGAAAGAAAGCCAAACAGCAAAGAGAAGGGTGGGAGAGCAAGGTAACGAACTGAACAAAGCTTACCAAAGCTTACCAAAAAAAGATTGAGAACTCGTCTCACAATACTTAACCAGTGTGAAACAGAAATGTTTCTCCAGCTGTCACAGAAGACTTGTGACTTAAGAGTCAATGTCCCTTTTCTTTTAAATTTTAACAGAATTTCCTATGAATAAAATTGACGTGTGCAAATCTTGAGGCTGTTTAACATCAAGTAAGGGGTGGTCTAGGTGTTGATAGAGAACTTAGTAAGAATGAAGGCTTAATGTGGAAATCAAAATATCTGTTTTGATCATGCTGATTTAAAGTGCCAGCTACACATTTGTGAGAGATCAAGAAGGTAGGTCACAGTGCTGGATGTGGGTAGGTGTTTCGTCAACAGCTACATCTGTGGGATCTTGACATAAGAAGAGAGGTGCAGAGACTGAAAGGCTGCTGATCAGGGGCAGAGTAGAAGGAGAAATATACTGAAAGAGAGGGACTGGAATGGGAGGAGGCATCAAAGAATGTTTCTGAAGGCATGATGAGAAACGAGAAGTGAAGGAAGATAGCAATAGATACATTTTTCGATAACTTCTAAACTAACACAGCACTGTAAAATAAAACAGAACTTCTGCATTATATCCAGAAAAAAAAGTCCTAATGGAGCAGTGCAGATGGCAAGAACCAGTGAACTCTTAACAGTATGGTTCTCACTATATTTTACTGGTCCAGATAAGATGGAAAGGAACAATATTCACCACATAGTCCAATATAATGTTGACTTGATTTGGTTTTCTTGAATATTTTACTTGCTTTTTATAGAGAATTAGAGTTGCTACCAAAATTTAAAAAATACAAATGAGATTTTTCATATTACTCTACTTTATTGATAATTATTGTAAGATGATTGAAGATACAGAAAATGCAACACAACTAGAAGATGTTTCTTTAATAACCAATTCTAACCTAAAAGTCAAAACAATCAGAAAATATCACATTTCACTTCCTTGGTACAAACGTCCTTAATTTTTTATTTCACTCATCAATGTAAGTATTTCCAGTGTGGCTTTCTAAGCTTCTTTGCCCCTACTACTATTAAGGATAGCTACATTTGTTTATGGAACTAAATAACTGAAACGGTGGCAGTGTCCAAACTCATGTATATGTTGCTGACCAAATGTAGAGCCTATATATATAGAGAAGATTCATTGCTTATTTAAGTCCTTCTGCAACAAAAGCAGAAGAATAATTAGAAAAAATCGAAGAACCAGAATTAGAGTCAAAATCTCCACTTCCCTTGCCCACACAACCTCAAGTATATGAAGAAATTAAAAGTCAAAGTAAAGATTCAAGGGTTTGGCCAGGAAGCTCACCTGAGTGACCAAATTAAATAACATGAAAACAGTGCTTTGACTTTGCAACACCAATTTAATTCGCAGAAATATTATGCCTGATAATAGAGGATGAATAAAAAATTGATAAAAAATGTCACTGAGAAGAGGACCGATATGATTTATTCAGGTTTGCATATTGTATACAGGTTTTCAGACACTTGCTGAGGGTTAAGTACATGGTAAGAAAATGGAAAGCTTGTGGGTGGAAGCCAAAGTTTGAATCTCAAGAATTTGATGGTTACACTGAAGAACTAGATGATGAAGCCGATGAAGAGAAGAGAGAATAAAGAGAAACTGGGCTTTGCAAGAGGAGGTTGACCCAGCAACTAATTCCTAAAATTACTCATAATCCTCACAAAAAAAAAAACAACAAAAAAACACAACCTAATGAATATTCTTTTGTAGCATAAGTGAGAGGTGACTTGTGACTACAGCTGAGAAAATACTAATCTCTCCTAGCTATTGATTTATCACGATAATTGAAGGATCTATGCAAATCCAGGGTATTGAAGAGTAGCTGAAGAATGTTTATCACAACTTCAGCTGGGAGATCTCCTGTCTAAGTTGCAATAGCTTGTGAAGTAAACAGAAGCAGAAGAGGGAATCAGGAGCACACATTATTTTCTCCTCTCTTCTTCTGGTCATGGGCAGTGACATTAGAAGAATCAGACAAGTGCACTCTATTAATACATGGCTCTGTGGCTGGTATCACTGCCACAATTTTGGCTTTTTTGATAATGGGATGGCCTACATGGCATTGGGTTTGCTGGCATCAGATGGAGTTCACTTTATATATAGGGGAAGAGAGTATTTGCACACAATCTAGGAGGGCTCATTGACAGTGCTTTAAACTAGATATAATGGGGGAAGGGGATGTAATCAGGCTCATCTGTGACATGTTGTGGGACAAGACAGCAAGCATAGAGGGGCAGGGCGAAGCAGGCTCTGAACTGATGAGCTTGGGTGATGGGGTCTAAAGTGGTGGTGCTCACATAATCGCATCCAAGTGGGGAACATGCCAGACCAACCAGAGTAGTGACAAATATTTCTTAGTTGCCTCCCAAGATAAGAACCAGAAGGCAAACCACCTCGAGAGTTCACATGGCTGTGGGGGATCCTTCTGTAACCCTAATGAGAAACCTGCATGCTTAAAGTATCTATACACCAACATGTGTAGCATAGGAAAAATTAGAGATCTATGTGCATTCAAAAGGCCATGATCTCATTGCAATTACGAAGATGTGTTGGGACAGTTCATATGACTGGAATGTTGTCATGGAAGTCCATGTACTTTTTAGGAAAGACAGACCAGCAAGGTGAAGTGGAGGGATTACATTTTATGTGAGAAAGTAACTCGAATGTTGTGAACTCTGCCTAGGGGAAGATGATGAATGAGTTGAGTCCTTATGGGTAAAAATTAAAGGACAAGCTAACAAGAGGACCACTGTTGTGGGTGTTTACTACAGGCCACCTGGTCAGGAAGAGGAAGTTGATGAGGCTTGCTACAGACAGCCGGAAGTAGCCTCATGATCCCATGGTTCTCATGGGAGACTTCAGTCACCCTGAAATCTGCTGGCTGGGCAATGCAGCTAAGCATGCACAGTCCAGGAGGCTCCTACAAACTTTTTGACACAGATGGTGGAGTAGCCAACAAGGAGAGGCATGCTGCTGGACCTTGTTATAACAAACCAAGAAGAACTAGTTGGAGATGTCGTGGTTGTGGACAGCCTCGGGTGCAGCGACCATGAGATGGCAGAATTCAGGATCCTGCGTGGAGGAAGCAGGAAAATAAGTAGGACTAAAACCATGGACTTCAGAAGGGCAAACTTTGTCCTCTTCAAGATCCTGCTTGGAAGAAGCTCATGGGATAGGGCTCTAGAAGACAGCAGGATCCAAGAGAGCTGGCTAATATTCTAACATCACTTCCTGCGAGCTCAAGACCAATATATCCGTATGAGGAAGAAATCAAGTAAAGGGAGTAAGAGACTAGCATGGATGAGTAAGGAACTCCAATCAAAACTCAGGTGGAAGAAGGATGTTTGTGTAATGTGGAAAAAGGGGCAGATGGCCTGGGTGGAATATAAGAAGGCTAACTGAGCATGCAGGGATGTGGCCAAGCTCCACTTGGAAGTAAATCTGGCCAGGGATGTTAAAGACAACAAAAAGGGATTCTTCAAGTACATCAGCAGCAAAAGGAGCTTAGGGAAAATGTAGGTCTGCTACTGAATGAGGACGGTGCCCTGGTGACAGATTATACAGAGAAGGAAGAGTTACTGAATACATCAGTGACCTGGATGAAGAGACTGAGTGCACCCTCAGCAAGTTTGCTGACGATACCAAACTGGGAGGAAGGGTTGATACACCAGAAGGCCATGCTGCTATTCAGTGAGACCTGGGTAGACTGGAGGACTGGGCAGAGAAGAACCTAATGAAGTTCAACAAGGGCAAGTGTAGAGTCCTGCTCCTGGGGAGGAATAACCCCAGGCACCAGTACAGGTTACGGGAAGACCTGCTGGAAAACAGCATTGCAGAGGAGGAGTTGGGAGTTCTGGTTGGCAACAGATTGACCATGAGTCAACAATGTGCCCTTGTGGCCAAGAAGGCCAATGGTATCGTGGGGTGCATTAAGAAGTGTGTGACCAGCACGTCAAGGGAGGTTATCCTCCCCCTCTACTCTGCCCTGGTGAGGCTGCATCCGGAGCACTGCATCCAGTTCTGGGCTCCCCAGTTTAAGAAGGACAAGGAATTATTGGAGGGAGTTCAGAGGTTGGCTGTGAAGATGATTAGGGGTCTGGAACATCTTTTTTATGAGGAGAGACTGAGAGAGCTGGGTCTTTTCAGCCTGGAGAAAAGAAGGCTGAGAGTCGATCTTATCAATGCTTATAGATATCTCAAGGGTGGATTTCAAGAGGATGGGATCAGAACCCTTTCAGCGGTGCCTAACAATAAGATGAGGGGTAATGGGCACAGGCTGATGCATAGGAAGTTCCAGATGAATATAAGGAGAAACTTCTTTACTTTGAGGGTGACAGAGCACTGGAACAGGCTGCTCAGAGAGGCTGTGGAGTCTCCTTCCCTGGAGATATTCAAAACCTGCCTGGATGCGTTCCTGTGCAATCTACTCTTGGTGTACTTGCTTTAGCAGGTGGGTTGGACTAGATATCTCCAGAGGTCCTTTCCAACCCTAACCATTCTGTGATTCTGTCATTCTGTATGATGATAACCCTATCACTCATAGATTATGGTAACACTCTAGATGAAGTTGATATTTTATGGTTGGACATGCGATAAAAACAATATGGTGATATCTTCCAATATATTAATTGCGATGTTTGGCATCTGTGAAGGATTTAAAAGACTACTTTTACTGAAGACAGCATCTGAAAGACTGTCCTGTTTTTGGCTGAGATGATTTTCTTTCTAGTACCTGGTATAATGCTGAGTTTTGGATATAGTATGAAAATAATATTGATAATACACTGATGATTTTGTTGTTCCCAGGTAGTCAAAGACTTTCTGGCTTCCCATGCTCTACCATGTGCACAAAAAGCTGGGATGGAGGAAAGCCAGGACAGCTGACCCAAGCAGGCCAAAGGGGTATTTCTTACCGTATGATGTCATGCTCAGTATATAAGCTGTAGTTGGCCCAGGGGCAAATACTGCTGCTCAGGAGTGAACAAGCTGTTAGTGTCATGACAGCAACTGCATTGTGTATCACTTTTTTGCAAACATTCTTCTTATTATTACTATTGCTATTATTATTGTTGTTGTCTTTGTTATTTTCTCTTCCTTTCCTGTTCTATTAAACTGTTCATAACTCAAGTAATGAGGCTTTTTATTACCCTTTCTGATTCTCTCCCCCATCCCACTTCAGGGGGTGGGACATGAGTGAGTGGCTGCGTGGTCCTGGTTGCCAGCTGGGGTTAAACGATGACAATGACACAATTAAATTGTTTGGATAACACTACCTGAAGATGGTGATGTTTAACTAAAAGATGAGGAGTACACTGTGCCCAGAAAAAGTCCCTCTTTGAATCCCAGCTGTCAGTATCCCATTACCAAGAGCCATGCAGCAACAAAACAGTCTGTCAGCTCATCCAGTGACACACTCGTGCCGCATGTGACATCTCAGGAATAGATATTTCAGTATTTCCTGTTTTACATTGTAATATGATAAAATGTTTCTATGAGGAGAAAAATGGGAAGAAAATACAGAAGTATATGGACTTTCAGAGATCACTTGCTGGTAGTTTTGAAAAAACTTTCGTTGTCAACAAATGAGGAAAATAGAGCAATTCTCTTGAGCAATGCACTTTAGTACAACTTAGAATGTATGTTATTCTTTGAAATGTGAATTTCTCTGACACAGCAGTTTTTCTGAAAAGTGAAAAAAATAGGACAGACAGTTTAGCTGTAGAAGAGTAAAATTTGCCTTTAAAAACTTGGCATATTTCTATTATTAACCTACTCCAACAGGGTTCAGTTTCACGGATATGCAAATGTTACTAAGGCATGCACAACTGCCCAGATTCTGAGTTCCTTCAAGCAAAAATTGCTTTACTTTTAATCAGCTAAAGAAGTGGGATTTTTTTATTGTTAGAGACCAGAATCTGATCTACTTCATTTAAATAGTACTAAATATAAGATTAAGTATCATGATTTTCTACTGGAGTTTTGTATTACCCTTCAAATTGAAATGGTTTAAACTTTTACTAGCTGTTATCCTCTGTCTGATATATGAAATAGTTGAATTCAATACAACATTGTGAGATTTGGGGATATTAATCCTTGAAGCTTAGAATGAAATGGAATAAAAATATTTTGAGTGTCAATAGGATCTGTTTATGTATTGCTGTCCAGCAAACAGTAACTTTTGATTAAGAAAAGTCTTCAGAGTCTTGGCCCATATTTATCTTTGAATATTATGAATGGTTTCTAAATATGTAGATACACATGCACACAGATTTCCTGTCTATATTGTATCATTTAATATAAAGCTATTTCACTTAGTCTTTATGCATAAGTGCCAGGTTTTATAATTACAGCTGCATTCAGAATCTAGTAAAATTAACAAAAGGCTTGTTTAAGTTCCTATTTTTAGCTTCTTATTCAGATGCTTGTATTTTTTACATATTCTATAATATGAACCTGTATTCTAAGTGTTAGTAACCCTCTTACATGGTTTGACTCACAGCCAGATTTGTCTTAACACCATTGTAGTTGAAAGAACAGTATTAAGGAAGCCTTTCTTTTCAGTTCTTGATTGTGATTGCTAGCATATCAAATTTATGCCCTTGTAATCCAGATCATTTTCCAGAAGCTTTGAGAACTGTGTGTAGTAGTTTGTTAGAGAGCTCACAGAAACCCTATACTGACAGACCAAAAAGCCCTTCGACTGTCACTTTATGTCATTAGCAATTTCTAAACCCGTTACAGATGGGATGGACTGATTAGAACTGAGGAGGGAGGATCTTTTTCCCAGCCAGAAATATCCCCTGAGACTTTTCTTGCATGTGAAGTTTCTAATGATTAATGGGAGAAAAATAAGACCGCCTGCCCCACAGTTGCCAAACACTTTATTTAGGAAAGGTTATTTATATTTGGTGATTTGCTTGCATTGGATGTCTTTAGAAGTTAAATATTAACTCGATATATATATATATTTTTTAAAGAGGTAGCAAAATAAAAACCAACCTCTACACTCTAATTGCTGTTTTTTCCTTACTTTCCAATATATAGTTTTTATAGGTTCACTGTAATTTGTATAAATGGTGCTAAAAGACTAAAATGTTTATTTTCTTCCCCCCCACACCTCCCTTCCATTCTGATGTTTTATTTCTGTAAATGAAAGCTACAGCTGGAATATTGTTTTACTACAAATCTCACACCAGCACTGTCAGTTGTGATGTGACACCAGAGATTCTTATCTGTAGGCTGGGTTGGAATTATTAAACATTCTCACATTGTGCAAAGTGTTGAGGATGAACAGCAGTGCAGTGAGGTGCATCCAACACTTCTGTGCTTCCCACCTGATCCTTGAAATATGACTCCTTTAAAAGGCTAATATTTGCTTTATATAGAAGTGACAATATTCAAGCACTAACATGTACTAGAAATATTGCTGAATTTTGTGTTGCTCTGAGTTCTTTTCTGAAGAGAAAATCTAAGGTGGAAGAAAGAATGAGGATCATTCAAATAAAAAGAAGGAAAATGTGCTATTTCTACCAAAAGAAGAGAAGAATTTCCAGCTAATCCAAGTGATTAGCTTGCTTTCAGCTGACATAATATTATATCACCTTTAAAAATAAGGAACTAAAAAGGGAAGCAAAAATACATTTCTATATGTCTGATTGTTGTTTTGTTGTTTTGTTTTTTTGTTTTTTTTTAATCTGACAAATGTTTTTGTATTCACAGTGTCTCCATTTTCATGGTCATTATTAGAATACACATACTAGCAGGACCATGGATTCAGGCTCAACCTAACAACTTCAGTAGTAAATCTGTGCTGCTTTTATGGAAATGTTGGCATGAGGTGTAGAAAAGAAGTGACAGTAAACTAGTGTTTGCAGTATAATTACTTAAAATGCATGAACTAAAGTTCTAAACTAAAGACACTAGTGCAATTCTGCCAAGTAACTGTTTACCACATCGCATGAATCAGACCTTACAAGACAAAAGGTCCAAAATAATGCAATTGTCATGGATGTGGAAGTCTGACAAAACACCTAGATGCTCTACAAGTGCCTGACACAGATTAGATGGTTTCTTTCATTATGTGCCAAAATGAGATGGCTCAGAAAGAGCCTGTAAGGACAAATGAGACATAGGAATTGGTCCAGAACTACCCTAGCTTTCCTTAGAATGCTGCTAGAAGTAGCTGCCTGAAAGACAATAACGAAGACTGCGTAAAGAGGAGGAGCCCAATCCCAACTATAGCCTGGTTGGAATGTGTAATTTTATTGCTTCAAAAACAATCAATGAAACAAAAGTTTTCTCCAGTGTTTTCTTCGTATTTTTCTGGGGTTTTATTCTGGTGCGGGTTTTTTGTTTGTTTATGTGGGGGTTTTTTCCCCTTCTTTTTTTTTTTTTTTTTTTTTTTTCCAATTCTCTCTTCGTGTGGCTTACAAGACTTAGTAACAGAACTACAGAATTACATCACAGTACCATATCTGTCCTGTTACACGAATTCTGGCATTGCTACCTCACCTAAAATACCCAAATAATAACAGTGCCTTCAAATCCAGATCAGCTGAGAACTGCTAGGAATACAAAGAAAATAAGTCTAATGCTATACCTAGCATGAGAATTCTTCTATCAGAATTTTTTCTTTCTATGTGAGATACAATGATATGTCTACAAGCACATGTAATGTTTGTCATTTCCAAGGATGTGACATTGGTGGAAGTAGCAACCTAATAAGTAACTAGTTTCAAGCAACCACATTCAAACAGGACATTAAGCGAAAGGGAAAAAAAAATCTATATTTTAATGAAAATTAGAAGTCTACACAAAAATTGTTTGTTCTAAGTCATACTGCAATAAAATTTGAAGGAAAATAAATACTAGATATGAAAACTGAGAGTCCAAAACACAACACAGTTTGAAGTTTACATTTTCTGTTTCCTAAGTCAGTCTTGTGAAAACCCAGTCACTTGTTAGTTTTGGGCATATCTTTTTTTTTTTTTTTTTTAATTAATGTTGTCTTTGCAATGGGAAATTTTTATTTTTGGAGTGCTGAGCAGCCATGCTCAAGCTTAAATCAGTGGGAAGAGCAGGTAGGTGCACAGCAGCTTTGTGGACAGCAGAATTATAGTCAATGTTTGTGATGATGTAAATCTGAGCTTGGCAAATGCAGATGTTTGTTCCATTTAAAAATCTTTTTCTTCATTTAGTGACTTCATTACCCCCTGAGCTTTACCATTCTGTATCACAAATCTCATTCTGATTAAGGTTCCTGGGTGGATAGAAGGGTTCAATTTGTATTTTACACTAGTATCTATACTGTTGTTTGAACATGCTTCTGTCAGCTTAATAGTTTTGTTTCCATAAGCAGTTGATGCCATAATACTACAATTGGTTCTGTTGAATTTGTCCGTGTAAATTGGGACTACTTCAACCATATTGAACAGTGAGGTAAAGAAAAGCTGTAAAAGTAGATTTTCTCAATTAGATATTTTCTAACCTTAGGAGAAGTAATGTCTTAAAAATAATTTTTTAAATAATTATACAGTCAAGTTCTGTCTTCTAATTTGACTTCAGAAATACAACTTTCAAAGAGGTATTTATTGTATGTGCTCATTAATGTATACAGAAGAGCTATCAAAGACAACAAAAGGAATATATATGTTAAGTTAGTCTTTTGATATTGTCACAAATCCATGCCTGTTGTTCTGTTACAAACATGTGAGAATGTTTCAAGAAAAAATGGTTGAAACTTATAAATTAAAGGTTCTTCAATATTGCATCTGGCTGCAACATCTAATTAACATTTTAAAGGCTACAGTTTAATTTAAATGAATGGCAGGCCTTTGACTGCACAAGACAGCTCATGAACATGATTACAACAAAGTAATTTCCCTTTGTCAGATACAGACTTTCAGTAATAGTGTTCTCTTAGCTTAATAAAGTTAAGCACCACTTACAATCGGCACTTCATTTTGCTTCACTCTATTATATAGAATGGTGGTTGTTCAGTTCTTATAGCAGCCATCTGCGTAGGTGTTCATTTGTACTCTCCTGCTGTGTGGGTACTCTGTCTAATTTCCAAGCTTCTAGCTTTATAATAGTTTCACAAAATGCTGTTTGAATTTTTATAAGCTAGTTTTCATTATCATTAGTTGAATGTTCCAAAGCTTTATACTGCCCAATATGGTTCTATTTTGACTCATGTTTGTATGCATTGATAATGTCTCTGTGCTGTAATATTAGTGTTACAATATTCACTGGAAAAACTTGTTGTATAAGTAAGTTGAAATTTGTAACGTTATAATTTATTCTATAATCTTCTCTTTCCCCCCCCAAATTAAATAAAATTATAGATATATTTTAAAATCATGATATAGTTTTCATTTAAAAGTTTGATTCCATTTCAATGCAGCTGCAAAATTTGTGCAGGTTAAAGATATCCTAATGTGTAATGTGTAATCTAATAAATTGGAACATTCTGATGCTGGTTTGTCACTGTCTAAGACCCCTTGTTGCTGTTCGTTCCTGTAGTTCTGCATCAGACAAAAGGGAAGGATGTGATGGAATGGTATTCTGATGTTTTTCCATATTACTTTGCCCTCCTCTCTCAAGTGAACTCAGCCATTATTACCCCTTTGCTTAAAGCCTGTTAGAGCATTCCACAATAGAAGGTCCCCCTTGTGTTCCTCAAATATGTCTTGAGTTCCCTTGGAGAGGCATATTTGGAAGAGCAATTAGCATTGTTGTTGCAGAAGAAAGCAAGACATCTACTAGTATTCTATACTTACAGGAGGTCCTCCTTCTTAGAATCACAAAGTTTTAGAAGCATTCATTAAATTTATAGCACAAACTGAAGCATGTACTTTGCACATGTGTATTATAGTTACGATGTGGATGATTAAACAGGGTCCTGCAGGAAAAATGAAAAAAAAAACAAAACCAAAACAAAACAAGTGGCAGAAATGGAGTGCAACTATCATGGTTCTCAATATTTATCTATAGTTTAAAATCCACAGACATGTAGAAGAAGGAATCATGTTTTGACATTGTTATTTACTGTTCAGAGAATAGTTGTTTCAAAATATACTACTGCTCAGTATAGCCTTTTAAAATTTCTATTTGAAATATGTACAAAATCAAGAAAAATCTTAATTAAATCACTGTTTTCCTCAGTAAATATAGACTAGATGTAGTAATCTATTTAATTTATCTTTCATCCTCATATTAATAGAGTGATTAAAAAGAAGTTATCCTTAATTTCAAATACAGTCTGAAATATTCAGGATTTAAAATTTTTTATAATTTAAATTATTGAATAAGTTTTTATCATGTTTATATATACTAAAGGTTGAAACAAAAGACACATATCTCGATTTTTCTTAATAAAATGACAAAGAATTATGCAATAAACTCCTAAGTATTTGTTAGAAATATTTTGAAACAATTATCTAAATTCTTTAAGGTCTTGTGATTTGCCTATCATATCTCAGGAAAAAAATTACTATTTGGCAGTGCAAGAAATACAATATCATCCCTAAAACTGAAGACGGTATTGCTAAGAGCATAGAAAAAGTTCCTTTGGTAGATGGGAAGAATAGATAAGACTGCAAAATCTGTTAGAGTTTAGGTATGAGTTTCAGTCATGAATGCTGCAACTTAGCTGAGAAATTATTTTATCAATCACTGTATACTGTACATCTGAAAAACTAATTGAAAAAAAGAAATACAGTTGTCTGATGAATCTGAGTGGAAACAAAACTCCTTTATCTCTTCTTGCTAACTCTCAAGAGTTATTGTTTCACTCTATGACCATAGCATAAATTCTGTTGAGCAGAAAATTCTGTGTGCCTTGATGATGCATATCAATTGCTGTTAGAGAACAGTGCTTAATCTTTTTCACATTTTCAGAACATTAAGGTTGCTTTGCCTTAAAATCCGTGCTAGAAAACCCAATCCAATTAGATCAAGGAGAGTTATGTTGTCGTTGTCACTGCAGCCAAAATTTCACTTTCTGTTCATTATTTAAATATCTGAACATCAGGGAGCCCTCAGGTTTGTATCTGGCAATAGGTACTATGTAGTTTATTCTGAGGTAGTGTCTTCTGTTAAGAGTGGATATTCAATACTGTACAAAGAATTGTAAGCATTTCTGTAAAACAGTCTGAAAGTGTGAGCTCTTTTTTTGCTCTAGTTCTAGATTCAGTATGTGCTCACTAATCTAAAAAGCCCTGCATGAGCCTAAGCCTAATTAATTCAACGATCTGCAAA
The DNA here is from genome assembly GCF_036013475.1 of Columba livia. Classification (NCBI taxonomy): domain Eukaryota; kingdom Metazoa; phylum Chordata; class Aves; order Columbiformes; family Columbidae; genus Columba; species Columba livia. The sequence goes on along the minus strand of NC_088606.1, from coordinate 30,526,084 downwards.
CACCATGAGTCTTGTCATAGCAATAGCAACAGAGGATGCTTCTTAAATTTACAACTTCTAGAGTGCACTTAATAGGATCAGAGCAGTCACAGAGAAAAATACTCTGTTATGGAATTTGTTTCTACCTGCAATTGAACTGACTATGATTCTTTCCATTTGCAGGCACCCGCAGACAGAAAAATAATATTTTCTTATTGAGCATTAGATTTGTCCTGAAATGTGTACAAAATGATCATACAAATAAGAAGACCTCAAGGAGGAGGAACCATAGTTTTACTGCTGTTATGACTGGGGTTTTACACAAGAAAATTTATGTAAATAGCTCCAGGAAGAATGATGTGCATTTTAAAAATACATGTGGAAATATACATTACAGCAATCTGAGTGCCTTGAAAGAAAGAGAAAAATTCAGGTGTCTCCGTGAGCTGTTTTATGATTCAATCACATGTTGTTTCAGCCCTTCTAATTAATTCTTAAGTTTTATTTCATAATAAGAAAGTAAGTTATGTTTTCTATTTATTTTTTTCAGTCTTAGCTGTAAAGCACTAGGACCGCATCCAATTTTTTAAAGTACCAATGAACAAAATACACTTTTTAATCTTAGAATCTACTCAAAAAAAGTGCAGATGGCACCACCAATAAATGACTGTCATGAACCAAGATCTTTTCTATGCAAATGGCTAATGCATCACTACAATTCTGTCAGAGCAACAGAAAGAGGCTGCCAAAAAAAAATTCATATCATAATCAGTGAGTGTGTCTGATTGTTCACTGTTTGTAGCACATATGGATCCTCTGAAATACAGAACACCTACCTACAAGAAATACTCAAGTCATTATGCATCATGAACTTTTGCATGTGTTTAGAATGTTTTAAGGATACTATTTGGTCTACAATAAACAGACATATTTTCCCGGTGTCATTACAGCAAGAGCTGTGTTAAAAGAAGAAACAAACAAACAAACGAACAAAAAAAAACCTAGAAAAATAAGCAACACATTAGAATCTATGCTTTAATTTACAAAGCAATAATCAGGACACAGTTTGAAACTGATCTGTCTCAAGCCTTTCTCATAGGCTCGTTGAAGTCTACCTATAGTGTGAAAAGTAGATATGTAATAAACATTTAAAGAGGGAGAAGGAGATAATTTTTCTACTTATAATACTTTATTGAATTGATCAGGGAACAGAGCTGGCTTCTAACACCCCATTGTCTACACACCAATTAAAAATATGTCATTTTGTGTAAACCCCGGATGTTTAACAGAAACCTATGTGGTATCAAAAATTGCATGTAGAGCAAACCAATTTGAAGGGAAATAAATTCACAGAATTTTTGAAAGGTGGCAAAAATAAAATAAAAGAGGGAAAAGAATGTTCTATTGATAACCATTGACAAATTTGGAAGAGGCTCAATGCAAAGATGAGATACAATTAGAATATTTCTTGAACACTCTTTTAAAAAGGAAATATATGTTTAAATCTTTTTTTATTTCTATGAGTCCCTGTAGCACTTTGAGAAGAACTTGACACTCTTCCTCTCAAACTGTCTCGTATTCAAAATAGATGGATTTTACTGGGGAACAAGCTCAGGGGCTCTCTCTCATCATTAAAACTCCATCACAGGGATTATACTCCAGAAAATAATTTAGGAAAAAAAGTAGATATTTGCTTTTTTTCCAGAAGCCATGAGGATACGAGACTTAAGACGTAAGCATCTACTGCTGGGAGAATTCCTGTACCTCAATAGTTCAGATAAGTTTACTTTGCGTTAGGTCTCCTCTGTAACAAAGACCATTTCCCTGTTGTGTTATAGTTTCAGTAATCTGAAGATATCAGTAATTCAAAATTTTGCAGTCAGGCAGACCACTAAGATGGAAGAGATTGTAAAGCTAGATTAGATCCCTAGAGTAATTTTGTCTGAAGTAACCTATTTGTATTATAATGTATTCTTCAAAAAGTTATTTCACCTTTATTTAAAGATTTAGCGTTATAAATAAGTTCTTTGTTCCAGGTGTGTTGTCATATTCCATATGAAATTTATGTCTTGTCTGAATATGTCTAGTTCTTGTTTTTTATTCACTGAATCTTGTTGGATTTTGTTTTGTTAGCATAACAAATCACTTTTTTTTTTTTCATTTTACATATTCCTATACTCTCAACAAATCTCTTTTTAATCGGATTTTAGACAAATAAACCAGATATAGCAGCTTACATCCTAATCAAGAATGCTTCTGTATCTCAAACTGTTCTGCTGTGTGAATTCTTTCCTTCAATAAATTTATTTAAAAAATCTTGCAAAAAGTGTTCCACTCATACCTTCATTATTGCCATGTAATGAAATTGTCTACCTATTCATCTCACCTAATATTACTCCGTGTAAGGGTTTGTATCTATTCTGAGCAGGTCAGGGTTCCTTCTCTAATTAAAGAAGGAAAAGCAATTCTACAATGTCAATCATCCTATTTTAAAAAGGATGACTCACCCTCTGGAATATTTGTATCTTTCTGTTAGCTACACATGGAGCCCAGACTTCCAGTTAGATTAGTTTTCTACGTTTCAGGCAGCTGCAATAGGTGAAAAGATTCCCAAGTACATGGTGAGTTATTTTCATTCCTTTACATGAGACTAGATTTGCTTAAGTGAATTAAATCCTACAGGCAAAACAGATGGGAAAATGCCTGCTTTTAAAACCTTTTTGAGTCTTCAGCTCTAACCGTTTTGGAGCTTCAGGACATAAATAGTTGAGCATACCCCCACCAATTTGTATTTGGGAATCTGGGGCATTTTACCTGAGAACACACATGTGCAGGTAGACAGTTTTGTGAGCCTATTTCTTCAAGGAGCTTTGCAAAATAATTGCTCAAAGCCTTCACAATATAGATTTAGCTTTTTTTTTTTTTTTCATAGCTTAGTTTGTCATCAGGAAAACAGACGTAATGTTTCTTTTGTTTGTTGCATTTGTTTGCTAAATGTATTCTTTCACTTAGTTTATAATCTATGTTGAACTAGGGCTGGGTCTCTACTTTGTTTCTGTGGCACCTCAAGGTTGTGGTCAGTAGACAGCATTATAATGCAAATAATTACTGTTTATACCCTTTGAATATTTAGACTTTGACATCTGATTTTTACAGCATCTAGTGCAATGGAACTCTGATCTATTTTGACACTACCAAGCTTGCTGAAATACAAATAGAAATAACACAACAGAGGTTTATTTAGAGGCTTAAGGAAGTATAAGTACCTGCATCAACAGTGCTGCTGTGTGACCTGTTCACCTAAAGGTGTTCCCCTTTACATACAAGTGTGCACATATGTCTTTCTTTCTATGATTATAATTGCTGGGGTGAATAAATATCAGCTTCTCACAGTGTATTAGCAAAACAACTATCTAAATAAGTTATGCTCCGGCCATGATTTATGCTCAAGCACTTACATTAGCCATTTCATCTTTCGCAAGATTTCAGTGGTAGACCTGCACCTGCACATACTTAATTTAAACATATAAATCCAAACAGTTTCTTTTAGAATAGATTTTGGTCTTTATGGAAAATAAATAAGAAAAGTGAATTTTAGTCTTTGAGTCCTGGTAACCAGGTTTAGTTGTCCAAGTTCTCAAGTAATCAAGGGTGCGATCAGAGTGGACCTGTAAGTATTCATGGCATCACGACAGATCAAAATGAATTAAAAAAAAAAACATTCCTAGCATAACCAGTGCTGAATACTTTAATTTCTTAAAAAAATAATCTGGAAAAATTCCCAGAACATACATCTGTCATGTTAATTTACAGAGGCTGAAGTCTAAGGGAGAAGCACTGAAGAGGATCATTCTTCCTCTCTTCTTCCTCTGTTCAGCAAGATTACCACCCCCTGCCTCAAAAGTTTCTTTGCTACCTGGCAAGTTAAAGCATGAATACTTGTATTCTAGTTAGAATTTTCTGTATGCTGCTACATGCCATTGTCTGTCCATCTGTCCAACATATTTCTTATGCACTAACATAACATGGGCTAGTATTTGTAGTCTGTGATGGAGAAGGAACAGGAGACAACAGATTTGTGTACTACTGACACCACCACTTTGGCTATTCCTCTTAAAGTGTCTGCTGTGGTTTGGTTTATTTTTTTCTTCTGTAAAATGCAGCTGTGGTACTGTAAAATACAAGTCATCCACAATAATCTCGAAATCACTGGGCTTTAGCTCTGATCTCATTTTCAAAACTTCTGTGTTAAAGACAAGGCCAAGTGCAAGGTCTTGCACATGGGTCAGGGCAGCTGGAAATAAAAATACAGGCTGGGTGGATAATGGATTGAGAGCAGCCCTGAGGAGAACCCAAGTTCTCCTTGGTTGATGAGAATCTCAACAAAAGCTGGCAACGTGGGCTTGCAGTCCAGAAAGCCAACCATATCCTAGGCTGCATCAAAGGAAGTGTGACCAGCAGGTTGAGGGAAGTGATTATCCCCCTCTGCTCTGGTGAGATCTCAGCTGGAGTACTGCATCCAGCTCCGGAGCCATCAATACAGAAAAGACCTGTTGGAGAGGGTCCAGAGGAGGCCATGAAAATGATCACAAGGAGGGAACACCTCTCCTGTGAGGACAGGATGAGAGAGTTGGAGTTGTTCAGCCTAGAGAAGACAAGGCTCTGGGAAGACCTTATCACAGGCTTTCAGTACTTAAATGGAACCTGTAAGAAAGATGAGGACAGACTTTTAAAAGGGCATGTTATGACAGGAAAAGAGACAAATATTTGTCCTGGTTTTGTTAAAAACAAGTTTCTCTTTTAATGAATTTGCCTGTCAGCTAAAGCCTTCATATTAGCTGCATTTTTCTGAAAAGCCAGATACATGTTTTGGTAGACATAGCAAGGTCAGAGATAAAAATGGATGTACATCTTGCAAGAGGGACAATGAGAAACAGGTGACCAAAAACTGACCAACTGAAGTATTCCATCCCATTCACCTAATACTTCATATAAAAGTGGGAGATCACGAGGATCTTGTCCCTTTTCCTTATGGTCAACATTAGGAGAGGACCTTGCGAGTCGTCCCTGCGAACTGAGGCCTAGTGACAGACTGAATCCAGTTCCGGCTGGCTGCAGACTCCAGTCCAGGACTTCGGGTGCCAGCCCTGCAGTTGCTGGGACTTTCAAGATTGGTTTTGTATATTTTATATTATTTCCTTTATTTTATCAGTAGCATTAGTAGAACATTTTTAATTTTTTTTCCAACTCTCTTCTCTCTGTCCTTCTTCCCATCCCAATCACCTGTCCTTAATTGGAAGGGGGAAGAGGGGGGAGAGGAGGTTAACAATACATCTGCCACAGTTTTATTGTGACCCTGCAATCAAAACCTTGACAATGTTTTAAACTAAAAAAGGGAAGATTCAAGCTAGACATGAAGGAGAAATTTTTTACAGAGAGGGTGGTAAAATACTGGAACAGATTGCCCAGAGAAGTGGTGGACGTTGGATCCCTGCAGACATTCAAGGCCAAACTGAATAAGGCTCTGAGCAACCTGATCTAATTGAAGATGTGCCTGCTCATTGCAGAGGATTGGACTAGATGATCTTTGACAGTCCCTTCCAATGCAAACTGTTCTATGTTTCTATTTCTCTATGATTCTTGATTGCCTCCAGTTTCTGTGACCAGAATCAGTTTTAGATGTATATAGATCCTCCTAGTTCACAGAAGGTGCTGGAAAGTTTTATTTCTTTTTATCAATATCCAATCTGGTTGGTGACAATTTAGTATAAAAAGACATATTCATTTTTTGGTTTGCAGATTGTTTAGTTTTAAACACAATTTTTTTTCTTTATAGAAAAGCTGTGGTAATTGAAATAGATGTAGTGTCAGGATGCTACAGAAATGTTCTATCTTCTACAACAAAATATACTAATATTCCGTCTTAGCACCAAATTAATTGCATTGCATTGACTGACACTTAAATTGGACTTTTGTGTCAGTCTGTTGTCAGTCTAGTTCATCAGACACAGAAGTATCTAAAATGAGGATGTGTGAGAATTTTAGAGGCTCAATAGCCAATTTAATCTTCTGATATTAATCACTCATAATCTAGTTCTTAAGAAAGCTTAAACTGCTCAGAACAATTATTCTTTTTCTTATATTATTACAATTTCTTATAATATTATGGTAACACAAGTTGCAAAACAAATGTGAGGCAAACTGCTTTAAATCTAAGGGAATGAGTTGTGTCAGATTCAGAGCTTCAGGTTTGACTGACTCAGTAGGCTTTGTAGCATTGTCTGGGTAATGCTAGAACAGAAGGGTATTTTTTTTTCAGTTTAATTAAGTTGCTTAGAAAACTACACTTTCTTCTTTATAAAGCACCTTTGGACAAATCTGGAGACATATCCAGTTCTGATAACTCTGGTTCAAGTGCTGCATCTTTGAAGTAGACAAGTTGGCCTTTGTGGAATTATTTGAAAAAACAAAATTATTTTCAAGTGTCTATGCTTTCTATATAAGCAATATGTATATATCTATAAATACATATATAAACTCCACACACTGAGTGCTGCCAACAGTCGCTATGAATGAAATGCAGTGAGAACAAGCAAAGCAAGCCTGGTTGCTGTCTTATGGTTAACCATTTTGTTACACTCTTTTTTGTTTTAAATTCACAGATGTACACTTTCCTTTTCATGATGAATTTCCTTTAGTGGCACACGTTAAAAGAGTTTAGATATTTAAATCCAAATCTATATTCCTGAAATTCCTGCTCAAATCACATACAGTAAAGGAATTTGTGTTTCTGAGATGCTGCAATTTGGACCATAAATTTCCTTTGTACCTGCAGCTCCGCTTTATAAAATGAAGCCTACACTGCATTTAATAAGATCAACAAGCTTGTTACTTTGTATGCATCTGTTCTGAGAGATTTAAACCAGTGGAACATGCCTGAAGCTGACATACTAGGTTGGGATTCACACAAATCTCACTGGTGCTATGCTTTCACCAAATGGTCATAGGTCCCACTACAGAAATGGAGCACCTGAGCTTACTTCCACCATAGTCTTTGATGAGTCCTTCCATTTTGAGAAACTGCCACCTTGGTAAAAGTAATTAAATAAAAGCTGACATTAGTCAATTTCCATTTGTATAAAATTATTTTTGAGTGAATCACTACACAGAAAGCCATTTTAGATGCCATTTTAACATGGTCCACACTTTCGTTTACCTTTTATTTACTAAGAATTTCTATTTGAAAATATCAGAATATTGAAGCTTTAGGGATGTACTTAAGTAGCTCTACAATGCTGGAAAAACACTAGCACCAAGAATCTGCTGGCATTAAAAAACCACACTCCAAACAGAGCCATTACTATTTTAATGTTGCTTTGAAGTTATTTAATAGATCATGTAGCCACAGAAAAAACATAGACAAAAAATAATACAAAACACCCATTTTTTCATCACCAGTAGAATGACTGATGTTTGCCATCTCCTGCTTTGTACACAACTTTACTTAGCAAGAGAAATAATATTTATAGTAAAGTCTATCACCGCTTATTAATGTTATACATTAGAGTATTTCACTACTTCGAAAATAGTATGTTAAAATATGCTGAAATATTTTCAAATAAACCAAGAAAAAATGAGCTGACAATTTATTAATTGTATATCATTGTTTAAAAGGTAGAGCATGATGAACCATTGAATGAAGCAATGTAAATATATTGATTTCATCTATCTTAATTGTTGGAAGGATTTATAAAGCTTTAACGAAGCCCTAGGGAAACAACTTCCCACCTTGTTTATTTAAAATTTGATTTTGAAAATTCTAAGCCACAATTTTCAAGTAATTTGTATAAAAGCAGAGAACTAAGCAATTCGTTTGTGATATACGTATTTTTGCATTCCTGATTATGAAATATTCTTCTTATTGGGAAATTTCTGTTTGATGCATTTTAAAAATACTTAGAGATACAATGTTGCTTATTTTCTAAATCTACAGTAGGAAAATACTTTTTCCAAATATTATTCATTAAAGTATTGAACTGACAATTTAATTTTCCTTGAAGTGAATACACTAAACAAAGTAATTGTATATACTAATAATTTACTCAAACTAGAATCTCATAATCAGCTGTTGAGTTTAAATGTGGAATAGTCGCACAGTAGCGGTGAATTTTCATAGGAAAAAATGTTAGGGTTCAGTTCTGAGATGCCTTCTGTACAAAAGTTGAAAGAATTCTATTTCAGTGAGTTAGTCCTCCTATTTTTTCATTAGAAAACAGACACATTTTCTGATAGTAGCTACACACAAAGTAGCTAATGGGTATTTCAACTGGAAAGTTCAGATATGCAAACTAAGCAAGGTTCATCGGTACTGCATGTTACATTGAGTCCACCACTTCCACTTTAAGTTTTGATTTGTATTCTCTATGGAATCCACTCAGGGTTGATAGGGAATAACCAGCCTTATACCCAGCAGGATTTTCTTTTTCTTTCACAAGCTTCCTAAGACTTCAGTTTAGTTGTTGATGAAATGAATGCAGGTTCTTGCAGCTGGAGTAGAGGCAGAAAAAACAGAAGAGTGGTTAGCTGCTTTGGAGAAGGTGCTTGAACAGACTGACATATTACAGGTGCTATGCAAAGATCTTCAATTTTAAAACACCATCATTTAGTCCTACCCTGGAGAACAGCTACCTGCAACTAATATTAGGAAGTTCTGTATTACTTCCTAATGTTTTCAAGATTAAATCTGTCCATTTTTTCTCTCTCATTTTTCTGTGCCTACATGTTCTTTTCAGTAGAGTAGAGTAGAAATTTGTATTACAAAATAAGCAGACCTGACTGAGAACACAAGAAAGGTTTCCTTTTCCTCTCATTTACCCTTTTGCTGCTATTTTATTTTAACTAGTCTACTATAACTAGTCTTGTAGCAGTGCACCCAATAATCAGACAAATACTATTTTAATTTAGCAAATAATTGGTGACTTTAAAAAACCCATATGAGGGTTTATAGATTCCTTACTTCTACATAAAATATTTCTAAAGATCTGAAGGAAATACAAGTATGCACGAATTAATAATTCAAAATAACTTTTAATCTTCTTTGTTGTTATTCTCATAGTGATTTTTCCCAAGCTAAAACTGGATTGCATTTATTGGTTGATAAACATTTTTCTTTACAGATTCTTTGTAATTTGTAACGTAAGCAGAATGTGGTGTTGTAACTGGATACAATATTTCCTATTGCTAGAGGAGAAGATGCACAATTTAGTTGTGTAAATTAAAGATAGCCTTACGTATATTTATTCAAGTTCTTATTTTTTACATTATTTCTCTTAGAAAAGCTATGAATTTATTATCTTTTACTCTGGTTTTGAGTGAAGTTATTTTTGTACAGAAGTTTGAAAATAGTTAAATGCAAAAATTAGGAAGTTAAAATTTATTGCTTAAGCAAAACTATTAGCTTTGATGGATAAATAAGAGAACTATTCAGGAAAGCATCATTTGTGTGTAAACAAAGAGACTCCTAGTAGAAGCAAAACAAGCTTAGTCACCATTGTGCTCTCTGTCAGTCTGCTATCATAGGCAGTCGCTCACTTCTTGCTTTGAGACCTTTCTGAACAGGATTATTTAAAAAATAAGAATTATTCATGGTTAGTGAAATTAATTGCTTGTTTTTCTTTAAATATTTTAGAATAAATGGATCTCAGCCTTTTGTACTTTATTTCTTTACCTATCAATTTCTCTTGAGTGAATTAAAAGTTGGAGGAAAACAACTGCATCATTCTCCTTGGTAGTCATAGAAGAAGCTGACTGTTACTTCAATAAAACCATAGATTCAGATACCTATTCAGCTTTGTCTCTACCCAATGGTTTATCTTTTTAAAAATGTTGGCAAATAATTAATACTTAATTGAATAATCTTACTTAAATTATTTTTGTATAAGAAATGGGGATCTTGAGGCATAGATTTTGTGACTGTGCAAATAACAAAGAACAGAACAGTAATATGAAGGTTCCTTCTGCCAAGTCTGGTTCTACAAAGAGGGTTGACATACTTATGAAGTCAGATTGGTTTTATATTATTGGAATGCTGTACAAAAAACAGTTTATATTCAAAGTTCTTAGCCATTTATTGAGCTGCATCTTTATCTGAGATGCTGAATATTCCCTTAATGTTCTTTAAACAGGAATTACATTTAAGAAAGCGGAGATATCGTAACTCTCAAAAGGATTAAAATAAATCTTTTGTTTTGGTCAAGAATCTTAGTGCAGACAGCATGTGCCAGAATGGAATGTCTCCTCTTTTGTACTTAGCTCATTTCTCCTTGTACTGAAATAATGTGCATTTAGAACTCAGCCTCTTATGAAATCCATACCAATTTAGTGTGTGATAGGCTCTGGGGATTCTACAACAATATTTTCATGTGGGTTGAGGATGGAAACTAATAAGAATTTTTAAGAGTTATACATTTAAATGCAGCACTTTGCCTTGCTGGTGACTAGTGAGTACTCTTCAACATTTGGTTTCCATTGATTTTATTTTGATCCATCTATAGAACACCTAAATACTCTTGCTTTCACTCAAAACTTAGTATCAGTTGAATATCCTCAATCTCTCTAAACCAGTTTTTAATGTGAAAAATTAACATTAAACACAATCACAACTCTCCATGCCCCCTTCTGATTTCTATTGTTATTTACACAGGTATATTTACATGTGTTTTCATTTCTGGGATCTCTGCACAAAAAACAAAGTAAAACTAATAAGATGCATGAAGCCTACTGTCATGTTCCAAGGTAGATCAGCATAGATCCACGGTATGTTCTCGGAAAAGTTCTGCTGTCCTTATCATACCAAAGGCTGCGTTTTTTTCCCAAATTGGCAGAAACATGACTGAGCTACCATATTTCTGACAGTTACAATTACTTTAAGTCTCTCAGGTAAACTTTGGGCCTAAGACATAGACCCAGACCCACCCCCATCTAACACAAGACTATGTGATGTAGAGAGGTAATAACCAAAACAGTCTAATGCCAAAGAGAGAGGTATAACTCCAGTTCTGGTCACTGAGCATTGCATTGCTATAACTGCAAGACCATAGTTGTAACCTGAAGCCAGGCAAATTCAGAGTCAAAGCACCCACTTTAAATAATTAGAGTAAGTACCTTCTGGAACAAGTTGCTGAGAGTAGCAGCTTTATTTGCAGTGCAGTGGATTATCTGGAGCATCTGATAAACATGTTTGAATATCTTTTTTGAGAGATAGGCATTTAGTTCAAATATATTGATTCAGAGAAGTCAGCTAGTACCTATATTAAAGTTCAGAGAAAAGAACCATGGTGGTGCCTTTCTACCTTAGTTTTCCCTCTAAAAGAATCAAATTACTCTGAGTATATTTATCACTCCACCAAGTTTTATTTCACCTGGAAATTTTGTCGGGCTGACATATTACTTAAATATTTATCATAAAAAGCTTTAGGACTTGTTCTTGTCCCCAGGGAAGCACAATAGAAATGCTCCATTTGACAATTATTTTCCATTGATGTCCATTTTTTGAATCTGTCAATTGGCCAGTTCATTAATGTCTAACTAAATCTGGAGTTTCATACATTTATACAATTACTGCTAACAATGAAACTTGAAATCTCATAAGAAATTAAATTACTTTTATCTGAAAAGTCATATTTTCTGTAGACTCATGCTGACTGGAATTATTATATCTTAGTTCTCTGACAACTGAATTTGCTATCGGCTTTTTAAAAGCTTTCTCTGTGTTAAAATGCTAGTGGTCTATTATAGTGTGGGTTGCTTCACTACTTCTTCTTGCCACACTGTTGTACTATTCCTACACTCACTGAATTTCCATTCTGTGGAAAGTAAGCTTTAGTAAGAGGCTATGTGCTCAGATAATGGAGATAATTTGTATATGCTCATAATCAAATACTATTGCTTGAATGTTTTTGCTTGTATGAATTTCTAGCACAGCTGACTAGAAATACTCATTTATTGCTTTATGAAAAAAAGTCAGCTAGTTTCTTTCAAAAATATTAGAAATATTAATTTAAATATTTTCTGTGATGTTTCTGTTTAAATCAGTAATATCTAGTACTATGTTTGCAGCATTACTATAGCTTGTTACTAGTATTCTTTTAATCCTCATATTGATTTATAATTTAGAGTAATTGCATTTATTTCTGTGTATTTTCCACTTGCTATCTTATTGTTAATTCATAAACCAATATAGATTTTTCAGCAAACATAATTAAATATTGGCCAAAGTTATCTTCATTCTTGATTATGGAGCCACATTTTTTTGCCATCGAGAACTGCTTCTTAAAATTTGCCGATTTATCTTCATATATTTCTATCTTAACTTTTCCCTCAAGTCAGCATCCCTCATAATTTATCCCAGCTTTGTGGAATAAGCCTGAATACATATGTATTTTGTTAACTGAGATTGTTGTCTGTGGATGTTGCCTAATATAAAGTGACCTTTTTAAAGAACTTTTTCTAATCCATCTGGACATCTGTGATTGTAGCATTCCAGTCATGTAGAGTGCCTACCAGCTCCTGTTAATTCCAATTTAGCCCAATTCACTTTATTTAGTGTCACCTAGATTCACAGCATAAGAATGCTTCATGAACATGTTTGACAGAAAATAACTTACAATCATCTCCTGGAAAAAAAAGTTATATAAAAGTCCTATATAAAGGAACTCAGCCCTTTCATGTATGATTTGGTGTGAGATATTGTCATGATCCCAAGGATAATAAGCAAGGTGATCATTGAGGCCAAATATCAAGAAAGTACCAAAACTTTATTAAAACATTTAACTTGATTAAAGAGAAGTAAAGAGAGACAGAGAGTGGGAGAGAGAGAGATGCAAGCAAGATAGTCACCGCTGTGGATCCAGTGACATTTTGCAGGACTGTTGTCTTCTTCTGGAGACTGGTGGGAGAATTCCACTTGTGAAGCATCCACTATGTGTTTTTCCAATCTCCACTTGATGCCTACACTGTTCACATGATGATCGCATGATATGTGGCACGTCCACACTTCACACGACGATTGCATGATATGTGCTGAGCAGCCAGTAGGGGTTTCAGTCACTGGGAGCCCCCATCATCTAGATGCTCTCTGCTTGACCCTGCTTCTGCACAGACACACTTTTGTCCTTGTTATAATTATTCTCAAATCAGGAAGTAGAAATTGCTGTGTTTTCCACTGAGTCGTTTGTCTACCTACCTAATGCTTGAGACATAGGGTCTATCTGTGAGTGACAGATAATCCATAAACTTCTAAAGAAGAAATAAACCTTTATCAAACATCTCATCTACAAACTGCTTTTGAAAATCACAGCAGAAATGTTGTAACTGCTGTCCATGTAGATGTGTAAGTACAAAGAAAAGTGTGATCATGGATTTTCTGTGTAGGCTTTGCAGTATTGTTCTGTGATAAAAATTTTGGAATACTCAATGTTACTGAGGGTAATCAGCAAAATAAAGGAGATGACCACTTTACGTTTAAAATCCCTTTGTTTTTTCATTAGCAAGAAGCACCTCAATTAACAGTGAAAAGTCTTAATCATTACCCTTCTAAATGGGAAGTGCATATATACAGGCAATTTACATTGAAAATAGAGACATTTTGATGTGTTTAAGTTTGGTAATTTTCTCCTGTCACCATAGGCTGGAAATTGCTGTAGTAAAGTATAGTTCTCCATCTTGAGATCTGGATTGCTAGGGTTTGAATTTGATATGGTAGGGTAGTTTGCACTCGCTGGTACAAAAGGCTATAGTTAGTACTCATATGTTTCCCTCTTTTTTTTGTTAAGTAAGCTGAGTACACCTCTAACATGGCTTAGCATGCACGTAATTTCTTTGAAATAAACGACACCATTTTACTCTATCTGTAACAACTGTGGGTCTGATTTTTCATTGTTTTCATTTAAAATAAACCACTAGGTAAGGATAAATGTGTACAAAATGCAACAAATCAGAATGGTAGCATTTTGTATACACTCTCTACAGATATAATAACAAGCAGCAAGACAGGAAATAATCAGACCTGTTCCTTTTTACTGCACCTTTTATCTCGAAAATAATTGAAACCAGGTTGGCTGTGCAATTGATCACAATTCTTGACACAGTCAAGAATAAGTTGCCTAAAACAGATGAATCTTAATGATAAGGCAGTGCTTAAGATATATAAGTAAATAAAGCACCCAGTACCACCAAAGTTCATGTTGTGTTTTGAAGAATACAACACTGTGTTTGCATAGGTCTACTTATTCTTGGGTCCAAAATGAGTGTCTTTAAGAGGAAACATTAGGATAGGAAGAGTTTAAGTGTCTTGTTCATTGTCATACATCCCAGAAAGAGTGGGTTTGCAGCTCCTATCCATGAGAAACATTAAAGACAGTGAGATAAATTCTCAGCAGAACATTCAATCTTATGGAAATTATTTGTTTAAAAGCAACGAATCAGAAAGATTTTTACGTATACCCACAGGATTTAATGTCATATAAAACAATGAAAAGAAGAGAAATTAAGGTCTTGGAGTTTTTCTTCTGCATTTAGATGTAAGCTGAGTTAAAAGAACTGGAAAAATACTATTTGTTTTGGCAACAAAGTGGCAAGACAATCCACACCACCTAGGTGAAATCTGTAGGAACTAGATATCCTTATGATGAGTTTAGGACTGGTATTTGATTTCAAATTGCTTTTAAGGAAATCGTTCTGTCACTTCAATGATCAGAGATTAAAAAATTAAATGTTGAGGGAAATGGGAAGAGAATATTTGTTTTAAGTCCAGTTACGTGCAGTTTCAGAGTTGAATGTCTTTCTTTTTATCAACGACAAGTAACTTTTGCCATTGACCACATATTTGTTCATAGAATTCTTTCTTGACAGGAGGAAACAAGACAAAAGGAGTAACTATTATTTCAGTTTAAAGAAGATACAGACTCAGTATAATCTCGTTGTTAACCTCATTGTTACTTCTCCAAAACTCCATTGTTAGAGTATGGTATGTGGGGGAAAAATGGTTTACTATTTACCACATTATTTTATGTTTTATCTTAGCTAAGTATAACCACAATAACATATTTACTATTAATACAGCATGTAAGGTACAAGCTACAGATAGTCTATGAAGACGTGTTACAGAGAATGTTAAATTATATTTACATCATTATAAGAAAAGCCTTATCTTTAACAAATTTATCTTACAAGTTCACAAATATGCATTTTTTTAAAAAGATGGAGCAATTTAAACTGCAGGAACAACACATTGGTCGAGATTATAAAAATAAATAACTGTAATATGTGAAAATAAGATAAGAAAAAATATATTTGAGTACAAATTCAAATGCTAATCTTAAACATTTTAAGGAAAATTAATATTTATCCTTATTACCAAAGAACTAAGTTATCCAGTTTTATTTGTTCTTCTTCACCTTAGGTTATTTGGCTTTCTTTAGTCGTTTCTCAAATGCTGTAAACGCAGAAAGTGCTAAACTAGTATTCTTTATGTAGTGTTACACAAGGCATAAGACAATATTATTTTACCATGTCAAAGATGTTTGCACCATTTGGAGCACATCTATCATCAAAACTCAATTAAATAGTGCCTTTCTATCTTCAGCTAAAACAAACTGTTTACTTATATTTGCTCAGTGTTTACTTCATAAGGAGTAGAAGACCCAAATACAACAGTAAAATAGGTGACTTGGGATATAGCATGGGTCAAAAAATTTAACCCAAGGAAGAAGGTTTAATCATTTGGTTGCAAGAGAAGACTTTTTTTTCCTCTGCCAAGTAAAAGGCAGCATTATAATGTTATTCATACCTCACGTGGTGTCCTAACAATTCCTCTATTCAAGCTGAAAGGGTTATATTCCCTTTGTTGCAAAGTATTAAATTTGTCCCTTGAGATTAGTGTGTAGGCAGTTTTAAAGGATGAAACAGGATTAGATAAGGTTTCTTCCCTAGAAAGAATTCTGAAACTGTGCTGCAAAAACCTCTTGTGTTACATGTGCTGAAAAAACATCCTTTGTTTTAACATTTTGAATCACAAGTCAAATTTTTTAAATTATTAGTTGCCAAAATGTTTCTTTACAGGGTTTTATGAAAGGCAAAGAAAGTACAAATGAGAGGAAAATGACACTTGCTTTAATCGTATTTGAATTTTTTAAATGAAATTTTCCTGCCATTCATAATTTGAAATATAATCCAAAAGGTTGATATAAAAAATTATAGTAATTCTACTTATTTTCCAAAATAGTCAGTACATTTCTGCATTTCTTGCTGTGATTGAGAGAAAAAAAAAATTGTAACTTTATAACTTATGAAATGAGCCAAACAATTTCAGTCTAAAAAACATCAAAATCCAAATGTCAAGGAGAGTCCCAAAAAAGAGTCAGTAGTTCAGCTGTGCTCCACTCACTTGTATATAATTAATGCCATTGTGTACCACATGAAGACTTTCATGAATTTGATTACTGCATATTCAGTGAGCACAGTTTAAGCATTTCTACTTCTTTAAAAAAAGATGTTTTTGAGGAATGAAACCATTCCTAATTAGTATCCAGGGGATTATTAGCATATGTATATTAAAAAGTAGGATAGGTTAAATGGACTATATGTTGCTTTTACCTAATGAATTGAGAAGAAAAGGCAGTTCCTTTATCCCCCAAATTTCCACAAGCTATATGGCCTTTGACCCCATCCTTCCTCAAATCCCTGTTCTTGATTTGCTTTTCTGCAAGGGAGACTAGACAAATTGCCCTTGGTAGCCACCTATGATCTTCCTCTCGTCCTCAAAAAAAGCCACTGAAGAGTGACAAAATGCCATCCAAGAGTGAAGCGCACCTCACTACGTGTATAACAACCTTGCTTGCTTATGACCGTAGTTATGTGACTATGGAACCCTCATCTTTCCTGCTTCTCCCATTGTACAGTTTTTTTCCATTCATGTAGTCTACTACATTCATCCTGAACACAATGTTTGCCTTCAGATAAGCTACGGAAAGAATCTCAAGACTATTCTCAGTGTCACTGTGGAGTTCACTTGAAGAACGGACTGTAAGAGGCATAGCAATTCATAATTCCTCTGTAACTCAGCCGGGAACTGGAGTACATCATTCCTGAATCTGAATGCCTGGCATGACCCAATGAATTTTTATAGCTTTGTGGATATAATTGCTCAAGAATGTTAAAATGTATATGAACTCAAAGAGCTATTCTGACATTGTGATATGACTATTTAATCTGTTCCTTTCCCCCTTTTAAATTATAATTACAAAAATAACTCCAGCAGATTGACATAAAAAGAACAACAATATCACCTGCAATTAGAAGTTTTTCTGCACCTACACAAGAGAAGACGGTGTATTGCAGCCAGCTCTAAGTCTGCTGTTAAAATATATTCTTCACAATATGTACCAAATAAAAGTTAAACTATAAATATTAATGAAGATTGGAGAGGAAAAGAAAAGATGTTCTGTTGCTTAGTGTTCTATGCATTCAACAAAATCAGCATACTTTAAAATGAGTTGGGTGACTTGTACATTTTTCTTTTAAGTTAGACACAGCAAGATGTGATTCTTTCCCACACAAGGCTACTGGATCATAAAAATGTACATCATTAGTGCAGTTAAATGGCATTAGGTTTTTAATTTTCAAGGCACTGATAGAAATGATATGCTGTTATAATTCATGGACCATTATAATAGATATATTACCTTAATGTGATGGTCTGAAATGACTATCTTAATTTTCTACAGCTGGCAGAAAGCTCACTTAAAAAAAAAAAAAAAAAAGTCACCTAAGAATGTTTCCAAGTGTATAACTTGGGAACTTTTCTCTGCCTATCACTGAGATGCCTTATCATTAAAAGGGAATGTCCAATGTGCTCAAAAGCCTTCTATTGCCATATGCTAAAGTGTAAAGGAATAGGACCTTGAATAGGACCTTATTAAACTGTTATAATATATTTTAGCATAATAGTTTATAAGCATTTCAACTGGCCACTGCAGCCAGATCTATTACAGGTCAGAAGATTTCTGAGCCTAAGTGCAGCCTCATCTAGTTTTGTGGAGGTTTTGAACGTAAAACATATCATGAAACATAGCACAAAACATTTTTCAGAGAGTGCTGCTTCTGAATGTTTAGCCAAAAATGATTAAAAGTTCAGTGGTGACAGGAATTGTGAGATAAGTGGCATCTATATTGAAGACTCAGGCCCAAACTCTGGCATTCTGTGTCATTTGTAATATGATGATCAGTAAATATATTCCTCTGACACTGCCAGTGTTTGGATTTCAAGGTGAATCAGTCCCTCAGATTAATTCCCTCTCTTTCTTCTGGGACTTTTAATTATAACCACAGTAAGGGTTTTTTTGATGCCTCATCTCACTTCTCCAGAATGAGACAGTAGATAGTGTGTTAATAGGAAAAAAAATGCCCCAAATACACTCTTCTTCCCTTTGCAAATGCTTATAGAACAAAACAAAGTTAGCTGATATTCATGCTGTAAGTGTCTGTGCTACTGTCATACAGTGCAGTATATGAACAAAATAATAAAAGATGATCTGTCAACAAGCTGCTCTCTTAAATTGGTAATTATTTTGAATGACATCGTATCACATCTAAAATAAATTTAAACAGTATCAGCAAAGTACAAATACAACAATATCACATAGCTAAGATTAACAGCAATTGCTCTCATTCTAGTCAATGCTTTTTGTAATATTTAGTTATTGTTTGGAAGAAAACCACTACCACCCAACAGTTTTCACATTAAATATAGACAAATAGTTTAAATTAAACATATGATATTCCATCATTTTACACAGGAAGTCATATTTATATATTTAGGCATTTGATTTCTTGAATTACAGGACACAATGGAAGTAAAGATATTCCTATATTTTCAAGTTCTCTTTTGATTGGTAAGGGACAGTGGAGGCCCATCTGTTTTGCAGCAAAGAAAGCCCCAAACCATCTGTGTAGAACCACATGCCAGCTAAAACACAGAGATATGCACAGTTTTTTGTTATGAAAAATTTTGCAGTATTTTTTTCCTGTATTAGTGTGAATAAATTAGCAACAACTAAATTAAAGAAATCTTCTGAGAACATATTAACTTTCTAGTGCACACTGGAAAATATCCACTGGAAAATGTATCCATTTAGAAGTCATGAAACATTCATTGGCAGGATTTTTTATACTGAGTTCCTTTTTTTTTATTATTAAGACAGTGAATTCTTTACGTGTTTAATATAAATATTTTTATTAGTATGATAATCAAAGCTGATTTACCTGAATTTTACTATTTGTTTGTGGGGTCTTCTTCAGAGAAAAACTCACATAGTAACAAGCATGATAATATATTGGCCTAATAATAACATTTGAAAACATGGGTCCATATGTTTCCTTTCTATCTTAAAAAAGAAAAAAAAAAAAAAAAAGCTAGAAGAGGAGAAACTCACCCATAAATGACTACAGCTTTGGCTAACCTGCAGGTGTATGTCATCTGCCATTTAAACGGGTTTAAAAAGAAAAACTGAATGTGGAGAACAGTGTCTGAAATGAATACACAGTGACAATTGTGTAGAGATCTGTCCCTCACTTGCCCTCACACAGACACTGTGTTCTGTGCCAAGTAGAGGTAGCACTGTGAACTCTGTTGACAGTTCATTAGTGTTCAATATCTTCTTGAGATTAGAGCAATCTTAGGCAAGTGGGCAGCACCGGTCCTGAGAACTTCTGAAAGTCCTTGAAATAACTGAAAAAAACCCAAGCAAAATGCACAAATAAACAGGCCTGTGTAGTTTCTGGGTACATTAGTGGCCACACATTGGCAAAGTAGCAGCCAGTTCTCAATTATTTTCAGAGCCTAAATAAAATATTTTTAAAATATAAGAATAATATTACGATTGGGCTGCTTCTATATAAATGTTCGCTTACCAGTTCTGAAAACTGAGGAAATAAAAGATGGTCACTGGATTTTATCAAGAACATCTTTCAGCTGAAGACAGTTAAGCTATTCAAGTCTAGAACACACAATTTGATCAGCACAAAGCTTTCACAAGCGTGTTTTGGAGGAAGATACAGGATGTAAACAGCTGACATTTTCGAAATTAAAAAGGTCTTCCTTTTGCTTGGATTCTTGATGACAAGCCAGATGTCAGAAACTTCTAGTGGAGTTTCAAGATTTCATTAAAGCATTAAAATACTCACTTGGTTTTAAACCTTCTAACTTAGTGTGAGAACCAAGGCAAAGGACCAATAGTAAATGTTTTCTGTCTTTCTAGAAATCTGGTTTGTTTTTTGTTTGTTTGTTTGTTTTTTTCTTGTTTTTTGTTTGTTTATTTTTTTAATCACAGACTGATAAAGATCAGCTGACAAAGAAACTGCTCATTCAGAAGGCAACTCTGAATTTGATTTAGAAGACTTACAAAACTAATAAGATTTTGTCTCCGTAAGTGTAGTTTAGTCCATTCCTGTGCAAGTAACACTGCATTTCCAGAAATATAAAATTTAATATTTATGGTTCATGGTTACTCTTTTCAGTCCTAGTTATTTTTAATAAATAAACTAATATTATTTTTATGTCTTTACCCTTTTTCTCCATATATGGAGAAATGGATGTTGTTAACATTTATCTTTATTGTCTTAGAATGAAGATGCCCCAACCCTGATTCTGGAACTGCTTGCTTTACTGTAGCAATCATTACATAACTAGTTCAGTATTCATGGTAAAATGGTATGTATACTAGTACTACATTTTGTGAAGACGATAAATGATTGCTGTTAATAATATGGAAAACTAGGCAGCAACAACCATTTTCTGCTAGAGAGCACTGTGATAGGAAATTTGTTCTAATGTTTCTGGGGGTAGCTCATAAATATTAAATCCAGATGACTTGGTTGGATACTTTGGTGGAGAATTACATCATTTAACAGAATCAAAATGATCCATCTTCTTATAAGCCATATTGTAACTTGTTTCTAACCGCTATTAGATAACTGCAAGAACTGAGGCTACAGTTGCTTTTTGTGCCATATACAATTGCGTAGGCAGCACTTATCAAATGCATATAGTTTTATGTTTGATAGCTGGTATTCATTCCCTAGCTTTATCAAAGATTCCAGCTTTAAATAGATTCATGCCCTGGTTGACAGTCTACTTGCAGATTGTTTCATTTTTACCCAACCTTAGCACATTATTTCTACTATGATCACTGGCACAACGTTTGGATTAGTCTTGCAGTAGTAAACAGATTTGTATTTCAATACACGCACTCCTGCAGATTTAAATTATATTGAGCTAGATGTTTTGCTGAATTTGTCTATTCTGTTAATTTAGAAGTCAAAAGTCCTGCTACAATTTTATTTTCCTTCAGGATAAATATTCATTCAGAATAATAAAAGTAACAAAACTCCAGTCCATTGGCACACTTTAGAGATGCCTAAATAACAACAGAAAGATTATGACTGGGATTTTAATATCTTATTTGTAACAATTTTTCTACACTGGCCTATGAAAAGTCATCCCAGGATATACTATTACCTTCTCATTGAACATGTCCGTGAATTTTTTTATGTTTATGTTGTGGTGCTGCAAACACTATCAGATACAGAATTTATTGATTTTCATGCTAAAAGGCATAGACTCATAATATTACTTTAGGCTTCAAGCAGTCATTATGTGCCAGTAAAAAGTAAAGGAAATGTAAACACAAATAGTGGTAGTGATGAACATACCTTACGGCAAAGGTAGGTCAAGTGACTTTGCAGAGCCAAGTCTGTAGACAGACACAAAATGTATAACTGTTGCCACCAGTGACTCTTGCTACTCTAATCCAAGTGAATTGTCTGTGGTTTAAAGGACTGCAGAAAGGACCTCAATATTTGTAGTTCTTCATGGGGATAAATGGGACCAATTCTATCATGATAAACTAAACAGATTTCAGAAAAGTAATTTCCTTTAATGAAGAGGTACAACATTATCTTCTTGTCTAACACTTTTCATTATGCTATACAAGATAACTTTGTGATCCTATAATTATTTTTACATTCATTATTTTTGAGTGTGTAGAATTTCCCCCCTCTTGTTAAATAATGAATGACCTGTTTTGTACTATACAAGAGTTTTGAAAGGAGAAACTATTCACACATGAAGTAGTTTGGAAAAGCTGTGATTTTCTGCTTGACTTAAAATCAGTTTATGATTCAGTTATAAGAAGGTTAATCAATCTGAACTAAAATTGAAAAGAATATACATAGAAATGCAAAAAGAGACCATTATTGTTTCAGTAAAATGTATTTATGTACATACAAAGTGATGAGACATTTTCTGTTTGTTCCTATCGTGAAACCTCTAATAGTTTTATACGTACCATCTTTGGTTACCCATAACTGAGGAACACTGCTTTCAATCAAGATCCTACTTTGCAATATGGCAAATCCTAAGACATTCTTACACAAAAACATATGAACTAAATAAGGAATCCACCTAGCTCTTGACAATATTACTTTAAAAGCAAATTTATTGAAATTATTTTAATGCAATAGCAGTTAACGAGCCTGACAGAAGAAATAATAAGCTAAAGCAGACAAAACATTTATCTTTTAAAAAGCAAACTTATTTCAAATTTCAGCTTCCATTAAGGTTAGTTCTCCTGTATGAAGGAAAGATAATTAGATTTCTTTTTCAAGGAAGAACATAATGTCATGCCTCAAAAAAAAAAAAAATCTTGGGAGCTCTTTACAAAACACAAAAGTCTAATGAGGTATTTACCTGCATTAGTCAAGACTGTACCCACATACTCACAGTGTATGTGCTTGTCAAAGCCTTCCAGTCATCCTAGGCTTAGGGAAATAATGTCCAAATGTACCATATTTAGCTTCTATCTCAAATTCTCCCGAGCTGTCAATTTAGGTGTTAAAGAGACCATTTGTAAAGCTTGGCTGGGAATTGCCATTATTGACTGGAATGTGTGTTTATCATTACATTCAATGATGAAAGTGGAACATGTAGCATATGAATAAATGTCAGCAGATGTTTCTTTTAAATGGCCTGATTTCAACCTCCTGTTGTTTGTCTTGAATACAAATATTAAAAAAGAGAAAAAGGCAGAATTTTTTATGACATAAGTGCAAGGGTAGTTATATTAAAAACCAACAAAAATAATGATGAAAGTCACAGAAGAACGAGGAAAGTATAATTAATAAAAATTATGTTGACGCTCTCTTGCTACTATCTGGTTCAATATTATAATGGATACAAGAACAGCAGTTCAGTGAGGGCTGTATCACTCCATAAGAAGCAAGGAAGATTCACAAAGTCTGTTCTCAGCACCATATTACATAGAAGTCCTTTCTTTTTTTTCTTTAAATGGACAGCATTTTTACAAAACTCCTTGCTTAAACTCAAAACACCAAGAAAAAGGGGGCCTCACAGAAGAGAGGTCTCTATGTACATTATTTTTGTGCACTAAAGTGAATATTTCCTTTAAAATAATAGTAACACCACCGCAAAATTAAAACTTGAATGTGTAAACATTTCTGCAGTATATGGAAATCCAAATAAAGGATTTAAATAGACCTCATCTTTTTCTTCCCATTTTTTAGAACAATAAAGTAAGATTAGTTGGAAAAACAGTATACAACTGTCTGCTACCAGAGCCATATTCTGCTGCTCTACCTCACATGGTGGTGTCCCATTGAGCTTCATGGGACTACCCTGAGAGTGAAATAATGCTCAGTGTGAGCAGCGAAGGCAGAATCTGGCAAGAATTAATATGCAGCACTGTAAACTCAGCAGTATTCCAACTAAATCAATAAAGTGAACAGAGACAAAATTAAATCAGCCTTGTGTTTACTGGAATGTGTTGCATTTTGTAGCTATCTAAATGACAATATGTCATCGAGGTGTTAAATATCTGAGGCTCTCTGTCTTTACCAAGAGATGCAGGTGCTCAATGCCATTGTAAATCTTTTTTTTAGCAAACAGAATAGTGTTATCATTATTCTAGTCCATATTTTTGAATTATCAGAAATCTGCTGGTTAGAAAGCGGTTTTAAGAAAAAAAAACCCTTCTTTTGATGTAAGACATTTCAATATGTTCCTATTAAAGAAAGTATTTCATACCTTGAAGTCTAAAATAATAAATATATGGTACATTTCTGTAAGACTATATCTAATGACTGTAATAGATGTGTATTTTGTAATTAAAGGTAATTAAATTCCTATCTTGAAATATATTCTGTGTTTACTGAAAGTTTCCTGAAAATCACATGTGAACTTTGAATTAAGACAGAAAGACTGGGGTATCCCCCTTGGTATGCATTCCTCTCAGCTGACCTTTCATATTGATTGTGTCCTAACTACAGCAAGTGGAAAAGAGCATCCCGTATCACCTAGATGAGATAATGATTTTTACAAATGTAACTGTACAGATAGCTAACTGTTAACAGATGAGTAATACATATCTTTAGTAGTGTATAGGCTATAAGCCGATTCTTAATATCTTCACCGTTCAAGGATACATCCTTTACCGGTTTGTCGGTTGCTTATTGGAGCTGGTAGTAGAAATTTTGGCCAGCTGCTTATTGGAACTAAGGGAAAATTGTTCTTCATTAATTCACTTTTCCTTTTGATAAGAAGTTTTAAAAATAGGTTTTAAAGCACATACAATATCAGAGTTAGGAGGAAAGTCCAGTTTACAAAAGAAAAACAAAATACGGAACAATAGTATTAACACCTATGATTTTTTTTAAATAATCACTAAACTAGTGAAATCTTATTTTAAATGCCTTAGGAATTATTTCATGCTACCATGTATGAGTGAACTGCTTTACCTTCATCTCACTTTAATGCAATACACCCAAACGGTGATGCACTCAAAACTTACTTTAAGGAAATTTATTTCTTCTGTTAAAGCAGTGGACCAGAAACCACAAGATTACACCATATATTCAACTGCTGTCTTTTGCCAGTGGTGGTGATGAGCTAAGTGGTGAAAAAGTATTTGTAAATCAACATAGAGTAACAGACAAATATAGTACAGGCATACATGAGTAAATATAAAATATAATAACAATTTTTAAGTGGAATTATAAATAATTTTGATAATAGTTAAGACGTTGAATAAAGTGTTGCCAAACTTCAAGTTACAAGTGAGAAAGCAGACCAAGAATTGCAGTTTAATTATTTTGGTCTCCATTCTGGAATTTAATAAGCAGATCAACAGTTATCTCTACAATTGCATTCCAAGAACTTCATACTAGTTGTTTTTGCATTTCATACACTACAGAATTTCCTCTTAAAGTGTTTTCAGAATGTTTACAGTCATTTCTGTTCTTAGGCCTGGATTCATCAAAACACTGAGCTTATACTTAGCATTATTTCCACAGCATGAGTAGTATATTTATATGTATGTATAAATGTTTTCTGGAATAGGGTTGGTTATAAACATGCAAAATGATTTGATGAATTTGAAACAAAAACTAAAAACCCGATATAAATTGACAAAATATGCTGTTTCTTTTGGAGTAGTATAATTCCTCAAATAAGAATATCTTCCTATGTTTTAAAGTCATTATATAAAAATATATGAATTAGAATATGATCTCTACATTTAGAAAATATTTAGTTTAATAGTACCTACAGTATTAAATCTAGACTTTTATCCAGGTTCACTCTTCAAAAATCTATAGATAGTGTTGACATTCAACAGTCAGAAAGCAAGGAAGAAATCCAAGAGGGAGGCTGCATTTTCCCTGTCTGCTTAGATCTTGGCATATTTGTTCTTCAATTGCTCCTCACCCTTCAGATAAGCTTGAAACCAAACTTCAACCTTTCAGCACTATGCACACTTCACACATTCCTTCACTTCAGCAGTTAACTCTTACCTCCTTGAAACAAACCAAAACACATACACAAAAAACCTTCCTTGTTTTTATTTCTTAAAGTAGGTCAAGGTCACTTCAGAATGACTTAGATTTCTCTCCTGTAAATTATTTAGTATCCTCTTTTGCCAAAGACGTTTTGGAAATGTTTATGCACTTCTTCCTTCCTACCTCCAGCAATATATTAGACTGATAAATATAATTCTGAAGAATTTAGAGGCTTTTTATTCATAGAATATTGAAAGTGACAGGGACTGTCTTGTGGAGTTGCAGAATCTATGAGATCAATTGTCTGATGTAAAATGTAGTGCGTGGCTACACAGAATAAAACATTGCCTTTACAGGAGACTTCTTTGTGTTCTACTGATTAGGTGAACTAGTTTTTCATTTAAGCAGTCTTAGATATAAACAAGTAAAGTTTTAAAATGTTGGGTTGAATATTAACAGCTTGTTATTTGGCACAGTTCCAGGAAATCTCCTGCCTGTTACCCTACCCCTGCCTTGTTGAAAGGGCACTGACAGCAGAATATTACTCCAATGAAATCTGCTGATTTTCCCATTTCTTCTCACAATACCATCCTGGTTCTTAATTTGCTAGTCCAAAACCAATTGTTTTTATGCTTTATTGTGGAAATTACACACAAAACTTACATTTTATCCATAAGAATAGCTTGAGATTTCTTAGTTTTGATCTTTGTCCAAATCCTCTTTTGTCTCAGACTTGTGCAATTTTTTTTTTTTCCAGAGTAACCTTCTCTATTCTGAGTATGTAAAATTGTCTCTTTTTCTAAAACAAAAAAAAAAAGTGTCTGATACATAACTTTTTTAATAGTCAAGATGTATGTTGTGTTCTTGATCTTGGCTTCTGTTTAAAACTGTAGCATCTTTAAACAGTTACAGTAGAGCTAATGCAAAAAAGTCAAAAGTAAAAGATGAGGGGGTTCATTCCTTTTTTCGTTCACAAATATCAGCTTGTGGCTGATATCAGTTGCAGCTGCAATGCCTTTGATTCTCCTGCTGAGTCTCCCAATCTGTCATAAATTAGCTGGAAGTTGCAAGGAATAAGCAAAAGTCCCCTTTATTCCTACAGGATGCGTACTCTTTAGGACTGAAACATGATCTAGAACTAGTAAGTTATCATGTAAAAGTCTGGGGACAATTGCAAAGAGTGAATATTGTATGATACAAAGAAACAGAGCTCAGAGTCCAGGGCTAGACTAGCTAAACACCCACAGTCCAATGACTAAAGTCCTCTCCTGAGGTGATGGAGCCATGGATGACAACCCATTTCCCAACTAAACATTCTAATCCTCATGCTAGTACAGAAAAGGCAGGCGACATTTCCTCCCTTTCTACACAGACTTCAAAAAGATTGAGTCCCCTCAGGAATCCTGCTTCAGGAGAGACCTCTGTAGTTAGAGGTCACCCCCAAAAGGTGGAAGCAGACCACTTGCAGTGGGGTGCTTACACAGCAGAAAAGTCTGATTTTCTTTGTCTATCATTTCTCATTCTGCTTAATGGTCCTTATGCTCTACCTCCAGGCAGTTCCATGATCGGCGAGTAGGAAGCACAAAAGACATGTTTATGTGAAGAGGTGTTTATATTTTAGTCATGGAAACACCCACAGCATTGAAACAAGCAAGCAGTCAAATACTTATCCTCTCATCTGTAAAGTAAGTGCAGTGGACCAAAGGAATGAAGGTCTAGATAAAACAGAAACGGAGTACATTGTAATTCATTTTTGTACATGTCTGGCATGTTGAGAGTGATTTGGTGTGAATCAGCATACTTCTGTTCCTGAGTACAATTAACTGTATTTTCTGTTGTCCCAAGCTACATATTTGTCAATCTCATTCTTTAACTGAATGTATTAATATATCACTCATAGTACCTCTCAAAGTATAAACGTGATTACCGCACAGTGTCTCTGTACAGGCAAACCATACACTTACTGCAGGAATTTTTATGCTACTACAGGTTTATGATGATTTCCTTTATTCGATTGACCTGAAATAGTAACTTTTCTTCGGTGTGCTTTTTAAACTTCTCTTCATACACATTCAATTGTTTTCATCTATCTTGCAAGATACCTGACTTGAAAGATTCTCATATCCCGTTACACTTTTTCTTCCTTTAATATGCATACTTTCCTTCCCTTGAAAAAGCACACATACTGAAGAAAGAATAGACACCTTAATCCTGCTTGGCAAGATTTCCCCTCTAAGCTTTAGTCCCAACCAGGCATGTGTAGTGTTTGTTGACCTTTTGCACCAGACCAATCAGTCCTTTGTGGTCTGAAGTAAGACTTCCTTCTCTTGGCAGGCAGCAAGGCAGAATTTGATGACAAAGTCTTTGAAGTATAGCATCTGAAGCCTCAAGTATAAAAGCTACTTGAGCAGCCATGTCAGTAGCGAAGGTTGCTACAACATTGTTTTCATTGTAGTGTAGTTTCAAGCGCTTTGAAAAATTCTGAATGTTTAAAAAGCACTGTTCTAGAGAAGGATTAATGAATAAGTATCCAAGTATAGTTACATGTTTCCTTTAGACCTAATTTTCTCCATTTTGAATTCAGCAGTAAAATGTCAATAACTTCAATGGACTCAGGATAAGACCCAATGCCATCCTTATGTCAATATGGGAAGATCAAACTATTTTTTAAAGTCAATTTAATTCCTCAAAGAATCTTAGTAGGAAGAGATCTGGGGTCCTCAAATGCTGTTAATAAGACTTCCCCATTTCTGCTGTTCATTAACAGAACAGAGATGTCAGTAGTTTAGGAGACAAAAAGGAATAACTCTTTGTTAGATCTTTTTTTTTCAAATTCACTAATATAAATGCCCATCTACTTCCAGTGGGTGGGTATGAAATGATATTTAAATTTCAGTATGACATATTACATAAACTATAAAAATGGTTCCAAATAGTCGTTGCCTTTAGAAATTAAGTGACCAGAGAGAGAAAAGAAAATATACTAATTTAAATCACCACCTTGCCTGAAAGCTCCATATAAACATAAATGATGTACACAAGTCTTGCAATATCTATGTTAAGGATACATGGTCTGGTCTAAATGGACAGCTTTCAGTACAAGAACAAGAACAAACCAGTCATGGTTTTTGCTGTGCTCTAATTTACAATGTCAAAGTGTGGAATCTATAATAGTATTATAGTATGTTTTTGTAACAACAATATTGCATTTTTTTTGTTTTCTCATTTTATCTTCTCCTTTTCCCCTCTCTTGATTCTATCTACCTTTGATGATGAGTTTACAGTCTAAAACTCTACTACTTCCAATGAAGCATTCTTATATGGATACTTCTTGCTGATAGATTGTTTGGTTTATCTCCATGACCTAAAAGGATACCTACCAGTAGCTCCAGCTATTCTGCGTGAGTGAAGAAGTAGACATAAGAGAAGAAGAGAAACTAAAATGTCAAGACAAGATAGAGCCCATGTTCTCAGGATTTTAAAATGACATCAATAAGGATTTTGGTTAAGTGATAAGAGCTTCGTGGTCTCTTCCCCTTTTGTAAGGAGCTCTGAATGCACTGTTCTAACTACAAAATAGACTCTTGACAAGGTCATGGATGAGTAAAATGATATCCAGCTTTCCATTGAGCTTGTTCAGTGCCTTATTTAAATAACGAGATGTTAGGTTTCTAACCCTACATTAAGAGGGTACTCTTCTGCAGGTACCAATATATTATATTTTTCATGGAATAAAGTTCACAGGTTTTCATAAAATGGATACAATATATGCTATGGTACTGTGGTAATCTCAGGTCATGGATGTTCTGTTCCTTGGGCTTTGTGCATGTATCACACTCATGCCATATGGTATTACATTGGCTCTCTACCCACACTGTACCTTGACTATCCACCTGCCCATAAAGGGAGAGCTCTTTTCCTGGTGTTCCTTGCTTCAGGTCACAATCACAAAATAAATGAATGGCCATCTTTCTTGAACCTCCACACATGCCTTTCAAGTTACATCAAGTTCTAATGATAAAACACTTGGTCAGTTAAAAGGAATGGCCAAGTTGATGTAAACTTTGAAAAATTCGGACTGGTTTATTAATTTAAGTGATTACTACACTAGCTTTTTCAAATGAAATAGAATTTTCCCCTGTGTTTTTGATTCTTATTTTTTTAAAAAAATATATTTATTTTTTCTATTTATTTTTATTCTGTTTTTAAAAGATCGGAACTCATCATTCCTGCTACTTTATTTCTATTCTGCTTATCTTAGGAAAATATTTTAACTGTTCTCAGAGTAATTACTTTTCATTGTCCTATCTCACTTTCCTAGGACCATTGGAAATAGCTGCTTTCCTTTTTTTCTACCCCTCTGTTCAATAAAAGCAATTGGCTGAGGATGGCAATTAGACTATCACAATAGTGCAGCCAACATTAGTGCAATTGTAAATACATATGATCCAATGTGATATGTAGGACCTAGTACAATAATAAAGGGATTTTTTTTCTGCGTAGGCCAAGATTATATGAAAGGATGTACTGCTTTGGGCTTTTAATGAATTATCTTGCACAACACAATGCAGGAAAAAAGGACTTGACTTCTGTGACATAAATGGCAACATGTGACTTTGAGTTTCACACCGAAACTAGCAGGGTCCAAAGATCTGCTACAAGTAAACTTTGTTTTTCCACCATTTTACATTCAAATTTTAAAATTAAACATAGCTGCAAAGTTACTCAGCAGGTTCAACTCTGGGATAATGCATAATGCCATAATGCTAGAGATTATTAACCTCTTTTTTCTATGAATAATTGTGAAGAGCCTACAGTATTATACCAGATGCATGGCACACAGTCTAATTTTGATGGACAGGAGGACTTGAGAGAGGGAAAAGAAAGTTGAGTTAAATACAGTCTTTCCATAAACTCATACAGAATACAGTTTTATGGTGTTCAGTAGATCAGTATTTTCCTATAAACTTTTCATGTTTATGGCTATAAAGATATGTTTTTCATACAATAACACATTTTGTAATAATAATGATATCCTCAGATCATTTTCCTCCCTATTATTGGATAGCACTTCCAGCACTATGCAAGCACAGTTGGCTACCCATGGACCCTGATGCCAAGTTGTGGAGGATATTCTTGTAGCAGTGACAAATAGCTTGCTGGTGGGCTGTGCAGCGTGTTGTTCTGGCAGCAATGAAGCTGTCTGTGTGTCTGTCACTTGGTGAGGCTACAGAAAGTCTAGGTGGTTTGATTATATTTTTTTTTCCACCTTTGGAGAACTTTCTTTTAAACTTCCATGTGCTTCTGGTGAATTATTTCATTTGACAGCAAGGTTCTTAACAGACCCCTCTCAAGTGTTACATGTGAGTACCTATATGATGAAAGAGAGAAAAAATCTTCACAGTGCCATACTTGTTTTCCATACAAACCTACATGCTGCCATTACAGCCACCCACATATCATTTGACAACTCACTCACACATCAAGCATCTTAATGAATCAGGACGAAACAGCACAGTGTCCCTGTGTAAAGCCACATATTTTAAAGATTATTTTGAGTTTATGCCTTTTCGCTGAAAAATTCGGATAGACTGTATGATCTGTAAACAAGAATGCAGGGAGAGGTTCTGTTTTACAGCTCTTATTCCTCATACTGACAGTGTTCTATGTTATTGGTTTAATTTAAAAAATACAATTAGCAATGTCTGCTGATTACAAAAATAACCCAACAACTCTTAGTAGATAAATTAGCTTGTAGACATAGATAGTCAATTTCTGCAGTGTTTTTGGACTACCTAAGAACATATATAATTTAAAGTTTCCAGATAATTTACGGGTAAAATACCAACTAGCTGATACTGCTGGCTAAAAAATATATACATCTATTTTACTTCTGAGTTAATAAATAAAAGTAAACATGAAATTTAAATAACAAACAAAATAGCAAATATGAGTTATTTTACTTTAAAAACAGGAAACAAAGACATCAATATTTATATAGAGATGCGGGAATAATTTAAAATTCTTTGGAATGATAACTGATATACTATATAAAAGCTCTGCTGAATGATGTAAGTCTAGACTAAGTAAAATGAAGTAAACACTATTTTCATGAAAGTCAATATACAATGGCAGTGTTTTAAAAGGGCCTAACAGGCTTTTAATCTTATAAAGGAAAAAAGGTTTATTTTTGTTCTTTCTGTGTATATAGATGTATTTGGTGATTTGATTATCCATATTGGCATATCAGGTTGAATGGACTTTGAAACAGCCTTGAATTCTTTAGTAGGTTAAGTCACTGTGCTGGTTTTACATTCACAAAAATGTTTCAAATATATATATATTTTAATTCCCTATATAAAAAGAAAAAATCTTACTGCTGGTAATTAGAAAAACAATTTAAAAAATCTCTGAGGACTTGGAAGAGATGTTGAAAGGTATTTTAACATTGTAAATTAGGGGTACAGAGAGGAAATTTCAACTGCAAGTGATGTTTGAGTTAGTTTGTTTTCACTGTGACCAGTGATAGTACTTAAGTCAGCCTTCTAGACTACATGAGTATTACTAAACTAAACTTACCAAATTTGAAACTATATCTTTGCCAGTAACATTTTTGAAAGTGCCGACAGCAGAGATTTTCTAGCTTTCATCACTTAGAAGCACAGAGTGAGGCTATTGATCCTAAAATTGCTGGGATTTTCGAAGGAGACTGCTTGTTTGTTCTGTTGTCACTGAAGTGGTTAGAGCTTTGTTTGTTTGTTTTTATTCTGAATGGCTCTTAATGGATTAAGCTTTCCAGCTTTCACCAAAGCTGAAACTATTTATTAAAGTATCAGGATATAAACTAACCTCTGAGAATTTTAACAAACTATATGAGGCCATGCAGTCCTAATGATCTGTCCATGTGGATCCTTTTGAAGGCTTCGTGTGTTTGTTTTTGCAACTCATACCATACCAAATTATTTCAGTTGTTTTGAGGAAAACAAGTCTATGTGAATTTGGACATCGTAATGAAATAAGAAGGTTTTTTTTCCCCTGACAGTTTTTACACAGGTGCCCCAAGTGCTTTATCAATCATCATCACATATACAGAATATTGCAATGAAATATTTCTACTGTTTTATTGGCACTAAATGTTTTATTATTTATGATATTTACTACAAAACTGACCAAAAGAAAACCTCAGTGGTTATTAACTCAATAGATGAGCCTTGTTCTAAAAAGTCACTAACTTAAAAAGCCAGAGTGGACATGAATAGGAATACTCTAGAGCCTTAAAGATTAACATAAAATATATTTATGAATTAGATTAAGTTTGTTGTTTTTACAATCAGAATTAACCAGGTTTTCAACAGAAAATTTAAAAGTCTATCTCAGAGTAACACAATAACCTACCAGATATAGAGTCGATGGAGAATAAAATTCACAAAATGATTGACAATGGGAGACCAAGCACAGAATCCTTAAATTTCCAAATTTTAACAGGTGGAGCCTAAAAAGAGGTAAAAAAGAAAAGTGTGTAATAAGAAATCTGAATCTAAACATCTATTATTATTTCAAAGATTTGCACTGCTGTCTAGTCCAAGCTAGAAGTAGTCTTATACCAGGCAACATCCAGATACACAGTATTTGTCTCAGAAAATTTTGAAGTAAGAAGTTAAAAAGATCATGCCAATGTAAGAGATGCATAGGCACGGGAAAAGCTATTTGATAACAACTATTCAACAAGATTATAACTGTATTCAAAAAGTACCCCACCACGCTTGGTGTATATGTTTCTAATATCTTCAGTGAATTCTTTTACACTTACATGCCTTTTAATATCACATATGCATATGCACAGTATTGAACAAACATGTTCAGCTTCTGTTTCTCCTTACCTGTCTGGTTGTTCCTAAACAACTCGTGTTTTAAAAGAGAAAACAATAAATAGTTCATACCAATATTTGGAAACTGCATTTCTTTCTATGTTATACATACATATGTCTCACAAAAGCTTTAGAATTCTGCAGAAGCCTTCAAAGGTCCTATTATTAACTAGTGTTAATTGAATTTAAAAACAAAATAGCATGGAACCTGACATAAGCAAAAGTACTTTTCAAAGAGACTATATTTGAAGAGTCATTGATTTCATTATAGGCTGATAATGTCTTTATGATGTCTCTGTTATTTTAGATAAAATCTCTTATGCATTCATTGGAGAAATAATTATCATGGCAATATTTCAGGTCCTAATATTAAGAGATGCTGTTTGAGTAAGTGCAATACACTGATGTTGCACAATTTCTTCTGCTTGCATAGCAGTACAGGAAGAAAAATTAAGTATTCTTCAACATTTCCACTGAGGGAACATTGCAAGAAGTTTTGACCTAAGCTCTTAATAAGAATCTTTGAAACATTAAAAGCAGTTTTTCTTCATTTAACTATTTTTGGTTTTGCTTAATAAAGAAATACGACTAGAAACAGGAATTGCCACTGTTTGTCTGTCTAACTACTATCAGAAGGCCATTTATTACATATATCATATTGTAGATACTTTCAGAGGAAAAGTCTGAAACTGATGTAAGCATTTTGAAGGTGGTGAAACTCAGGAAGAGGTTGCCTAGGGAGGTGGTAAATGGCTCATCCCTGGGAACATTCACTGTCAGTTTAGACGGGCTTCTGAGCAACCTGACCTAGTTGAAGATGTCCCTGTCTCATTTCAGGAGAGCTGGACTAGATGATCTTCAAAGATCCCTTCTGACCCAAACTATTCTATGATTCCATAACCATATGATGTATTTTATGGAAAATATATACACTGAAACTTCCGTATTTTGTAGAATCATGCAAGAATCTCACAGCTTCAACAGTAAAAACAGGGTCAGTAGCTAAAGGCTCTAAAAACCTCATATTGTATGTCAACTATCACACATGGATGTATGTAACATTGAATAGGTTACACATCCATAGATGGCACAAGAAATTGGAGGAAAGAAAAGTTATTAGGACCTAAAGCTTTGTAAACGTTATTACCACAACAAAACAAGCTGTCCAACTCCAGTAATCCAAAACACAAGTACAGTTATTGGTCTGGGCCCATAATGGGATGCTACATTACCGGAAAAACAGATTTCAGTTACTTGTTTTTCTTCCTACTATAGAAAGTTACTCTATTTTAAGATCCTTTTCTGACATTGTACTAAGAAAAAAAAAGTACAACAACCTTTCTTAAAGATGGCCCAATAACTTATTTTCCTTCACATAATTTTAATCTGTTATCTGACAGTATAAATGTAAACTGCTTTATTCATTTATTTCATTAATCTCCAGTAAAGGGTTGAAAATACTCTGTTAACACTACCATTGACAGTGAGAATGTTCTAAGCACTATGTATGTTTAAATTTTTTTTTTTTTTTTCTCCCACAATTAGTAGCTACAGATTTTTACCTCACTTAAATTCGAAGTGTTTTGGGAGAAGTGTTTATGAGAAAGCGATCATAGGGGCAGCAGAATGAAGGAGTGAAGAAGGCAGTAGAAATATGATCTGTAGTTCAGGGAAAATGTTAGGAGGAGCATTCATTTGTCTTTCTCTTGTTTCACAAAATGGTGTGTGTTGGAAGAGACCTCTGGAGGTCATCCTGTCCTATCCTCCTGCTGAAGCAGGGTCACCTGGACCTCATTGCTCAGGACCATGTCCTGATGACTTTTGAATATCTCCAAGGGTGGAAACTCCACAACCTCTCTCTTCATGTGAATGTTTTGAGTTTTCAAATATACATTTAATATATTAATATTTCCCTTCATATTCATTTTCTATGAGATTTCCTAGTAATTTACACAAGGTTGGAGTTCGTTAGCATAATTCAATAACCCTCAAACCCTATCAGCCTTTTATTTGAGGTACAATACTATTTTAGGCAGAATAGGACTATATTGGGAAATAAATCAATAAATAATTAAGAAGTTTCTAAAGAATTTGGTTCAGCTATGTAGTATGGGTAGCTTAACTATTTTTTCTAGAACGTATATTAATACAGAACTATGTTCATCCTAGGATTTTCTTTCATAATCAGCTGAGAAAAGAAGCCACTTGGCACCCAGAGTCAACAGAAGCAATGTGTCATGCCCTACTAGGTTCAATGCTTATAAATGGTTGGACTTTCTGGGAAATATCACCAGTGTCAGCTGGTATATTGCTAAGAGAACACAGGTGGAGGAAATGTGGATGCTCATTTGCATTTGGGTGCATTTACCTTTCAAGCTGTACTTATAGCTGAAGTAAAAATTAACGAGTAAAGAGCATTTTTAATGGTGCCTAAAATACTACTGATCGTAACAGCCCAAATTCACAATTGTGCTGTAGGTAAGGTACATACTTGTATCAGTACCAAGCTGAAGCAGTGCATTTGTGTGATAGAAAATAATCTAGGATATGGGAATAAACTCAATGTTTAAAGTTTATTGTAGTATTAATAGTTCTAACTCCTGCTTCCTCTCCTGTACATGGCAGAAATATCACACGGTGAATAACATCTAAGTGATGTGCAGGTGCTATTCTTTACACACACATTCAGTCAATCTGTTTATATACAAGTCTGTGTGAGATTAATTGCACTTGCTTTCAAATTTGTGTACTGGCACATTCTGTGTTCAAAATTGCAGAAGAAGAGCTTGGGAACAATGAGAACTTCCACTGTGATTTAAAAGAAAATCAGGACATCCCATTCTGCATTTTTTGCTGCTGAGAAAGGTTCTTGCTTTCTGGTAAGGAACTGAATTGAGAGCTCAGAATCCTGACACCTACCAGCACAATTGTTTTCTGAACTTTGCCACTGTATTTGTGCAGGTGACAGTGAAAGCAAATGTGGATCAGTTCTTCAGCCCCTGCAGCTCACAACTCAAAGTATTGCATTGAAACAATCTTCATCCTGTGCTTTTCTGATCTACATTATAGGTTGATCTGCAACTCCCTGGCATTAGTAACAGGCATGATTTACCTCTATTTATAACTTCTGTTGCCAAACAACTTTTGCTTAATGAAAATCTTTTATAGCTAGTATTTTGGATCATGTTGAAATTAGCAGATGTGATAAATGTGAGTTATGTAATAATATGTAAGAATTCAGATAATACAAAGTCATACTATGTCATACAATAATCATAATTTGAAATATTGATGAAAAGTCTTGTTTTTCAGCATTTATATAAACTTGCAAGGCAAAAATATAATAATCTCACAGGGCTGATCTTTGTTAACATACTGAGACCCCTGCTATCTCCAAATTGGCTCTGAGGTTCTCCCTCAATGCAGTAAAATAGTCCAAATACTTATTTTTGTAATGGAAACAAAATTCTGTGGTACCTACAGATATTTATCTTCTGATTAACAATAAAGGACTATCTAATGCAGAAGGCATGGGTGCTCTGTCCCTTCATTGTCCCTGTTCTGATCACAATATATGCAATATTTTTGCCCAAAAAAGGGATGGGAGAAGTTCACAAATACTCATGATTACATCTTAAAGGACAGTTAGACACATTTTTTGTCTATTAAGTCAATTAATGTGACTCTCCACATACACGAAGAAACTAATTACAGGGCAAAGCAGAGGAAACTTCCATGAGGAAGTTTTACTTTAGAGTAAAAGATCCAAAATCAGTGGAAACACACCAGTAAATGTACTTTATGTTGTTCTGGTACTGAATGCATAAACTTTAAATTTTGTGAGCTTCAATTTACTAGTTCAGATCTAGTTGAAAAAGTGCAGAAATGTATGTGAGGATTTTGTTTGTAGTGTCATCGGATCATAGCAGCAGTTCATGTCTATGCATACATATCTCCTGTTTATTTCTTTGTCAGTTTTCTGAAGAAACTGATAAAAATTAGCATATCAAAGTTATGTTTTTACGAACATTACACAACTAGTGTAATTTATGTATAGAAAAGTACCTCTGGTGCTCATCCTGTATTTTATTTAATATACTATCCCAAACAGATCAAGCGTAACTTTAACTGTATCCCTGTAAAAGTATAACTTTAACTATATGACTATATTTCTATGTATATATGTAATCCTTTCCAATGGCTATTTCTCTGTGACTTTGGCCATTGCTGGCCCTGGTCTGAGGTTAAAGAGTATCTGAAAGCTCATAGATGCCTTTTAATGTTGTGGCCTTGAGCCTTTGACCCAATGTGGTGATTGGTGATTAAATGGACCAAACATTTGTATATAACACCGAAACCCCGATCTTAAATATGTAAAAAGAATTGGCTACTGACCGTCATGTTGCTATGACCAGATACTATCTCCTGAGTAGAATGAGCAGCAAAAATTTAAAAAACATTTTATAAGCTGTCATGTGTACCTAACAGCTTCCTTTTCTATTGCAGAGTTTCCCTTTGTACTTCATTATTATTATTTTTTTAATTTAAATAGGTTATTTCTTTGACTTTCAATGAATTGCAATAAAATTTGATTACACACATTGGCTCTCAGAAAACAATTATAGGTCACCATAGGCACCTCAAGTCGTTTGTTCTTCATCACAGAGAAGGATAGTTTAAGGACTTGTTTCTGCCAAGTTCTTTTTCATCCCTCTGCCTCCCCACCCCCATTTTCACCCTCCCCAAGTATTTTCACAGCGAACTATAAACACCAGGATATAATATAAAATAAAAAATAAAAGTGATATAAGGGTTGAATTTTATAGCTGTATTTGAGTACATTTCAAATGAATGTTTGTTAAACAGGGGGAAAAATCAGACCAGCATTGTCATGATTCTAAGAGAATTAGGTGATGCAGGAACAGGAAGAATCTGAGTAGCTTGCATTTAATTAGCACTTACTGGTACAAAATAAATTAGGCAGATTTGT
Organism: Columba livia; assembly: GCF_036013475.1. NCBI lineage: Eukaryota > Metazoa > Chordata > Aves > Columbiformes > Columbidae > Columba > Columba livia. The sequence continues at coordinate 30,487,342 of NC_088606.1, read as the reverse complement.
CTTGTTTTATGAGCAAGATCCTGTTTTTCTATTTCGTTTTCTTTGTGCTTTTGGTAAGGACAGATCTTGCTCTTTGGATACTAAATAGGCAACTAATTCAATTGGTGCTTTCTCCTAGGGTCTGCTTGCAAACCAGTGCCAGGCTCACAGGCTCTTTGTGTATTGCCCTCCCTGCATGTGTCTGTGCTCCCCTGGCTAGTCAGTTTTATTGTCTCTGATGGTTAATAAGCTTTGAGCCTAGTAGTCAAATGTGGTGGGAACGAGGACAAGACGAGGGTCCTTAGTGAAGGTGTTTGTTGTTAAATAGAACAATTCAGCTGTCTCTTTAGAAAACTTGACAAAAGGAAATGCTCCCTGCTGAAAATTTTCTTAGCCTGTTGCACAAAAGATGAAGTTTGTTTAAGAAATTGCTGCTAAAGAAAGCGTCAACCCATTAAGGTAATTATATGGAACCTGTGCCGTATAACAGCTTAATTGATGTTAATGTTTGTCTAATTGGTGATTGGGAGAGTGCAAAGGACTAAAGGTCTTCATAGCACTTTCAGTCATGGCTCTGAAAGGGGTTCTTCTGGTTTTCACAGTTATAACAATGCCTGCGCGTCTTTCTCAGATTACGCCTTGTTTTCAGCCCCTTACAGCATTCTGCTCCACTACTTAAAGCGTAAAATAAGGGTGAAGAGCCATTGTCTAATGCAGCCTTTTTCAAAGAGTGTTTCTGACAGGGATTGTTCTGGGAATCAGGCAGGAGAGAAGGGAGTGCGAGAGGTGAAAGCCACTATCACCCACTTGTGTCACATCCCCAATGAGCGGCAAGAGCCGCCTAATTGCTGCGTGGGTTTTTTTTACCTCCAAATGCCCATTTTCTTAAACAAGATCCTTGCACCAGGGCCACATGTTCCTGTGGAATCTATCAAGCAAAACAAAACAAAAAACCCACCCCAACCTTGCTGACATTTTAAAAAATTGGCATAAAAAGAACTGTTACAGAAACTTACATAAACCAACAAAAAAAAAAAAGGGGGGGGAGGGATGGGGGGGGAAGAAAAAAAAAGACACAACAAAACTAAACAAATAAAAGCCGAGGCACTCTAATCCAGAGTACGTATGTTTCAGATTGCATACGTAAGTATGCACACAATTCTCACATCACATAAATAGAAAACTATTAAGCAGAGAAACACTAGGTGTAAACTGCCTATTAAACGAGAAGCCTCTTGCAATCTGCTGCTTCTACCTTGTTTCTCCAGACAAAACGTCATGTTAACAAGCCAGTGGCAGCCTGTGTTGTGGAACTCAAAGGTTTTCTATATTTTGCCTATTCAGATGAAATGAGAAAGTGAAGCACCCAGTAAACTCCTTTCCCTTTGCTTTTTTTGGGTTTGTGTGTGCATAGACACACATATGATAATTTCCTCTCTTCCTACTCCAGAGTTTCAGTCCCAGGCTTCTCTGTTTTAATATTTTACATTCCTACATTTTAAGAGAGTGATATTTTTATATTTGTTCCCTTTTTTTCTAGACACGAGCACTCAGAGTATATTCATCCACTGTCCTAATGAGGAAATGATGACTTTTATCAACCTTATCAAACATACACCCAGAAGATATCCATTTTAATAAGAAGCCAATTACTAAGTGTGTCTTCAGTTAGAAGGAACATAGCTTTTACCTTGTTCTTTGGCTCTCAATGTCTCTAATTAATTGAATCTTGAAATCGTTGGACTTTCAGTTTAAGAGAAGACTGAAGAAGGGAACTTAACAACACTGCCTATTCCTTTATGTCTAGAAAAGGCTATTAAAAAAAAAAAAAAACAACAACAAAAAACCCACCACACACACAACCAAAAAAACCACCTGTAATGCTAAAAGACTCAAGGCTTTTGTCTGTTTCTAATATTACTTTTCTGCCTAATTGCCATCACTGCCACGTACATTAGGCCCTTTTTCAGCAGGGTTAAAACAGGGCCAGCGATGAATGGAAAACTGATTGTACTGCTGTCAAACTTGAATGTGAGGCTTATTCTGGAGATAGAAGTATGAGGAAAAGGACAGAGAATTGCACTTCATTAAAGCTCTACCAAGCTGATTGGAGTGGAGGAGGTAATTGAGATTTAAAGTGGCATTCCCATCACACTGTCCCTTTTTCAACTTAACAACTGTCATTCAAGCCACATAGGGCAACAATTGGCCAGATTTCCCAGCTCTTCTGAGTAATAAAACAGACACTCACCTTCTGGCTATTCGTTTTACTTACTTTGTTCTAATTTCCAATTCATGTGTCATTAGTGAACGAAGATTGACAAGAAATAGCTTTGACCTCACAGATTTGACCTTCAACCTCGGAGACCCAACTCTAGACTGAACATAGGTTGGAATATGCTAAGAAACACCTTTCCTTTGCACAAGAATGAATGGCAGTTTTTTTCATCATTGTACCACCCCCTGCTTGCCCCTACATTTAGACTATGAGACATGTCAACTGCCTGTCACAATTACAATAGACACAGCAAACCAGAATTTTACCCAAATCCAAGGCGAACTTCCTGAACAAAGACTAAATTTTACTGCACAGATTTTGGAGACCTCCAATTTGGGCAGGCATAATGAATGCAGCCTACAGACAAATAGGTAGTTGTTAATTATCCCAGCAATTTCTTTTTTTTAATGTGCTAACAACACAGCATGCTAAGCCTTTATATCTTACACTGTTACCTGATGATCTCATCACATTTGAAAAGATGGTAATCTGAAGGATGGCTTTATTATTCCAAGTGTTTATGACAATAATTTACATTGGAATAGTCCTTATATTTTTGATCATTTAATAACCTGTGTCAGAATAAAAACAGATGGATTCTACTGCTCCTTTTGCAATGGACTGAACTTGTCTACCTATCTAGTACTCCTTTTGGGGTAACTTAATCTTTTTATTTTCTTTATGCAGTTATCCCAGGGCTTGTGTATACTAATTTAGTGTCATATTACTTATCAGAGCATTTTGTGAATGAATAATAACCACAGGGCAAGACCTATGACCTTAATAAGAACCTTCAACGAATTTTAGAGTAATTTGTGCCTCTTGCATCGGGGTCTTTTAGAGCTCTACTGTTCCGAACAGAAACTTGATCCCAGTAAGTCTATTGTATTTAGAACATTGTTTTTGGTCCTTCATATTTAGTGAATAAATATTTGGATAGTCCCGGTATTAAGCACCGATAAACACAATAATTGAATACACCAGTTCATTGTTCTCAGGTGTTTAAGAGGTTGGTTGTGGTTTGTTTTGTTTTGTTCCGTTTCATTTTCTAAGATGAAACATTTTGAAAACATAGGCAGGTTTCCTTGCTGCATTGACTTCACTTTAATGAAATGTGAAGTAATTTCTCTTTTTTTTTTTTTTCCCCTATGTAATATTCTTTCTTCTGTGCATAAAGAAAACAACATGGGCAGGTTACTGCATTGACTTTACTCTAAAGGGAGACACAGTCATTTTATTTTCTTCTGTAATATTCTTTCTTCTATTATAGAATATATTTGCATAGTTCATTGTGCTGCTCTGTGTTTTCTGAATTCCTCATTCATGTTGCTGAAGAAAAAAAGAATAGAATGTACTCTATTTTCTAACAGAAGGAGGTATAAACTTTTGTGAAGTCTCACAGTTGTCACCGCGTCATTTATAAATACTGTTACAATCCTCTACCTTCCTAAAATTTAAATACAATTCAAAGAACTGGCTTTTATTGAAAGGATACTATTAGCATATAAATACAACAGAATCATTTTGGAATAGTACGCATATCCAGAGTATGACATGGTAAAGAATTTATTTGTAATTATAAAACCCATTAACTCTATTAAGTGTACAGTACTGGTCTTTGTTGAAACTGTGTTACAATTGTGTGAGAAACATGCTTTTCTGTTGATGAAAATAAATCACTTTGCCATCACTCTGCTTTGTTTGTCAACTTAATTATTACATAGTTAAAATATTGCTTTGCATTAGTCAGAGCAGACTATTTTCCTTTTATATAGTCTCCTTTTCCCAGGGGTAAATTTTAATGCCCTGAAAGGTCAACGGAGGTCAAGACTTCTTGACTGTATCTCAACAGTGCATTTCTGGTCATCAAAAGAAATAAGCCTCTGACCACTGGTAGCTGCTGTAGGGGTTTCTTTTATCCTGCACCTGTGACAATTACCCTGTGTTAGCGAAGCTAACAGGAGTCAGGTTGTAGGTTAAGGGTCAGGGCACTGTCAAGAGGAAGTTATTCTTCAGTCCACTAAATCTGTTATCATTTTCATCTAATGTGACATCCATCTGTCAATCAGGGAATTTAGGCAATTGTCTTATTCTAAGTGCTGCACTTTCTGCCTCAACCAGCTCACATTTTACTGCTTTTCCTATAATTACATTTTTCTACCTCTGAAAACCCATCTGCAAAATAAACAGGGAAAATCTTACTCAATCATTTTGAAGATCTGGGCTTTTTATACTAAAAGCTGCTTCACTTACAAAATCGAGTGATTTTTCTGCAAAGTTTTATATTCATTTAATTTTCATTGTTATGGCTTTTTAACATGTAGAAATAAAATAAAGCTCTTGTAACTTCATGGATATAAAAATAAGTTTTCATATAAAACTGCCAAATCCATATTAGTCAAAAGGGGTATGCCTCATATCCTTTAGATGCTGCACTTCACAAACACCATGCAAATGGCATGCTATGGTTATGAATGACAAGGATAAGTTTTTACAACAGACTTTTGAAGAATTCGAAGCTAGCATTGAGTACAAATGAGCAAAGAAACTGAGTAGCTCCATGTATAGCACCACAGAATGAGTTTCCAAACTCTGTTAATTCTAATTCAGCACTGCTCTTTAAGATGTACTTAATTTCAAGCATGTGAAGAATGTCAGCCAGTTACCAAAACAATCATATAAATGGGAGGGCATATAAAACCTAGGTGTAAAGGTAAATGTTCTACTGAATATGGGTGAGATTGCTCATATGCTTCAATTTAGGCACACTTCTAATTGCTTTGATGAACAACAATCTAAATACTTTGCCAAGCATAAACATTGTGGTGTGGTTATATGAAGCAGTTGAGTCAATCTAACAGCTTGTTACCACTGAAAAGGACGGTCCCATTCCCCCTACTTCCTCCCCTGGCTTTCCCATCCCAGATTAGTTTTCTGCTGGGTTAGCAAATTTAATTGCCTCACCAAGTGGTTAGGCAGGCGTGCAAGCCAGTGTAAGGACAGTGACAAGAGTATGTGGCTGAAGAGAATGTTATTGGCAAGTCATTACATAGATCCAGTCATATAATTAAACTGTAGTTTCTCCTTTCATTATTGCCAAAATTCCCCATCTTAAAATGAAACTTAACTGATTCGCAGTCATTATCAAAAAACTCTCCAGGACCTATGCTGCTATAATTCCACTGATAGTAAAGGTGGTAGACATGACATGCTCTTACAAATTCTAGAGCAGAACTCAGTACAGCGGCAATATATTATAATATATTATTACTAGTAACTTGCTTTTAGTATATTTGATTCAAAGTGCTTGAAAAAAAGCAAGGATCCTTATTCCTATATTACAAATGGGGAAACTGAAGCACGGAAAGGGCATAAAAACCCACCATGGAAAGTCATTAGCAGAAATAAAAAAGGACTACTGTACCCTTAAACCTACTCCAAGAGTCTGTACTCTAGCTCATAGTATTCTTCCAGTCAGCTTTGTGGGCTTGTATATAAATTATTAGTGTCAGATGTTTAAGTGCTCCAGAGCAAATTTGGTTCTTTGCAGCACCCACAAATTCTTTCGCTGTTCTACTCTTACCAGCATGGTTTGCTGTTTCAGGGATTCTCTTCAGTTACTCAACTTCTTCCTTTTTGTAAGATTTACTGTACTTGTTTCCTCCTAATTTCTCCAGGCATGAGTTTGATACGCTTCCCTTCCTGCCACACCCACATCTTTAACTCTTCCTGCTTTCTGGCTTTCATCAAAAGCATCGTAGGGTTTTCAATTAATCCTGTAAGTGAGTTTTTTCCATTTCTTTTCTTTTTACTTGACTGCTTTGATACTTGAAAGTTGTCACATACATTCAATTTCATAGCACTTGTTTTTATAAAACCTTGCTTCATCCAGCCATTTAATTCTGTTTCTTGAGGAAGCCGGTGACTGCAGATTCCACTGCAGTCTCAGAATGGGTACAGAAAAAAATTATTCATGCAAGAGAGACGTTGTGCAAAGCTGGTTGGAGAGAGGTGCAGTTAATTTCAATATCTTGTCCTGACACAGCGGTCAGACTTTGCTGGATCATGTACCTAGGTGTGGAAGTAGAGAAACACTTCCTGTTTCATTGGTGTAGATATGACTCTGTAAACATTACAAGATAAATACTAGTTGTCAAATTATGTGTCCATATACATTTATGCTGGCAGAAATTTTCCTACACTTCCCTGCCACCACTCACAAGGTACAAGTCATCTTTGATCCAGAAGTTGGTAATCCTGTCTAGCATGACCTCTGCTCAAGACAGTAAGCTCTCAGTAGTTAACTGTGGCTGAACAGCTGGCTTGAGGCTGGTCCACCATAGTCTGGTCATCCTCACTTCAGAACAACAGACATATTCCTAATTAGTCGCTACATTGAGTTAACCACAAAGCAACAATATAAACTGTCCCCTGTAATTGACATGCTGATATAGGATTTATGAATGAATAATGGAGGACTTTTAGTTACCATTTTGAGAATGGAATTGTATGTTCTAAAGTTACAGTAGCACTTTGTCTTCTTTTTTTTTTTTTTTTTTTTTTTAATAATGACAAGCTGCAGTTTCCATATTAAAGGCCACAGGAAAACTTACACAAGAAATGTCTTATTTCATATTTTGTTAACTGAAATATTCAATAGAATATTTCACACGAAATAAGTCTAATTTTGCATAAGGGAATTCGGGTAATAGTATGAGTCATCCATATCAACACTGTGTTCTGTTTATAGAAAAGCATTTTTTTAATGCTTTTTTTAAATGCTACATGTACTACCTAAGTTCAAATAAAGTTATAGGGTGTTTTGCACCTTTGAACGGTAACAGTTTTCCAGTAGATTTCCACAAAACCTCAGTACTTGATGTCCCTGAAATACTATTTTTTACACCATTTCTCTTTATTACTTATGAAGAAATTTTAAAACTACCCATTTGTGTCTCTTGCTGTGACTCCTTTGGAAACGAATAAATTCTATAGAGAAACCATTAAGTCAGAGCTGCGTTGAGCAAATCCAGTTAGGTAAATATAATTCAGTTTCCTGTGCTGAGGCAGGAACACAATGTATTTTAAAGATGGAAATGCATGAATGATTTGGGTTTTGTTGGTTTTGATTACCTCTAATTTAAGCTCAGTTTAAGCATCTTTCACCTTTCAAATAGCAAGGCCAACAATTGGAAAGGAAGCTGCATTTGTTTCCGTGTCCAAGTTCTGCATATGCACAGAAAAAAAAAAAAAGGAATATTTTTAAAACTGAAGTAGGCATATGATTCCTGTAAAAGAAAGTATGCAATTTGCAATGATCTGGAAACAATACATTCTCCCAGGCTTTTCATATAGAAATGTTTGTGTTCATTTGAGTCAGCCACCAGAGACTAAAACTAGTTTTCAGAAGTCAGTTATAGAAAGCAGCAAAGTTAAACTGTTGGTAGTCTCTCTGCTCTTATATGATAGATTGTAAAGAAAGACAGAGGTAAATTTAAAAAATTGCAGAAGCATGATGATATTTTCTATTTATTTAAGCAACCTATGGAGGCTGCTATTATAAAATCTCCTGGTTTAGTCTTAGGAATAGAATTAGTCTTAGGAACTGAACAAAATACTTCAGTTGGAAGGGATGGACAATGATCATCTGGCCCAACTGCCTGACCATTTCAGCACTGAAAGTTAAAGCATATTATTAAGGGCATTGTCCAAATGCCTCTTAAACACTGACAGGCTTGAGGCATCAAGCACCTCTCTAGGAAACCTATTCCAGTGTTCGACCACCCTATAACGAAATGAGTCCTAATGTCCTGTCTGAAACTTCCCTGGCACAGCTTTGAACCATTTCCACATGTTGTGTCACTGGATCCCAGGGAGAATAGCTCAGCACTTCCCTCTCCATGTCCCCTCCTTAGGAAGCTGTAGAGAGCAATGAGGTCACCCCTCAGCCTCCTTCTCTCCAAACTAGACAAACCCAAAGTCCTGAGCCACTCCTCACAGGACATGCCTTCCAGCCCTTCCACCTGGTTGCCCTCCTCTTCTGGTTTAAGATGTGAGAATTTAGATACAGCAAAATAACAACAGCTTAACTAATGTCAAAGAAAAAAACACTAATTCACTTACACAGCTATTGTTTCTGTTTGCAATTTCAAAATTGCCATATATTTTCTGTGTATTTTGTACATCACCTTTTAATGTGTCTAACTTTAATAAAAGGCACTGATGTTTGGTACAGTAGTTCTAATGTGTGGCTGGTTTTGAAGGAAAAGTTTGCAAGACTTCATTCAAACTGTCTTAATTTTCTGAACCTGGTAGTTGTTGGCTGCTGAAGCATAATAGCTTATATAAATATATCTATTCTATTATCTGTGTATATATATGAAGATGTAAATGAAAATAAAATCTATGCTAGATCTTAGTGGCTGTGAAGTAATGAAGATAACCGCCAGTGTTAAACTGAGAAAGTAAAAAAGCATACAACCCATATGAGACTACTCCAGGAACAAAATTGTGCTTAGCTTTGGCATTTTGAGACTCTGTCTAGATCTAATGCTTCCTAAGCCCTGGTGGAAAGCTTTCCTGCCTGTTTGAAGGACTAAAAGAAAACAAAAATTTGGAAATATTTATGCATTATGTTTCAAAACCATCTTTTAATTGGCATAGAAGACATAATTAAAATAGCATTGATTTGGCTTTGTTGTTACCACCTCACTGCCATCTGACAACAGCTATATAGGCAGACATTAGGGTCTGCTGATATCTATTGTATTTGTGTAACTAAGTGGGAAATATCTGGCAACATTTAGCCATCAGAAACTTTAGGCCCACTACATTTCCAAATAATTGTTAGTTTAACACACTGGTTTTTAAAACCAAAAAATCTACCATGGATTTACATAACCTGATCCCAGGCTCTGTGTTAAAAATAGGTTAAAAAAGAAGAAAGGTTGCAATGTGTAAATTCTTCACAGAAGGGGTCTGTGATAATTCTGCCATTGTGCAACTATTGTCCTCATTTTCTTTGATTTTCTACCTTTAGCTGGTATTTGGAAGTCCTTTAAGGCAGATACTGTGTGTTTTTTGTTTATTAATAGTGCGTTGCCTAGAGCCATTAAGCACTAATAACAAGAATTAAAAATGATAATTATCTCTGGCACAAAAATCTAGTGTTTATTCTCATATGTTTGGTTAGAGAGAGTGAATTTTAAATAAGAAAGTGTTAGTGTACACTTTAATGAGTATCTTCATAACAAACAGTAAGAGGTTGGTTTTCTAAGAAGTAAGGTTAAATAGTCAGAAAACAGTAGAATTGCACCCAGGCTTTGAAATAGCTGAATATTTTGTGATTACAGCTTCCCATCAGCCCAGCAGAAAACCATCAAATTAGATGGAAATAGGATACGCTATCGGTTACAAGTAGTCATCTTTTTATTAGCTCTGCAACAACCAATCAGTTATACCATAGTCTGCAACTGTAATGAAATACAGATTTCTCTTTTGTTGTTGCTGTTAAAAGGAAAACTCATCCATTTTATGAATCTACATAGTCCTTTAGTAGGGAGTAGATAGCATTATGTTCTTTATTTTTTCAAATTTCTTTGGACTTAATTTAGTACTGGGAGTACCAGACTGTCAGGCATGTGTGGCCTGGAAACTAGAGTCCTCTATTCATTCTCCCATAATATACTCTTGCAAAAGCTGGTAGCTCATGGCTTGGACAAGTGTACTCTACACTGGGTTAAGAACTGGCTGGAGGGCCGGGCCCAGAGAGTGCTGGTGAATGGGGCTGCATCCAGCTGGCGGCCAGTCACTAGTGGTGTTCCCCAGGGGTCAGTGTTGGGTCCAGTCCTGTTTAACATCTTTATTGATGATTTAGATGAGGGGATTGAGACCATCATCAGCAAATTTGCTGATGACACCAAGCTGGGAGGGAGTGTCGACCTGCTGGAAGGCAGGAGGTCTCTGCAGAGGGATCTGGATAGACTGGAAAAATGGGCTGATTCCAATGGGATGAAGTTCAATAAGGCCAAATGCCGGGTGCTGCACTTTGGTCACAACAACCCCCTGCAGCGCTACAGGCTGGGCGCAGAGTGGCTGGAGAGCAGTCAGACAGAAAGGGACCTGGGGGTGCTAATTGACAGGAAGCTCAACATGAGCCAACAGTGTGCCCAGGTGGCCAAGAAGGCCAACAGTATCCTGTCCTGTATCAAAAACAGCGTGGTCAGCAGGACAAGGGAAGTGATCCTTCCCCTGTACTCTGCATTGGTGAGGCCACACCTGGAGTATTGTGTTCAGTTCTGGGCCCCTCAGTTCAGGAAAGACATTGAAGTGCTGGAGCGGGTCCAGAGAAGAGCAACACGACTGGTGAAGGGACTTGAACATAAGACCTATGGGGAGAGGCTGAGGGAGCTGGGGTTGTTTAGTCTAGAGAAGAGGAGGCTTAGAGGTGACCTCATCACTCTCTATAACTACCTGAAGGGAAGTTATAGCCAGGTGGGGATTGGTCTCTTCTCCCAGGCAGTTAGCAATAGGACAAGGGGGCATGGGCTTAAACTCTACCAGGGGAAATTTAGGCTGGATATTAGAAAGAAATTCTTTGCAGAGAGAGTGATCAGGCATTGGAATGGCCTGCCCAGGGAGGTAGTGGACTCGCCGTCCCTAGAGGTTTTTAAACTGAGATTGGACATGGCACTTAGTGCCATGATCTAGTAAACGGACTAGAGTTGGACCAAGGGTTGGACTCGATGATCTCTGAGGTCTTTTCCAACCCAGTCGATTCTGTGATTCTGTGATTCTGTGATTTGCAGAATGGTTCCACTATGTGTTTGATTTTCCTGTCGTGTCATGATAGTGTGCTAGAGACAAGATCTAGTAACGTAAGAGTAAGATGTATTTTTCCCAATAAAAGTCTCTGTTGAGACTACAAGCAATTACAACAGTCATTATCTATTATAATGATATCTTTTTAATTTTGCAAACACCCAGCCATTAAAACAAGACTGAAACAAAAAGTAGTCATTTTACATATGTCTGCTAATGGCTGTCCAGGGGTAAAAACCTCAAGGGAAAGGATTTTTAAATTACATGAGAATTAAAGGGTTTCAATTACTTGAAATTTTCATAACTAAGAAATTCACTCCCACTGCAAATGAGGAGGAATGTAGGCTATTCCAACACAGCTTGGGCAGCTTAGCTTTAGGAGCTTCAAGTCTCAAAGTGCCTAGACATCTGGCTTTCAGAAATCATAAGTGAAGACCTAGACAACCATAAAGCTTCTAAGTCACCTGAGGCTTATCATGACAATTCCTCCCATTTTTCACTTCTAGTGGGAGGAGAAGTACATCCCATTTCCACAGCTCAGTAGTCTCCCTACCAGTATGACTTTTTGGATTTAGGTACAGTAGAAGCATGTTACAGTGGCTGAAGATCCCACCTGTTAATTTGGAGTGGACATTCTAGTGCCCTGAATTTTTCTGGTATCCGCCAGGTAGGATTTGTTTCACTTTCTTTTGACTCTGTTCAATGTGCAGCCAGGCATTTAAACTCTTTCTGTAATCAGCTGAGAATAAAATTACTCCAAAGAATAATTCATTTATCTGGCTTAGATCCTGCATGGGGAAGGATTGAATTGTTCTCTAGAGATTTGTAGCCCTGCATTTCTGTAGAGGGAGAACTGACAAATTGCTTAGACAGTTTAAAGTTAAGTGAGATGAATCCTGCCCATCACTCCTGCAGTTGCACACATACCCTTGAAAGATAAATTTCAACTCCTTGAACTCCATAGGATTCAAACATCCAAATAATTTTTAGAATTTTGTCATTCATCTTAAAATCTACTAGCTCTTCATTTGTATGAGCAATTGCACATTTTTATCTTGCAAAGGCACTATGAATTTAAATGCAGTAAACACTGTGAGGCAGAAAGTAATCATTGCAATTGAGGTCAGATAACTTGAGTAAATTCTTAATCACTGGTATTTGGAAGCAATAAAAATAAGGTCATATCTTTTAGTGATTAGTGAATAACAGAAATAAGTTGGTTTTTGTTGGTGGCTTCATAAATCAAACCTGTATGCATTTCAAATACTTGATCTCCCTGGGGTCTGAACAACAGAATAAAGGGTACAGCTGTTTTCATGCCGTGGGCAGGAGTCTTTGTGATTATCTTCTAATGTTGACTCCTGCTATGACTCATGAGTGAAGGCATTTATGCATAGATGATAGATATATATTAAACATTTAATTCTAGACAGTGTGCTACTTCTCATTATTAAATCAATGCTCAAAAATTTACTTGTAGGTGCACTGGGAGAAATAATTTCCATCTATACAAAAGAGACACTTAAGAAGAAAGGTTCCTATACAGTCAAAATTTCCCCCATTGTCCCAGTTATTTTTGTTAAGGAATAAAAGCCAGTGTCATCTTATCCAAGAAAAATGGGTTTTTGATTGTAACACTGAAAAGAATACAGAAAATGTGTGTGCTAGTCAGGAACTCTTGCTTCTCAGGAGTCCAGAGACACAAGGTCTATGGTTGTAAAGTTTTGAGAATCCTTTTTCTCCTCTCCCTGCCATCTTTTACTCCTCTGTTATTTATCATTTTCAATGAAAACCCAATACCCCTTTTTCTTTAGAGACACCAAAAATCTGTCTAAGCTGGCCAAGCACTGGAAGACTAATAGATATGGAGCTTGAACCTGAGTCCTCTGTATAACAATTGGGTTGCTTGACATGTAGCCTACTAGCTATTCTCTTTCTTGCTTTTCACAGTCACTTTGCAAAGGTTCTTATTTGTTCATAGGACACAACAAAAAAATAACTGAAATCTTGTAAAATATAATGGGACATAAAACAAAATTACAGCTAGCTTTTAATACCAATTAAATTCAAATAATTAAATATTAAGGTGTTAGTTTTTCATTCAATAACCTTCACATAATTGTCACAATGTTATCCTCTCATCATCCTTGAAAACAAACAGTGTTTTCTGTAGCAAATATGTAATATGTTATTTCAATGTGCTGAATCAAGATTATTGTTTGTCAGGGAAGAGAAATGCTAATTTGAAGTCTGCCTGCTCCTGAGCAACAGTGTCTCTAGGAGACACCTGCAGAGCACTTCAAACATTTTTCCATAACATGTGCAAGTTTTGTTCTCAATTTAGGTATGCATACACCTTGGGTATTATTTACCGAATGAAGCTCTATGCTCATTATGTCTCATATGAACTCACATTTACTTAAAAGAGGACCAGAAAATTTTCCACACAAAAGGATACACCTCTGTATTTCAAGCTTTCATAAATTTAACTTCAGTTACAAAGGAAGGAAGTAAAAACCAACCAACCAACCAATCAACCACTACAAACCCAAAACCTTTCATCCTTTCATGTTGTCCTTCTGCGTCTTGGTTGAATCCTGTTTTTCAGTTCTGTACATATTCTTCATAATCCTACTGGAATTCCACTGCTGCTGCATTTACAACCATAGCACACTTGCAGAATTCTGAAAGGTCTATTTTCTTCCACTTAATGTAGCAAAAAAGAAATCTTGCCTGAATACAAAATATATCTGTTTTGATTATGCAAACTGTTGTGTGTAATTTTGCATCTTCTTTTTATATCATCATGTCCATTGAATCCATTTTAAAGGGAAATCATTTTCTAGACTAAAATGCTATCCTAAGAGCCGCTCCACTTTTGCTGACATGATTATGATTAGGAAATGTAGATCACTGCATATGAATACATTAGAAAATAATTTTTCTGATCTAAACTCTACAAGAGAACAAAATATACCACAAATAAATAATCAAGCTGCTTTTATAAGTTTAAAAATAAGTCATGTATTGCAAAGTTTAAAAAAAAAAGTAGCCAGTTTAATCTGAAAAATAGCATATCTAATTTACAGCAGAGAGAATCCAACAACATCGATTTTTAATTGGCTGGTAGAAGTGCTGAGGTGACAGGACTGAGAACAGGTAAATCAGCTAGGAATAGAAATGCTCTAAGACAGAAAGCCAGCTGGTGTAGTGCTTCCTTTGTGTCAGTGATCCATGTTGCATTCTGTAATAGGGACTGTTCAGACAGTCTGTTGCACAGCTGTTCTTGCTTAGAAACAAACAGCCAGGTCTGTTAGTGGTATCACTCTGCAGGTATTGTAATGACAGCAGGATTTTTTGTTTTGTTTTGTTTTGTTCTGTTCTGTTTTTTTTATTTTATTTGAAAATGTATTCATCTCATCGAGGAGGAGCAGCTTCATGGCTATATATGTAAGAGTTGCTTTATGTTGCCATACATGTTGGATTAAGCACTTACCTGTGTGGCTGTAGAGGGAAACTGTGGGGGCAGTCTGTTTTATTTTTTTTTTAATGTTGCTATTGTTTTGGTATATAGGAGACATAGATTATTTTGGTGATAAGTCTTATCTAATATTGGAAATAATTAATAAAACACCTGCACCTTCCTGACTTTATCTGAAGAGTTTCATTTTCAACGCCCAAATTTCATTTCTGCTCCACTTACTGCTGCAGTGGTGCAAGAAGATAGACAATTCCCGAAAGAGACACTATGATGATTTTCAAACTTACCAAGCATATCTAGAAGAATATATACCTGGGATAACTCTGTTCTCCAACTCTTCCTGTGCATAAAACTTATCTGGATTGTGGATTGGCAGCTATTTGGTCAGGTTTAGTCCAGCAGTCCAAATCTTTTTCTTTTTAAGAAAATTGGCAATGTTCTACACTCTAAACACTGTAAAGTTATTTTCCTCCAAAGCATAGAATCAAATCATAAAGGATCATAAATATTTTTAAAGTCGCAAATGAACTATGTCACACCACTAATTAGCTGATTATTTTAAAAACAAACACAAAATTAATTATGCCCGCTAGTGAGAGATTTCCACACCCTCCCCCCACCACCCGACCCCCCCCAGTCCTTATGGAAGGAATCTGGAGAAACAAATTGTGACGATATTGGATAATGGTATTCTGGGACTGGATTGATGCTGAAGTAGTAATAACTGTCTAAAATAAAACTTAGAATGATATTGAGATATTGGTCTATGCTGGGGTTGAAACATGAAAGTGTTGTGTCGAAATACAAAGTGACAGGGGTGATACTGAGTTTAAAATGCTGAGATGTTATTAGGGCTGAAAGGAGTTATGGAGCAGTAGAAATTAGGGCTGTTATTCCCAGCAGTGACTACCAGGGTTTACCCACAACTAAGCAAAGTTGCTGTTTACTGTAATGCTTTTTTCTTGATTTCCAGGTCACTAGTGCAGGCAGGGCAACTTTGCTGCTGTCCTTTTGCCTCACTGCTTCTGGGCAAAGGTGTTGGTGAAGGTGGTGAAGGTGTTACAACAAATGAGAGAGTTGCCAATACAAGCTGACACAGGATGGCCAATCCTTACTATATGTTGTTACCCCTGTCGCCCCAGCAGGTATGTGCAACTTGTTGAATACCATTTTTGAGTGTCAAAATTTATATCACAATACAGACTAGTGTCTGAATCTGAATTCTGGGACTCAGTATTATGCAGGCAGGAAACAATTTCCTAGGAGAAATACCAGACCCAGCATATTTGCAATGTGGCTGCAAAAATTTCCTCTCGATTTCCACCTCCAGCTGATAGATGTATCTGTTCTCAGTTTCACTAAGCTACACTACGTGTACCTCCAAAGCACCTTGGGATCTAGACCTAGGAACCAGAATGAATGTCATGACCCAAAAATTCAAAACGTAGGATTTAGCAGGACTCCCAGTTATTATTACAATGAATTTATCTGCAAACATTTGAATTAAAACCAGATTGTTGTTTGCAAAGAAGCTGGAGGCTTTAAAGAATCAATTAGATTATCAGAAGGTTTTAGTAGCAAATAGCAGAATATATTTGGCATTAAAACTCCCCTGTATGTTGAGTTAGCTTCACAGATGACTGGAGATAAAGAATACTACTTTTCTGTCTCAGTACTTTGGGATTTTTCTTGTTATGTTTATCAATAATTAAATGTTTCTGAGGACAATTTTGATAGATGCTGTCATTTTTCATTTGTTGTATATTTGATTTATCGTATGTAATGTCAAATAGAAAGTAAAAAAAAAAACCAACAAAACCAACAAAAAAACCCACATAAAAATATAATTATCTAATAGGTGATTTAATTAATGCATGTATGTAGAAAATATAATCTGTTGTAATTATCTATAATTATGTTTTCCTTGCAATTTAAAATAACTTGTCTTTTTCAGTAGGGAACAACCCTCTTTTTGATTTTCGTTGCCTTCCATAGTATCGATTGCCTTTTTGGCATGAAAGAATTCACCACTTGAACTAGAAGAAAAATCAAAGAGTTAGTAACTGTTTATGGTTATTCGAGGACAGAAGCCACCGAAGAGGAAAATACATTTATATGGAAGTCAAAAGGATTGTTTAATTAACAGCTATTCAATAAAACAACAAGTAATGTAGATTATTAAACAAAATATTCCAAATGCTGAGACATGTAGCATCATTCGCAAATATCACACAGGAAAGTAGTAGAATCTTGTTTAATTCCTAATGTGAAGCTGATGCTCCTGCTCACGTGTCTGCTCTCTGACAGAGACAGCAATGGAAATGGAATGAAGCGAAGAATTAACTTTGATAAGTATCCAGGAGACTCATGAGGTTCTTGGGAGAATTTGCAAAGTTAGTAGGTCACTGAGGCAGATAGATCTGTGTGTAGAACACACAGAAGAAAAGAAAAGCTAGGTTGAAGCCTTGCATATATCTGAGCATAATAATGCACTAGCACAGAGAGCGAAGAATTATTAAAATTCTGCAAGAAGTCTGTGAGAAAACATCAAAAAATGAAGAGGCCTGCCCAGAAATAGCTATAAAAAGTCTGCATAAACACTTAGAAATATACACCCCAAATCCTACATTGGCAGATGTGTGGATTGTAGAGCATGCTATTGAATTCCTATAGTAATGGAAATGTAAATAATTTAGTATCAGAATAAAAAGCTGCAATACAAAAGTTTTCTGTAGTTTTCACTTTTAAATTTTCTGCTGTATGGTTATTTATGCATTCTCATTTCAACTTGAAATAATCAGAAACATTCCATTTGAATTTACTTTGTTAATAAGAGATTTAATTTTTTTTTCATATAACATCCCAATCCTCTCCCCTGAGATAACAGCCAGAGTCCTGTATACGAGCATATACCCACAGTGGATCACTAAGATCTTTTCATATGGAAGTACAAGCTTCTGAGGCATTTAGCCAATCTGAAAGACATGAACATAAAATAGTTTCCATAAGACAATCTGTTAATAGTAAAATTAAACTAATACAAAAAGCAGTTTGAACAAATAGTTACAACAAAGGAAATTATTTCAAAACAAAATAGTCTAATCATGTGTTTCCTGATCAAGGACAAGTATTTGGGGTTTGATGCTATTTCTGAAAAATGCATGATGTTCCTTTGATTAGAGTGAAAATGTATTTTTTCTCCATCTGACTGGAATGAAGAAACCCTGTGCTCCAGTGACCATGTTCTTGACTTCTGCTTGATGTTTGATATGGAGAGAGAAGTTGTTGATGATATTCTAGTGGCATAGCATACCATTAGGGATGTAGAGTTAAAGATAATAATGCAAATACCATAGATACAGCTTGACTTTTAATATGAACTGTGCTGGAGATATTTTCAAGATAATACCATCAATATTAAAGGAAGGAATTTTCTATTAAATGTTGAATGAAAAAAAAATCATGCATAACAATAATGAATCACATGTAGTTTACTTTTAAAACTAGCACAGATCAAAATGAAGTAGGAATGGTATCAGCTGTCTCAGAGATTCGCTAAAACAGGGCAGTCATAGGTATGACAAGAAAACTACCCCGTTAACATCTGTGTGGTTTCATTTTCCTCTGTCAAAGAAGAGTCAGCAGTCAATGAGAAGGCAAGACCAAATACTTTACAAAGCATCTCATCGACCACACTGAAAAACTGTATTCAGCACAATTTTGCAGCCACATGTTCCATGACCTCCATTGGGGATTCTTCTCACTTCTCTGCTCTTTGGAACCCAAGAGAGTGGCCATGACAGCTTACTGCCAACAGCAATTCTTCATCTGGTCTCTTTCTTAACACAGTTTTTAGATGGTGTCACTAAAGCTGAGGGTTTCCTTCTTTCTACCACTTTTCTTTTTGCAGCATGAAAGTCTGGTTGACACTCCTGCAAAATCTTTTTCTGAAGAATTTGCAACTTTTGCAAAGAGGACAGCTAAAGAGGGGAAAATATTCTCAGAACATGCCTTTCCAATAACTATTTCTTAGACAACAGACAGAGATTATCGATACCATATATAAGTAAATGCAGCTTGAAATGTAACTCAATTCTTTTTATTGATTGGGTTGTCACTTTTGCAATATTAAATAGCAAAGTATTTTATCTGATGGTAATTCTAGTAGTTAATATTTTATACAGACAATGGATCATATCTGTATGATTGCCAAAAAAGCATTATATTGTAGCAGCTGGCATTTAAGGAAAACAGGAAGCTGATTCTGTGATTTTGGAAGATGTTGGAGAGAATTTAAAAAAGAAAAAAAAAAAAGGAATGAAGAAAGACACTGATCTGTAAAAGTTGTGGAGGGCTGTTTCAAATTGACATCCATAGATCTGTACATGGGATTAAGAGCCATGTTAAATAACACTTTGATCATTGTAGAAAAAATTGATGCATGAAATTCGCACCAGAAACATTTAATATGATATTTTGAACTATTGATTCCTATTTTTCATTTTATTCAGTTGTGACATCCTGGGATGCCCAGAAACTCAGTTCGGAAAGGGTTAGAAATCTTATATTCATTTCTAACCTGAATTTACTCATGGCTAGTTTATATCTGAATACTCTTTTACCAACATGGCTTAAATATTTCATCCTTTCTCCCGATACTTGCCTGAAGAATTTATTGGTAGCAGCTATCCTCCCTTTAACTTTCAGTATGTTTGATTAGACAAGCCAGCATGGTCTTTCAACACATTTTAGACAAGATCAGCTCACCAATCAACTGTTCATCCTACTATCCTCACCTTGCTTCTTTACAGTTTAAATTTACCTTTTCTGAATTTTGGTTTCCAGAATTGTAAATGTAGGGTCTCTTCCAACTGAAATGATTCTATGATTCTATTTCACGTGAGATTTTATATGTATATAGTCATACTAAGTGCATTGCATAGATGTAAAACCAGTGGAAATGAAGGCAGATTCATGTCCTACATTGGGTGACAGGGAATATGTAATTCAAATATCAAACCACTATCACCTTTTTTCTTCATTTATTCCAGATATTAGATATGAAACACAGAAGCACACCACAGAAAACAATTTGCTGTGGGATGCCTATTCACTGAAATTCTCTCTAGCTACTTGGAGGCATATTTTTGCTTTTATGCTATGAACATCCATAAGTATAGCTATGTTCTATTTCATATTTTTATTTCTAAAATATCACTTCAGTACCCTGTAAAATTTCAATATTTTGCAGCTCATATAGTTGCATATAACAATAAATCATGTACCTTTATCATACCACTTATTCCTATTGATTGAATATATAACTGTCAAGAAACAACCATCATATTTCAGTTTCAGTAAAGAGATTTTATTTTATTGTGGCTTTCACTCATTCCCAGATGTCCTCCCTTACTTGAAAGAGACAAGCCTGGGCGATGCCAGATTAAGATGAAATATCGTCGCAACATATTAATTTTTCTTCAAAGGTCTTAAAATAGATTTCCTATGCTTTTCTGGAACATTTTTCATCTTGCTTGAAGGGGAAAAACATGGATAGGAAAATCATCATCATAACTTCAGACTGAGTGGTATATCCTCAAAATGTGGGCTGCAAATTTAACTGCAGTGGCACAAACACTGTGCAAAAATAAACAAATACATCCTGTTATGCTGGAGAAAACATGTCCTTTTCAGAGGCTGAACCCTTTATACGTAAGTAATATTTTCCCAGGAATACTTATGAGATATATGCAAATAAGATTAAAAGGCAAACATCTCTTATGCAAATTTGAATGTTATAGGCCTGTCTTCTGAATCAGATATATAGTTTTTATTTTCTTAGAGATATATCAGCACAAATTTTGCTTGGAGAAGGTGCTTATAGGAAGCACTCAGCTCATATCACTGAAGTGATTTTCACCAGTCTAGGATCTGAAAGTATCTACTTGTCTTAGTTCAAATGCAAGAACAGTGTTAGGCTAATAACACATAAAGTATGAAGTATTACAAGGTAACTGTAGAGAAGTTTCCAAACAATTTAAAATGCAGCTAGAATATCAGTGCTGTATATTGTACAGGAAGCTTTTGTGATATATCTACCTATCCGTAATGTTGAAATTTTTGTTCTCACAAAATACTTTATGAAAAGAAGAAAAAAGCTTCAAAAAGAGATTGCAACACAAAATAAGAGAAAAAGAAGGGATTAAAAAGTGTTCGTATTAATCCAGTGTTTTCATTATCAGTCAAGATTACACTCAGTTAGTAAAACACTATCAAGGGAACAACCAAGTACCAGAAAGCAAGCAGGAGAAACTTCTGCAAAGTCACATAGGCAGAGAAAGACCAGGTTCAGTCACTGTAGACTCTTTCTTTAAATGCTTAAGGATGGAAATAGCTTATTTGGATTTTTATTCACTATTTTTCTGCCATATGCAGAATGTATAACATGTAGTTATAGTTACAATCTCCTGATTCATTTCAGCAATTCTATGTTCTGCTTATCTCTCCCTGAAGGATCACTCATTTTGTTGGCATGATAACCGGCCCCAGACTCAATCTAAAATCATTTTTGTATTATTCTGATTATTTTCCTAAGTGGGAGGCCCCTTAAACAAACAAGCAAACAAACAAACAAACACCAAACAAACAAACCCAGAAGCAACTTACTTCCATTTTATTAGTGAGCATACTGTACCTTCACACTGTGATGTGTTTCTGTGATGTTCAAGACTTATTATTCAATACTGTTTCCTGGTATCTTACTGCAGACCAGGGAGCTCATTTTTTCAAGGTAAGTTCTGTCCCTCCTGGCCTCAATGTGGCTATCTCTTCACCTGGCCTGTGTAGTTGAAAAGGAGAGCTGAGAAATGGATGTAGCCCAGCCTCCTAGCTAAGCATTTGCTATCATTGTGTGTGTAGAATAACTTAATCCACAATTAACTTATTATGGTCAAGCATAAATACAAGCACTTATACACAACACTCAAAGCAGTCAACATGGTTACAAATGTTTATAGAAGACAGAGATGCTGAAATGGAAGAAAGAAAACATACTTCATCAGCTTACACTAAAGATACACAAGATGCATTTCTTTGTCCCTCTCTTTTGTCCCCTTACCTGGCTGATTTTTCTTCCTGAATATGTAGCATTCATGGCCACAGGGAGAGAAACTTCTCTGTGGGAAAGCTGCTGTCTGAGACCTCCGTCAGAGAACACTTTCAGGAGTATGTCCAAGAAGCTACCTTCAGAAGTATAATACATCCATGTTTTAAAGTTCAGTTCCTGTGGAACATGGTATTTAACTGCTCACCATGACTAAAAGTAGCAGAAAGAGGAAGAGAAGTATGAGAGGAAAAGAAAATACTGCTTATTCTTTTTGTAAGCAGTAATCTATTATGTCAAGGTAAGTGCTTTTGAAATGGTAATCTTTTCTCTTATGACCCTGAGATAGCCATTTGGGGAAAGCATGTTTCCCCTTACAGTTCATATGCTTTTTGAAGTCCTTCTGTGATTCCAGAGAGTTTTAATTTTGTAAAAAGTACCACAATTATAACAATGAATAATTCGGTAAAATGTAACATGTAATAATAGAACCAAAGATGACAAGAAAAATCATTAATAAATTGTGGGTGCAAGGAATTTGATGTGCCCTGAAATCTTACATTAAGCTTATGTATGCAAGACTTACATTGTATCATGTATTTTTTCCTAACTGGTCTAAAATTGTAACATGTAGACAGAAGCATTCATTCACCTCAGGAGTTCGCTAGCGTCAATACAGATGTTGAATGATGTAGGCAAGAATGGCTGTAATGATGTAATTATTAAACCAGGATGACCCATATAAATACGTAAGCCACTAGAACCTATTCTGTTAATACCAGGTCCATTCTTACTTCTATGTTACAGGCATGACCCTTCCTTGCTACCGTTGAGTTTACCTTCTTGCCATGACTGTCCAGTATCTCTTGCTTTTCCCTCCTTACTATAAATAATGTCCTCCCACTCACCTGTGTATCTGGCCAGGAGATAAACATTTCATCAGCTGATTTCAGCTGAAAGGTTAGTCAAAAGCCCATCCAAGATGCACTCCCTGCTTTTTATAACAGTACACAACGCTCTTAAATAGCTGGCATGCTCGGGAAGCTGTTCTGCAGGCTGCATGAAGTCCCTGAGCCGTATGTTATGCAGGTCTGTTCTCCAATTTAGTTTTGTTTATTTCTCTGTGTGTCTATGGCAGGATATGGACCTGTGATCCCTTTTCTTATTTAGATATATCAATATATTTCAACGGCAGAGTCTTTTATAAATCATTATTGCATTGGTATGTTCCCATTTATTTTTAATATGAATTTTTATAATGGTAGTTAGTCATCTCAGAGTAAACAACAGATGTACACACCTATATTATGGTTTAGCACTGATGCTAGTATTAAACAATAATAAGAAAACATGTCAGAAACTTTAATGATTAATAAATGTGGCAAGAAGATAAAACACTCAAAGTTCAGTTCTGCTTTCAAAAAAATGACTGAAAAAGGTGCATACTTCTTTCCAGGACATTCTAAAATGCCCAAATTCCTGGTCAGACATATATAGTTTCTACTGAAAATGAAAACTCAGCACAGATTTTAGTTTTGTTACTATTTTCCCCTAGGCCATACCTCCCCCTGCTTCTGGAGTAAACAAGGAATTAAAACATGTTACTGCTACAGTATACCAACTCCGACTGCCATAGGCATGTTTAGCTTTAGACCTGAATAAAAATAAAGGCTTTTTAACCTTTGATACACGCTAGAAGATTTAAGCCTCACTAATGTTCAAACTGATGTACAGCATTAGCTGTGAGGTGTCAAACATGAGTTTTTAGCTCTGTTATAGGAGTTGAGTCACTCCAGTCTGTGTCAGTAAAAACCCAGCAAATGTGTGACTCCAACATGGAGAAAGAAGTAGTAACTTAGGCAACAAATAAGAGAATGGAGTTGATGTGGATGACTGCATCACCTTCAAAGAAACCAATACAGGACCATCTCAGGGTGTGGAGTGAGATGTACTGAAGTATAACATATTAATAAAATTTATTTCTTTTGAACATAGGCATATTGCATGGCAGTAGTCTGTACAGGAAGTAATCAAGACTATCATCATCAGGATGGAAGAAATTTTTTGTAGCTAGCTGGAGATGATGGAAAATATTCCCATAAAGTACTGTGTGGTATCTTAACATCAACAAGACAATTGTGAGCACTTATTACCCAAATCGTTTAATTGTGTACATCCATCTTCTAAGCAGCATGATTTAATATTCTGCAGCATGCTCTCTTTTTGTTCTCTGTCATCTCTAACAGAACTGTGGTTTCAACTTGACTAGCTGGGAAGGGGTAACTCAGGACAGGAGGAACTTGTTTATAATTGCACAGTTGTAGAGGTGAAGATTAGATAGATAAAATATTATTTCTGGTACAATGAAGAAGAAGGAAGGAAGGAAGGAAGGAAGGAAGGAAGGAAGGAAGGAAGGAAGGAAGGAAGGAAGGAAGGAAGGAAGGAAGGAAGGAAGGAAGGAAGGAAGGGAGGGAGGGAGGGAAGGAGGAAGGGAGGGAGGAAGGAAGAAAGGAAGGAAAGAAAGAAGAAAGGAAGGAAGGAAGGAAGGAAGGAAGGCATAGAAGAAACAATGCATCAGCATTTAAAAAATGTATCTGTTTATACATACAGATAGTATTCGATTTGTCAGTTGACAAAGAGTGTATTGCAAAATGGTAGAGGCATGAAAAAACAAGTCTTGTTGATCACCTTGGGGAAATGTTTTCCTCATTATAAGCAGGAAAAAAAAGTTTCTTTTTCACTTTGCAACTAACAAATCACAACAGAGTAAGCGTAAATGATTTTTGGAAGGGGACAGCAGGAAACCTTAGCTATGAAAAGACAAAAAACCTTATCAGAAGGTTAAGGTGTTATGAACATTGTTCTTGTCATCTATTTGATATTTGTATTCTTTCTGAGTGGTACAATGCAGTGTAAAAGTGTGTTGCAGGAAATTCTTTCAGAGTATGAGAAACAGAACTTCAGAGGGTAACTCGTTCATCTGCACATGCCTTTAATGCCTCTCAAGTTGTTCAAGTGAGGGATGATTACAGATAAGACAAAATTATTGTGTAAAAGCAAGTCCTATCAAATCTGCAGTTGACCACAGAAAATTTGCAGCCAGGCATGAACTAGCTTCCATTTCAAATAAGACTGGGCCAACAGAGAAGTATATTTTCGGCAACAGAGCTCTACCAACATTTCATATTCTGAAACACTCTGTGTATTGTGTGATTCCTTAGATCTAACATGTTTAAATACTGCAGCTTTTCCATTAAATGGTGAGATGATAAGTCTATTGCTATTAAAAAAGATAAAATGTCTACAGTTTCTATGTTGGTAATCTGTTTGTCATTACTGTTATTGTTGAAAGGAATGTAATTCTTTGACAGAAACAGGATATTCTGCTGCTCAGCTCTCTTCTGTCATTATGACTGTCTTCCTATCTTGCTGTTTTACGAATTACAAGAATGTGATCACCATGTGACCTGATCATCTATGAAGAAAATTTGTGGCTCAAACAATTTTTCTTTAAAACATGTTTGCTGAGGTTTGAAAGTTCATAAAATCTCATCTGTAAGTTCAGTTTTTCATGTGTCATTCTTCACATTTTAGATAATCCACATTGGTTTATATAACTGCAGCTTTTGATTTTTAAATAATATTTTAATATGCAGTCAAGATTTATAATTTTTAATGAATAAGTAGACTGTGTACAGAATTTATTAATTATTGTCACCTTAGACATTTCTGCAAAATGGTTGAAGTTTTCAGACATTATGGATAAGTTATTTAACAAATCTGTAAAAGGAATACCGCTTAGCTAGGCTAAATCACTTCCACACTTGCAATTTCCTTATTGTTTCTATCATCTATTCAAGAATATTCTCATACTGGTATCTAATTGCACAGAAAAAAAAATGAGCCATGAGTTTACTCAAACTAACACTAACCAAGTTTTGCTACATGTTTTTAGTTTGTATCTTGCAAAGAAAGTTCATATTATTTTACACTATTATTTTATGATATAAATTTTGAACTATTTCTAATTGATGTGAGCAATCAGAATTTCCCTTTCTTTTTCTCACTGTGGTGACTAGCCTTTGCTAGTAATTGAGTGGTAGCCTTAAACAAGGTGAGGTCATGAAGCTTATTTATCTGACACCATGAATTCTATGCCTGTGTAAGAGCGAAAAAGGATGTTTTTTTGCCCTCAGGGTATTAGTCATGGTCCATAGGTTCGTGGGAAAAACGTAGGAAGTCTCAAAAGTTTGTTCCTATTATTTCAATTTTTCTTAGACTTACTTCATTTGAATCCCAAAGTGAATTTTCTATTATTCCTTTGAAGGGTGCATAGGAGGGTACCAACAGTCTTTGAGGAGCAACACCTGCAGTTGCATTCAAAGGCATGACTTTTCCAAGCAGTTTCTGAGCTGCCTGGTATTGTCCCAGGAAAGATAAAGGCCTAGGTTTTTTACCTGACTGGCAGAACATTCCACCACCAATAGAACTCTAAACATTGTTTTAGAAGTAATGAGTCCTGCTGGTTTCATCCTGCAAGACCTTGAAATCCCACAGGGCAATGTGGTTAGAAATAAAACAGAAGGCTGAGGCTTTTAATGAGTTTCCTATCCACAGATGCCATCAAGCTTTTATACTATTCATTTTATTTCTACAGCTTCAACAAAGCAACTCAAAGTTGTGGGCAATACTCTGACAAGTGCAGTTCACAAACTTGGCAGAAATTTAGACGTTAGACAATAAAAGTTCACTGAAAGAAGTAAAAGAAAAAGCAAAATAATAAAAAATGAACTTAAATATGGGATACTTTACTTACAAAAAGTGAACATAACGCAATTCAGAAAAGCTAAACTGCTTGGAACACGGAATGAGGATAGGACTGCAGGTTTCCATGATGTTACAGGGGTTATGACGACAAAGAAAAGCGAACTCAATAGGGCCAGTGTGAGGGCAGTGTGCATTTTGGGAATGTCCTTCAAGCAATACTAAATTGACCAATCTCAAACTCTTCACTCTGTGTGGACCATAACAATTTTAATTCTTCCATACAGTCAGAGAAAGTGAAGAATGTTAATGAAGAAGCAGTTTCTCTCTTATAAGAAGATGAGGGTGGGGTAAAAGCATCTGTGCCTACATACAGGAATATAGAATATGCATGTGTAGGTTTGGGAGACTCTACATTTTATACTAGTTTTTCCTTATTTTACCTCTTTCTTTTTTACCTCTGCCACCTCTTTCTGGCATTCTCTTAAAGGAAGATCCTGGAACAAATGTGGCATAAAGTAATCCATGTGCCTCAGAGCTCCGTTCCGGATTGGGTAGCGTCATGCTGATTGCCCTTGATTCATCCCTAGTAAAATGTCAAAGATTTCGTCACTCGAAGAATAAACAGACTCCACAGACTCCACTTGCCTTTCATCTTATCTTCCCACCCCTTGTTCAAATACAAATGAAAATTCTCATTGAGAAGCACATAAATATTTTCTTCTCAGTAGTTTCTTTCTGCACTTGTGATGAACAAGTCCATGTTGAATGCTCTTATGAGAATGGCCCAAATCAATTCAAATGCCAGAAATGGCTGTCACTGTAACTGCACCCAATTTTATTAAAAAAACTATTTTTCTAAGATTTCCAGTACAATTTTGAAGTCTTGGGCGTTTTCACCAAAATATCTAGATCCACTATAAACTAAATATCCATCAAGAACAGTTTTCCAACTATTTTGCATTGTGCATTTCACTGGTTTTTAGATGGCAAAACTATTAATGACATTTAAAAAATAAATATTTCTCAAACCAGTAGCAGCATGGACTTGTCAGGTGCATGTAATGCACAGTTGTACTCTAAATGTTAAGATTTGTCTTTGTTTTGGTTTTCATTGGTACAAGTAAAGGTGCAATGTGCAGAAAACCTTTACAAGCCCTGGAGAGCTAGCCGAGCAGATTGTAAATATTTAGAATCTTTTTCTGTTCAGCTTTAAATTCTTTAAATGTTATTTGCTTCATATCTAATTTATATGCCTGTAATTTCAGCTATGGACTGTAAACACTAAGTCAGGCATAACCTATTGACTTAGTCGTGACCAGATAGACCGAAACAGAGAAGAGGTGAGTTCAGAAGTCTTAAACTTCTGTGTACTTTCATTCTAAGAATTTTCCAGGACTCTCAGAAACACTTAATCAGTATTTCCAGATCCACACTTTGGCACTTCTCAAATCTGAACATTACATCTCTCATTCTGTCCTCTGTTAGTATCTTACATTAATTAGCTGTACCAGGTTTAAATTTTGCTATTCAGTATTGAAGGGAGACAGCCATTCCATCCTCATGCTGTCTTTGACATTTCTCTTTATATATATATCATGAATTACTTGTGATGCTGTCATAAAGACAGCATTTAGCAATAAAATAATTTTAAAGAATTTAAAGAATATATGTATGCTACATAATCATATATGCATGCATATACATACATCCATAATCATATACATGATTACTGTTACCAGACCTCATTTGTACAGAAGAAAATAATGCAGGATTGTAGTGGTTTACCTTTTAATGAAAACTTCAGCCTGATTATAAATTAAGCAGGATCTAATGTATAATGCTGCCAGTAATGATTAACTAGACATCCACTGATAATTTCCAATATTTGTTATGTATTACGGCTTTTGAAATAAAATTGAAATCACTTAATAATCAACTGACATATTAAATATATAGCCTGCAACTACGCATTCTTACCACTTCTACCTAAATGCATACTCCCATATTTCCCTCTACAGAACTCAATACAGCACCTTTTGAAATTAATTGGCAATTTTACAATGAAATTTTGGCATTTCTCAAATCTGAATCTCTCTCCTCTGTTGGTACTTTACTAACAATGAGCAAATCATGCTTATTGATTGTAGCATCTAGTTTTGTACCAAAGTCTAAAATTAGATTTCAGCCCTGCAACTGAATCTACAGCAGCATATGTGTCTACTCAGCACTCCAGTCACTTCAAGTAGGCTCTGATTTGGTATGGGAACCTTGAACACAGCATTTGGTTTTGACAGTTTGGTATTTGGGGCATAGACTAATTTTCTAAATGTGTCTATATGGCCTACTCTAATTTGGTAATATCCTGAAAAAGATTAGTATTTAGTAATGGGAATGTAGGAAAATGAATATTAAAGTAATAATTGTAAATTAAAATTTAGCTTGGTTTAAGTTTATATGGCTGTTTATTGTAGAGCCACTAAAATTCTTTTTGTGTCTGTCTTTCAGTACAGTTCTCTTTGAAAAAATGAAACAATTAAAATATTGAAGAAAGTAGAATGATTTTTAAAAAAATATGTTGCAAATTATGTTTTTTTCTAGTTTAGA
This sequence comes from Columba livia, assembly GCF_036013475.1. Lineage (NCBI taxonomy): Eukaryota > Metazoa > Chordata > Aves > Columbiformes > Columbidae > Columba > Columba livia. Next base: position 30,458,311 of record NC_088606.1, on the reverse strand, counting down.
GCAAGTTTAAGTGCTAACTAGTATTTTGAATACTTGCCATGAGATATCAAACAGCATGTGCTTTCTATTTATATTGGTTACCAATCTCAATATTCAGAGGAAGAGCGTATAAAGTTAACAAGCAATTATTTGGCAAATTAGTACTCAACAACCCTGAGTAAATAGGAAGTTTGAAACCTATCTGTTATACAGCTACTTTAATTTGCATAGCACACTGGTGTGTTTGCTTTGCAAATACTTTGCAATGAATCATCATTTGTACTATACAGTCCAAAGAAAAGCAATCAAAATTCACAGCAAGACAATGAAATTAATTATAACTGTTGAATTCTGTGGTGGTAATTCCTCCTCATGCAGGAAGATTAATTGCATTGCACTTTCCTTGCACTCCACTAAATGATCTGATGAATGTATAATCATTTACAGATTTCTCAAATGCTGAAAATTGATTACCTTTGATTAGCTCCGATCTGCACAAAGAGCTCTGACAGAGTATCAGTGAAACATTACAACATTACAGACAAAGTAACAAATGATTTAATTACCAGTGTGCTTATTAATGTTAGATTCCCTGCAGTGATCCTGGCAAATCAGGGGCCTGTAATAGACCTGTGGGTTTCACTGAATTCCATTAGGATTTAAATAATATTTCTCACTATTTCTCAAATCCTTCTTTTCATGGCTTCTTAATAACTCTAATTAATTCTAATTTGCACAAAAATCCATTGCATCTCCATAAACTTTTAATTAGGTGTAAGGTAAGATAAGTCACTGCTTTCAGAGACTGGGGAAAATGCAAGCTGCAGCTTTATATGCTTCTAAATAAGTTTTACATTAACAAAAGATATTTCTCTGTAAAGCTATTTAATGAAAGTTTAGAACTAATTCTGAATTAGGCATGTGGTCCCGCTATACACTTTTAGTTACAAACATAATAATGGTTGCTTATACATGAAGAGAGTGAAAAAAACAAGATGGTAAAATGTTTAGCTAACTAGACGGTAAACATAATTTTAATACTTTTTTATGTATTGCCAATATATACATTCACTCATTTTGTTAATTGTGGTAGATAAAACACTCTGATTAAGCAGCTACACTGTACACTGAATGACTGTTTGAAAATGAAATAGCAAGGGAACACTAGCCCAGTTACAGACCATGCTGAATGTTGTTGGCACAAACAAATCAAGCTTTTCTAGGCTTAGATCAGTTCAGATTGGCAGCTTCTTTGGTTTTCCCTGGTTTTATGTCATTATATATGACATTAAATTATTATGAAGCAGTGACAATGAAAACCCAGATGATCAGAGAAGTCAAACAGAGCTCAAATTAAGCTCTGTTATTGCTAGTGTTTCTTAGAGAAAAAAATAAATGTAGGTAATTAAAAACTTATTTAGCACTGAAGTACTAATACATAGACAACTTATAATAATATTTTTATATTTCAGTTGAAGTAGGAAAGGAGTGGCTGTAATACTGCAGGTGTTACTTTGTCATTTGTAATGCACAAGACAGAAAACTTAAAAAATAGAATTATTCAGCCCCCAGTGTGGATGATTACATTTATTACATTCATTGCTGTCAGCCGCTGAAAAGCTATCCATCACACTGAAACAGCGACGAGAGTCAGAAGTCTCTTTTTGTGGAGAAATATTGAAGTCAGATTGTTGATGTCAAAAGTCAAACTCTAGTTCAGCTATCTGTTTTATGAATCTGACTGAGACACATTGTGCCTGTGTTCAAACTGATATCTAGCAGAGCTCATTTTAGCAAATGTGTGAGTTAGAAGTCAGAAAAACATTCGTACCAGCAAAATATTAAGAGGAAACTGATAGGGCACTCGACTGCTTTTATATTTAAATATCACATCATTCAATAGCAATGTATCATTTATTTTTCACTGATGGTTAAAAACTTACTGTGTATGATACAACGACATTATCATACTTGCATACAGTAGTCTTAAAACTATTTTATAAATACAGAAAAGCATTTGAAATATAACAACTTTTGCCACACTAATGTAGAATTCTCTGTTGGCATCAGAATATTCATTTTTCATTTTATTTTGGATACGCATACACACACACATGCATATAGGAGGAATGATACATTCAACCAGTTTCGAAAGGCAAGTAGAAGACTTACATGGAGGTATACTGACATAAGGATGAAGCAGTGAACATATAATAGCTGAGTGAAAAAATCCAGTGTAGACAGGATGAGAAAAAAATAATGTTTTAAGCCCTGAAAGGCTGATTACACATTCAACATTGGAATTATCTGTCTTTACCGACCACAGCTACCATTCGCTGCACTCCGATAGAATAAGTAGGAGTCTTAGAAAAGCAGTACTGAATAAAAATGTCTAACATAATGTATTTTCAACTCTGCCTAATTCTCCAGGTCTGACATCTGAAAAACTGAAATAAATCAACAGTCTCTTTTCACTTCATTAGAATTTTTAAAACAGAATTTTGCAAATAATTGGGAGAAAAACAGGTTCCAGATCATAAATTGTACTCTATTGAAAAACGCTAAAAAATAAATCAAGAAATGTACTCACAGCTTGGGGAGTACTATTTAATATGGTATCTTCAGTAGTTTACATTGAATATTTTAAAAGCATTTCTTAAGGAAGGTGCTTTGTAGCCGAGAGAAAAACGCATGCACTACACGTTATTGAACTTGCTACCGTCACTGCAGATTTTGTTCTGTTTAACAAAAACAAGCACGGTTTGTGAATTCAAGTCAGGGACTTCCTTTTATTTTTGCTAATTTCACCATCCTTTCTCTTTTTAAGCACAGCCCTCAGGGTACATGATGTAATGGTCACCATTATAGTACAGAACAGGAAAAAAGGGTATCGTGAAATGCAGAATTGAATGGTATTCTTAGAAAAGAAAAATGTATGCCAGATTTTTTCCAAGGGAGCTCTACTCAAAAACAAACAAATGTGCAGATAGTGTACAGAGCTTCTTGAATCATCATTAGTGGATGGAAAAAAAAAATTGGCAAAAAAGAAAGTGGACGGTTAAAAAAAAAAAGCCAAAATGGAAGGACTAATTCAATGATACCAGATGTAACACATGACTGTGGGGATTGAAGGGTCATGAGTTTGAGTCAAAACTCAACTTCGAGTTAATTGGCTGGCAGTGGGGCTGCACAAATTGCAGAGATAGAGTACTTGTTTCCTAGTGCAGGAGGTCAGCCTTCTTATGCATTTGCACTCTTTGCATGGCATCCAAGAGCTAACACTTGTATTTGCTAGAAAAGAGTTTGCTTGCTTGTCATCTTTTTAAGTAGAAGAAAAAGAACTGGCTGAGTATAAAACAGAATGACATGTTTAAAATTATTCAAAAGCTGCTCTGTCTTGAACTAGCTGTATTTCCTTCCTCATTTTTTGTCTCTACAAACAATCCAGAAAACAAATGGTATACAATAGTTTCAGAGAATATTTTAGCCCAACGCTATGAATTCATTGGTATGAAAACCATATATAAAATATATAATCTTAACATATTTTCCTTTTGAAAAGACCAATATAGTTCTTTCCACCTTTTCCAAGTTGAAATGTTATTATGTTTAAAAGAGGAAAATAATTGCGGTTACCGGCTTTGCTGGGGAAAGAAAAATATAAATGTTCCTTAAAACATTTAAACAGGCAAGTGGGAAGAAATTTTGTTAGAAAAGCTTCTAGCTGTGTGCGTGGAAACTCTGGCTATGTGCCCGAGACATACAGCAAAAAACAACATATGGAACTCACCAGTTCCTAAAATCCCTTTCCACAAAATTCATGCCACTCTTCACCACAATAAAATGACTCACGGAGGGGTGTGTTTTGTGCCTCCCAGGCAGTACTCCATAGTCCACAATTAGTCTATCTATTGAAAGGCCAAAATACCTTATTGTTTTACTTGCTGTATAATTATCTGTTATGATGAACTGTGATTCTAAGGACTATTGTCCCGAGGCTTGGATCTGTGTGTGGAGTGGTTCCCTGGCTGAGACCCAGGAGTGGACCTTCCATTTAGAATCCATGCCTGAGTGATTTCTCCAGTCTCTCCCCGGCTGGCTGAAGCAGGGACTGTTTCTGCATGATTTCTTGGGTTGATGAGAAGCAATTATGCCTTAAATGAAGTCATTCATGTCTGCCATTTTGTTTGCATATTTTTCAGCATTCACCTGTTATTAGACCTGGTTTTAAACTGTAAACTAGTCTCAAGTAGACTTTTGTGTCTAACACTGTTTGGTAATCAGAAAAAAATATGTAGGTAATGTTTTCCTCACAAATCACTCAAGCAGGAAATCTAATAGAGTGATTTAGAAGTAGAATAGCATTTAAGAATGTCCCAGGCATTTTATTTCTGAAGTGATAACATATAAAGATAATCATCCTGAGATATTAACTACAATTTTTAATGTGTATTCTTTAAATAACTTTATCTGGAGGAAAAAATTGCCAAAGCAGTTACCCTGTTTAAAGGCAGAATCCAGTAATACTCATAGTGAAAACAAAATATTATTTTAATTTTTAAGAATGTATTTGCATGTTAGGCAAGCTATTGTGTGCCATTTCTCATAATTATTTTTGAAACGTATGAATACTTTGAATGGCCAGATTTTTTGCAAAACATTTCTTCTAATGGGTCTTAAACTATTACAAAAATTCCTTCACTGTGTATAGAATCTTCTAAGTATTTATCAAATAATTATCTTCTTTCTTTCCCAGTGTCTGGTAGAGTTTTTTCACAAAGCAGTTACCAAGGTGATGTTAGGTACGATGCTGATAAAAGGTAGCCATGTTATGAAAACAAATACTGTAGAAAAAGCTTTGTCAATTTCTATTAAACTGGATATATTTTATGCTAATTTACCAAATCTTTTGTTGATTTGTCAGGATTCTGAATGCCCTTTTTTTTTTTTTTTTAAATGAAGATGAGTGAATTTTGATAGGTGCAATTTATGTCTGAAAATCTCCTCCCAAGAAACAAATTACTTTGTCACATTTTTCCCCATGGTACATATGCAAGAAAAAAAAAAAAAAAAGTGTAGGTTTGACAGATCTTTATGTAATTGTAAAGCTTAAAACACAAACCAATTTTCAGATATTTGAATGAACTGATTACAACCGTAAAAGTACTTTGAAAAAGATCCTCTTTTAATACTGAATAATCCCTGCAGCTAAACATAATGAAATTAAATGGATGATATATTTAGGATTTTTTTTAAATTATATAAAATATTGGAAGTTGTGAGTAGTTTTGAAGTGCATAATTCTCTGGGTAGAAAAGGGTTTTTTATTGTTGTTGAGGGCTGTTTTTTCAGAAGAGACTTGTACTAAGGTGACCTCTACTGTTTAAAAAAAAGGCTTGCAAAAGCAGCCCTCTCCTAAATCATCCAACAGTCTTAAATTGCCAAGACAGACATGGATACTGCTGTGCTTAAAACTATTTGCTTAATTCACTGCTGTTTGGATTACTACAAATGATTTTAAGGTTTCTTTCTCATGCATTGGAAAGTTCTCCTGCCATTTACTTCCTAGCCATTTGCGTGCAAATTCTGCCTGTACTGGGATCTCTGCCATTAAATTTTCTTCACACTGAAGGGTTTTCTCTGCTCCTGGCGGGGCAAAGTCATGACCCAGAAAAAAATTGATTCATGAATTCTCAGGGTGCAGCTAAAGAAGAGAGGAAATATGCCTTGGCTGAGCTCCTACTAGTGACAATTTAAAACCTGTAATTAGTTTGGATTCAAGCTGCAAAAGGAATCTGAATTTAAAATGCATTAATTCAAACTGATATATTAACTTTAACAAAGTAGATCCCTTATTATGTAGAATCATTATTACAGTCTGTTTTGCTAACTGTTGGATTCCAGACTTTATCAACTTAAATTTTATTAGAAAATGCAAGTAATTGCTGGTGAACACTTTATCTATGTGATAGTTTTCCTGGTGAAACAGAACTTTTTATTGGGGTTAGTTAGCTTTAACACCTCAGTTATGGATTCTATTTTTGTAAATTCCCATCATCCACATGGTGCACAATGGCTGAGGCCACTTACCCCCCACTGATATCAGGACCCCACATCCCCTTTAGCTAACTCCCTGACATTTCTATGAACTACACAGCTGAAATGTTATACAGTAATTAATGTTGATCCTAGCACACACACAGCCTCCAGTACAAATTAGGATAGAAAAGGTTATCATAATATTTTGCTAGTCTGTTTGGTAGACTTGAATTGCTCCCTGTGGGGGACAAACAAAAAAGGTATTTTTAAGATTTGCATGATGAAGGAGCATCCAGTTATTTTTATTCAAATAAAGTAAAAACTATTTTGAACATTTCTTCTAGGAATAATTAGGCTTACTATTTGCATGTTTTGATACCTGCAAGGTCATGGGTCCATTAGGAGTAGTTTGTTTGTAGTGTGTGTTTTTGCAGATGAAGAAATATACAGTGACTGAAACTCTTAACTAAAGCTCAGTTATCTTGTGGAGTTCAAATCCAGGTACAACGAGCAGCTGGATCCTCTCGGACTGTCAGTGGTGTCTGAAAAACACCCAGAGACTAAATAATTTAGATTACACCATTCTGACCTGTATAATTGTTTAAATGAGTAATGCAGCCACTAACTGAAAGAGGTCAACCATCTGTAGAGGAAACACAGAATTTGGTTTCATTTCCAAACAAACTTTTGAAGCTCAATACTGTGGGAGGTAGGAAAAAGTCTGCTGACAGATCAATGGCTTATCTGCCTCACCAAGGTTAAAACTTCTATTGCTTGCAGAAAGCAACGTTAATAGAAAATGCCCCTGAGAGAGCACAAATAAAGTTTGATCCACTCAATATGCCATTAATTGTCTTCTTTATTTTATGCAGTTTACCATGAATGTGCCTTAAACAGTTATGATTAGTACTGATGGTTTATCATTACTCACTAAGGAAGACCACTATCTTATTTAAATATTTTTCAAGTAAATAGATTCATCATGGAATCGCTGAAAATTGTGTCGCTTGTCAGGTTTTTTTCTTTGGAAAGAAAAAACTCTGCAAAAATTGCTGCTACGCTAGGAATTACAATCCCACATCCCTTCTGAAATTGTGAAGAGAACAGGTTCCTTATCGTGAAGCAGGCATTTGTGCATATGTGTCCGGAATTTTTATTATTTAGTGCATGTAAATACATAATATTTGCCTTCCCACTCATTTGTTAATATGCTTATTTTCATAAGTAATTAAGGATGTTGAATGAGTAAGGGTAATTCTTTCAATTTAGATCCCAAGGTAGAATTCTTCTCACAGGTTTGTGCACAGTAAACACAATGTGAAACAACATTTCCAATGATTAAAGTCCTCTCAGCAATTTTGATAGCATACATAGCTGCATCAAAGTTTTTCCCTGTCATTTTTGGTCTTAATTTTTGTTTTTATTAGAGAATATATTTTATATGCAGACGGAACCTTCCTTAACACTGTGTTTAACACTGCACAAGATTGCAACTTGACAAACATATATTATTGAATGATGCCATTCATCACATTCAGAAGCAGAAGTGAAGGCCAATTCCATTTAACAGACAGTGTGAGGACTGCTGCTGAATGCACAAATGGTTCTTTGTAAATGTTACCCCACTCATTTATTAAAGCACTATTAAAAGAGAACTGTGCTTTGGAGATGGTAGACAAGAATCTAAGATTTCATATTAAAATTTACAAGAAAGATGCTTTTCCCTGAAAACAGGCTTGAACTCATATAAAGTCATAGCAATCAATGCAAACTGATGAGTAGGGGAAAACCATTGTGCTTTCTTACCCAGAAATGTGCAATTCACCTTCTTTTATATAGGTAAAAGAATAAATTTGGGGAATATCCCAAAGCAATGTTTACCAGTCCTCCCTCAAAAATCTTACATAGTAGGATTCTAGGACAATGTTCATACAAATCAATATAATGATGGTGGAAAAGAACCATGTCTGTGCCTGAGAATATATTCATCCTTTCGAAATGAGGACTGAGTTCCCCAGACCCAGACTATCCTAGTAGAAAATCTTCATCACAGGTCTGTGAATTAATGCGTCCCCTAGTTAACTTTCTCTCTGAACTCTTTGCTGCTCAGTGTCCTAACTCAAAGGGATAAGGAATAAATTAAGTCCCACCTGATACTGCTTTGTCACTAGATGCAGGTTTAAATATAGGTTTGGGAGATCCTAGAACCTATATTCTCTGTCTTCTGGTTATATATTTTAGCCATTATAATATAATGTGTCAGAAAAATTTTGTCCTCCGAAGGTATAATGAGACGAAACAGAAAGGGATGATTTGAAAGTCACTCAAGAATAAGAGCATGAACTGTAAATCTCAGTCTTTCATAGGCATCTGTGTCAAGATTTGAAAGAGTCTTGACAGGTGTATCACAAGGAAAGTATTACGCAAGGAGGTCATACGAGAGATTGACTGGGAATAGGTACATTCCAAAGATGGACATATACTCCTTGTTTTTATAAAGGAATCATGTCTCATTAATCTTCACAACTTCAACTTGAAATTTTTCTTCCAAAATTCAATTGTTCAAGAATTGCAACGTAATATTGAGTCACTGATCCATAAGTATTACCCCATCAATAACCTGTATCTGACATTTCAGACAAAGGTGAAATTCCAGTCATATGACATCAATGCATTTATATATCCTCCAGTACCACCCATGCTAGACACTAACATAGTATTATCTCAGAAATATTTGATTTTTTTTAATAGAACAGTTTTCTAGACAGGCTTTATTACAAATGGATAGATAGAAAAGGATTATGGGATTTTGGCCGTACTTTATATGAGAAAATTTGAAATAAGTATTATCTTATGTCCATGCATACTGGGGATTTTTAGAATTTTGAAAAAAAATAATAAAAAATATTGATTTATTAGCACAAATATGACATTATTTTTGCCACCATAAATATTCTGTATTACAACACAAATTGAAAAGTATGCAAATAATCCAATTCTACTTTTTACATCATCTTAAATTAGAGTCAGTTGAGACAGATGGATTTTAACAAGTGTAACTGAAAGAAGAATCTCTTTTGGAACAGAAAATTTTTACAGGTAAGCAAAAATAGTCCCCTGTTTAAAATCCTGAGTGAGGGCTGAGCACATCTTGGAATTTGAAAAATTGCAGCTGTACAGTCCGAGTACCTGACAGCTTGAACCACCCAAACACTTACAGAAAGGAGGCGTGATCTTCAGGATGGGTCATGTCAGGCAAGCAAGGAGTGACAGATCATGACACTCAAGCAACAGATCTTCACTGTCTGTTCCTCAGTCTTTGTTAAAATTATAATGTTTCAGTAGAACAGAAAGTTAGATTCACAGATTAAAATTTTCTGTGCTCATAATGACATGTGAATATGAAGTCCTTGAAAAGAAAGAATCCCAAAATATGACATTTTGTTTTGGTTGTTTGGTCTTTACCAATGACAGGAAGATAAATGGTAGATTTTATGGTAATGGAGCTTTTTGTGTTTGTCTGTTATTTGTTTGTTTTTCTTGGTAATGTTGAATATAATGATACCAGTACCTAATATAGTAAATAGTAGCCACAAAACTGATGTACCAGAATTCATTCCTAGAATATTAATGTTTTCTGGTGTAAGTATGAGTAATTCTTCTGTAAGCTCCAGACAGAAAGAAAACTATCTCAAAAAATACATGCATCTTTTATTTCTAGCAGCAGAAGTACATGAGCAGAAAAACAAAGTTTGTTCTTTTTCATGGTACATTAATCCCTGCTAGTTTACACAGTCTCTGCCAGTTCTTGAATATCTGCATTCCTAAACTAAGGTTTATGAACATCATGAGGAAAACATGCAGTGCAGTTGATGTTTGTCATCATCTGATTTATACATCATCAAAATCATGATGTAGGAGTGTCATGTTATGGTACTGTGCTGTCACATTTAAAAGATGGATATTTTAAAAGATGGGTATTTAGGATACTTTAAAAGATTTTATCAGAGTTCCTATCTCTGAATTGATGAGTCAATATTCCACATCCTGTTTAGAAGGAAAATTCAGGATATTGATGTGTTACAATAAACTCTGTTTCACATCCCACCTAGTAGAACACCTTATTCTTACACTCTTACCTGTCAGATAGCATTATATGAAGAAACAGGAAATGCAAACTGATAATTAAGGGTATCTACCAATGTGCTACCTGCTTCATGGCTAGTTAGGGCATTTGCCACCTATTTTGTATTTTTAAAAGATAACTTTTTTTTAAAATGAGTTGCAGAAATGCAAAGTAAATTATATTCATATAGTTGTGATGACACTTTTTAAATTTTGTTACAGTCTTCGCAATATTTTGTATTTTTGTTCAAGCATAATTTTGGAGACATTTAAATTTGAGAGACACTAAATTGTCATTTAAAAAAAAGTGTTTTGGTGAAGTGCTGGAAGGCCTAAAAGACTCAAGCAAGAGGAAGTAAACGAAGGGAACTGAAACTTTCTAGTTTCACACAAAATATTTTTTTTTAATTTGAATGGAATGTAATCATAGTACTGGAATATTGACAGTGTGTACTAAGGGTACAAAGTCCTGACAAATTATGATTGTACAACCTGTGGAATAGGTCACATTGCTAAGCCATGATTTATTTTTACATTAATACTATAAAGATAAAAAGAAGTAATGATCCAGAGATTCTATAAGATAGTACAATTTCTTTAAAATGGATACAACATAAAAATAGAAATAATATTCTGTTTCTAATGGGAAGAAATGCTAGTTTATAATTGCAGTATACAGTAGTGTTTATTATAGACAACATGCCTTCTCCTTTAAAGTATTTTAAGAACTGTATAAGCCACTTTTGAGTTACCAAACCTGGGACCTCTTATACAAAACTGTGCCATCACATCAGCATGTAAGTGCACTCTGCATAAAAAAGGATGGGGATTGATTTAGGCCACACTACGGAGCCAACCCCAGGCTGAGAGTAGCTTTATTCTCTGCTTGTTTTCTCAGCTTTTTATTCATTTGCAATGAGGGAGTGTGGTGCTTTTTTGAAAATGACTCTCTTGATGAGGCCTCTGATTGTAAAGTACTTTCAAACTGGGAACTTCACCACCTTTGTTGCTGAGTGGATAACTTTTCCATTAAAAAATGGAATGCTGCTTTCCACCAGCACCTTTCCTCCTCCTTATTATTGTTCGTGTGCATTGAAAGAGACTTTCCATACCAGACTGCTCATGGGAATCTAGCAAAAAGGTACCCATGTTCCAATGCAATTGCATGATAGCAACCAATATTTTCATTACCAGATGGTACTAATAGCAGATCTCTAAATGTGACTTGAGTATTTATCTAAACCACTTTATCTCTGCAAACCTCCTATAGGCTTCCCATCTTAAATTTCCTCTTATTACAACACCTGTACACTGAGCATGTAGACATGAAACCATACAATGAATTTTAGTCACAAAAGTAGCTGGCTTAATGACAGACTTTTAGTGAGAATTTTTTCCTGGAAAATCTTTCATTTCTGAGCTTTTTTTTTTTTTTTTTTTCCAAAAATATACAAGAATTCACTCTATCAGTACAGACTACTACTCACTACCCATGGTACTTCCGCTCTTCTGATGCTTCTGCCCAGACTGAGTTCACATTGACTTACCCTCTTGCTCTCTCTCTGAAATATAGTGGTTTCCTTCCTCATGAAAATTGGATGTTTTTTTCTCATCATGATTTGGAGTGTACCTCTCCTATACACTAACTGCTCTTCCTACTATACTATGGCTGTAGCTGTCAGATCTTCAAATCAATGGTAATTTACCAGTGGAAAAAAAAATATAGATGCTTAACATTTTAGCAAAACTTTGGGCAATATTTAGCACTTGAGTGTTAAAGGAAGTGAGAATTCAAATTGTCAGCACTTAGCACTTTCATTCATATTCACTAATCTCAGGAAATTATGTCCTGAGAAACCAGTACATACTTAAAATTGAAACAGGCAGTTTAAAAAATAGTCTGCATGGCATTATATTTGTCAGTATTCAAAACAGAGATTGATTATTTTTCTTTTCTTGCTAGATTGATGGTTATATCTCTTAATAATTTATTGCCGCTTTGTTTGCAGCATCCCAGGACAGAACCTCCCACAACCTATTATTGGAAGACATTACCAAACTCTGTCAAATTTGGATGTGACATTATGTTATACATTATAAATTACAGCAGCAGATGTTCTTTTAAAAAGTTGTGGTTTCTTTAAATGATCTAGCTGATGCAACTCTTTGAGTCACCGTGGTGAGAGACTAAATTGATGACAGGCTGATTTATTGGTGCGCTTTTCAAACCAACAGTTTGACGAGATTAGGAGTTTGTCAGAAGGATCTCAAGAGAGGTAAATTTCAAAATTAATTTTAAATTAAAAAATAATGGCTAGCTTTCTCTGAAAACTTTTTTCCAGCTGGCATCAACTGAACAGAAAATCAACTATAAAAAAAGTTTTCATTTAGTATTATTTTAACTTTTTGTTTTTTTTTTCCTTAGACAGACAATTTCTGGATGCCCAGTAGCCTACTAATTTGTCTTGGAAAAATGTAACATGAACGTTTCTTGGTGAACACTTAAATCAGTTAAGTTTCTTAAATATTTCTTCATCCCTGAAAGGTTTAAACTTTAACAACAATAAAAGATGTCTATCAAGTCGATAGACAGGAATATGTTTGCCTAGACAGATAAATATTTTAAATAAAATGTGTAATTGTTATTGAAGAACAGTAATGAAGATCAAAAACTACAATTAAAATATTTTTAAAAAAACTATAGCAAAGTAAGTCAATGTGCACAAAAGTTGAATTAAAATATGTTTATAACTACACAAGAAAAAGGTTTCTTATCAGAAGATGCTGGCATGGAAGATGAGATATGGATAAATTGATAACATGTGATACAAGACAGTAAAGTTTCCAATGTTATAAATAATCCATGCCTTGATAATAATATCGGAATTTTTAACCTGCCGGTCCACTATTATTTTCTATGAGGGAAAGCTCTACTCAAGCACAAAAAAAAGAGGTCTGGGAACTGCCTGAGGCTTTTACTCCTGGGTGATTCCATGCAGTGGCTTAAATTTCACGATGCGTTGCCCCAGGTAGTACCCCAGAACTGAAGTTGTTCAGTTCTTTCCATCATGAGAACTACTTTTTCAGGATGTTCCAGCCTTGCCAAAATGTAACAACCCTACCTGAACTCTACCCAAATTTCTACCTGAAATTTGACATTTTGGTGTTTGCTTCAAGCTAATTAATTATTTGTGTGCATACATGCATGTGTATATTTGAAAAAATCGTGTAAAATAAAGCTACTGTTTCTAAAATCAGTAGAAGGAAGAAAAAAAAATCCCTCCCCAGTGTGGTTCATGTTCAAAAAATTACCCTAGTTCATTTGTTCAGATGTTCTAGTGCACAGCACCTCACGGTCCTCTCAAGAGTAACAGATAACACAATTATAAAACTGTAAAAAAACTGGGATCATGTTCAATCAGAGGTCTTGTCTCTGTGCAGCCCATCTCTGAGCATTGTCTGCTTTTGGCTCCAAGGCAAGGTGAATGGAGGTGGGTATGCCCTGAGTAAGCAGTTGCACGGAATATATGTATATATATGTGTATAAATATTTATGTATATATGTAGCCAAGAAGCAAAGAAGGTAGCAGAAGCTTGAGCAACATATTTGCAGAGGGGAAAAGATCCATTATGAAGATACTGGATAATTGCAGAGGGAAGCCTGAAGAGAGAAGTGGGACTTGGAAGGTGACCAGTAAAAAACAAGGAGAAGGAAATGAGACATAAAGGCAGTAGTCAGATCGTTATGCTCTAGAATTAGGGTTGGAAACAGGATGCCAGTGAGTCTCACGCTTCTGCAGTTAAAAAGTAGCTCTGAAGTTATTAATTTCATACACGGATCAGGGTTGGTCCACATAAAAAGTCATTACTGTGTTGACTTCTGATAACAGAAACTCCATAGTTCTAAAAGTCTTCTTCTAGACATGAAAGTCCTTTTTTTTTTTTTAATTAGAAACTGTTGTAAACATGTTTGTTTTCACAGTTAGCAAACCAAAATATTATAGCTAAAGATATTGTATTTTCTAAAATACTGCAAATAGTACTTTGGTATAGATGCATCATGATACAGTCCTTCACTAGATGATCCTATTGTATTCCTTCCAGAAAAGCTTCACCCTTTTCAGCTAAACCAGTGATTTCTCCATACACCAGGTTCTCACCCACAGAGCAGGAATAATAACGCCGTCTATCTTCACAGAACTTTGTGAAGATAAATTCATTAACTTTTTGCAGCATTCGGGTGCTGTAGTAAGCATATCAAAATACTGAAGAAGACATCTGTAATACTGTGGTGAATACTAAAAAAAGACAGATCACACTGTGAATAACTAGTCAAATATTGAATAACTAATCATTCATTTAAAAAAAAAAAGCAGAAACTGTACAAAAATAGATAGGCTCAAGCAAAGAAACAGCATCATGATACATGCATAAAGGGGCTGAATTGACATTGCTCCAACTGTATTAGTGTTAGCATTATAATACTTGGATTTCATATCTATAGTTTCTTTTTATAACCTTCGGGGCATATCTGTCTCTTTATGGAGAATATATATGACACACTATAGTAGAGTAAATGATTTGAAATCTTCCTTTTACTTATGTTCACAACATACTCCTTTGAGTCCAGAAAGGACTGTTTCTCTGATGTGACTTCTTTAACGTTGCACGTGAATATTCTATAAAGCACAAAAATTAGTCTCCTATTTCCAGGTTTTATTTTATCCATCAGATAACACTTCATTCTCTGTTTGTCTCTATTTTAAAAGAGTGAAATGAAGTAATGTGAAAAAGAAAATAAAGGGTGAATGGTAAAGTACAAACACAGAGTAAGAAACAGCCATATGGGAATTGTAAAGTATTCCCTGTGCATTACATAGGAAGCGATGTAATTCATTGTGTTCTAGTCCATATTCATGCATGCATTTGGTGTATATAACAACAAAGAAAAAGGGAGAGTGACCAGTAGGCTTATTTTTCTCTATGCCTGTGTCCTATGCTTAAACATGAAAGATGGTAAAGCGTACCAGTAAATATGTTTGAAGTGATGCAGCAGGAAGCAGACTAGTGCTCTTTCTAGTAATATATCTGTATTTCTACAGACATCATCTTCAGCCTAACCCTACTGCCATGTAGCAGCTACAGCAGCTCTTTGAAGCTTTCATTAATGCAGGATCTAGCAAACTCATTTTCTATAAATTCTACTGTTCTTTATTTTATGCTTATATAATGCAAACTCTTTTGCATCCTGCCACAATTCACCACAAAAGGAATGTAAATGATTACAGTGTGAAAGCAAGCATCATCTTTTAGTTCACTAACCAATAGATTAGCTAGATCTCAACATTCCTTAATCACATTCATATCACAATGGAGTGAAGTAATAAACAGGACTTTCAAATATTTTGGCAGGACACATGTTCTCCCATCTATTATAACTCCTAGAGTGCTCCTGTATGACTGTCGCCTATGCTGTGCTGTTAACCACACCAAAGCAGAGGTTGTGCTACCTCTGGGAACATACTCAGAATCATGAATCAGCTCAGGGCCCCCAGCCTGTGCTGTGCCATCACCCCACCACTGGTGACACTACTATTGTTACCACTCACTGTTCTTGATACTTCCATACCACCTGATTTCCCATGCTGCACAGAATTTTTCAGCACTCATCATCCAAGTGCTGTAAAACCCACCATTCAAGTGCTTAAAAATATCTGTAATATACATATATATACTCCCACACTACCCACAAAGGAGTAGCAGAACTGTAGGCAAGTAAAACTGAGAGAGTCAAGACAGAGTGACTGAGTGGAAGGATGAGAAGCTGAGTAAGAGTTCAGAACAGTCTTCTCAAAAGCAGAGATTGGATGCAGCCATGGCTGGGTAAATCCTTGGCCAGAACCAGTCAGTGGTCAGGGCATTCTTATTCCTGTACTTATCAGAAATCTGTCCAAGATTGTTAAACAGGACTGAAACCTTTATCCCATACTTGGCAATAAGACTTAGAAATAGCTCCCCTGTTAATTTTGCCACTGATTGAATAACTTTAAAATTTCCAGTACTGTAGGCAGTTCTAAAATATGCACCAGGGCTGTTATAAAATCCAGATACTCTAAATACTGTCAGCAGTGACTCTGAAGACTCTATGAGCTACAATGCAGTCATACTGGTCACTTGAATATTTCATATGGAAATTTAGTGCATTGAGTCCACTACTTCAGGTTGTTTAGTCTAAGCCCTAATGGACAGGTAATGCAATAAACTGGTCCAGAATAGGTGGTATACAACCACCTTTTGGGATGTAGAGGCATGAGGGAAGTCAAGTGCCTACTTGTATATAAGACCTAAAACTTTAGACCTACCATGAAGGCCTGCACATGAAAAAGCAGGACCTGCAAATCACAGAATCTCCATTTAAATCATAACTGCTTCCTCAGGGATTCAGCTGGGCCATTGTCATTTTCTAGGGAGATTATATCACTCTTTCACAGGTGACATATACGTATTTGATTAGAATCTTAGCAGTCGTACCCTAGGGAAAAAAAAAACAAACAAAACAAAAAACAAAACTGTTTGGGTTTTTTTTAAATGGTAGATGAGAGATACAGATCCAAATGGAGTTTATTGTGGAATGTAGTCTTCCTTAAAGTCTCTCACAATTCAGATATAGACACCTTTTCCTTTCTTTTAAAAATTTAGTTAGGGGCAGTGGAATTGCGGGTTTCTAATTTGATTGTTGTACTCAGAATAGTTGCAAGACAGAGAGCAGAGCAACTTGTTGTATATCTATCTGTCTAAGAATGCTCCATGTAAACTTCTTTACAGACTTTTCAGCACTCTCATGTTAAGATAAATCCTTATGTAATTACAAAGTAATTCTTGAGTGGTCAGTAAGAATCATATATTCAACTCTGAAATCTTGGTAGTTACTTTTCTGTAATTCAAGTGACCCTTATTGTCCCTGCTACACCTTCTCTGCTGGGAATGTTATCCCATAATCAACATACAAAGCAACAAGAGTAGGTAATAGCAACTGGGGACCTGTTTCTCTAATCACACACTGACTTGTGAAAAAATATTTGCAGGAAAACCAAATATATTGAGTCCAAGAGGACAAGAAACAAGGATCTGATCAGATTCTATGCCTGAAGCAAAGACTGTACCTTGAGCATCTTCCTAGCCTTATTTTAGCAATCTGTTTCAGGCAATGAGCAACAGCAGTTTGTAAAATCTACAGTAAAATAGGACGTTATAGCACGTTTTCTGCTCAGAAACAGTAACTATACTTCAATTGGGTTTTAAATGTCTCCCTAGTCCTGACATAATCCTAGCTCCAGGCTTTGTTGAACCAACTGGTGTTTATTTTGAAACTGACATCTTAATTCCAGTAATCTGGCTGCTCCTTGTAGGTCATTATCTCACCAGTAACACACTGACCAGCATACAAAGAGGTGGAAAGGGTAAAGAACCTTTAACTGATACATTAAAAGTCATGCAGTTTTGTTTGAATTACTGTGAAAGTTGTATTCATGTTTCTGTTTTCCACCCCACTCATCAGTTGTTTGTAACTGTGCTAGAAAAGATTCTCTCCTGGCTGGAACCCAGCAGATTGGTGCTCAGCTTGAGAGGAACAGTATTATTTAACTTTGAAAATATTTATTGATTCATGTTTTAATTAGCAGTAAAAAGCATTTTGTTTATTTTCAGAACATTTTCCCCCTCACATTTAAGGGCAAATTCTACTCGTTTTGTGTTTCACTTGCATAAAGGTGACATTTTCATAGATGCTTGCTTGGCACAAGGCAGAATCATGTACTTGGTATCCTGCCCTTGCATTTTGGAAGATCCAGAATTGGCAGCTATGGCTATGCGTAGGGGGTTTTTGCTCTCTCTATAATTTGCTACCCAGATCAAATATGGAAATTTTTAACCCATATTTTGTGGGTTTATTGCATTTTTGCATTTGTAGGTGTTTTTTCTGTAATATGCTTTGTTCTGACATTTAAACACAGTACAGATATGTTTTAAATGCTTATACTTAAAATACCATTCATCATATTTCTATGTTTGTACAGCACATTCCAATGAATAGTTAACATTTTGGGTCCCAAAATAATCTCTACAAAGCACCATTTGATGGAGAAGCCAGGAAAAATGGTGGCAAGTAAATCCAGGTTTAAATGATTATGTGTTCTGATCCAAAATCATGCATCTTGTCTATCTCAGCAGCATTCAGATTAGGAACTTTTAACAATGTCACTAATGTTACTGGTACTTGCAATGAATATCAAGTAGTGATAGAAAGTATTAATTATTATCATTGCAGCCTTGAAAGTTGAAGCAATGTTATTTTATAACACAAATGCTTCGAACATCCAATAGTGCTTCTAATACAGTAGCAATGAGAGAAATATTCATGAGGAATGCATTATTTATTTGTTTTCAACATCAAAAAAATCTATTTTCTAAACTGCAATTGATTTAAAAAAAAGACAATAGCATATTCAAAGTAGTGAAATTTCATTATTCATGATGATGTTATTTACAGAAACTTGAGAAATATGTCTTTTCATACCTGTATTTTCACTTGTGAATTTTTAAAACCACTTAATGAACTATATGGACTGTGAGAGCTAGGATGTTTTTGCACATTAGAGTCGTTCTTATCAGATAAATGTTTTTAACCATTCTTTATGTACTGGGAAACCAATGCTCAGATAAGCCAAGGTGTGTTACTATTAATATGTATGCCTATTCTTCAATTTATGCTTTCCAAACTACAATGTGCTGCATTAATTCATTCATGGCTATTTAAGCATAGGTATTAGGATGTGAAATGCAAGGCCCCGTTTTGCTGACCAACCCCCTTGACGGGGTGTCAATCTCTAGCAGAGAAACAGAGCAGATAGCTAGGAGTAATAATTTCTTACATTGTCTCACCATGAATTACCAGTTTTCTTGAAAGAGCCCTGGGATCCCTCACAGCCAACTTTAGTCACGTGAAAATTAAACATCTGGTTTAAGATAATTATTTAGGCTCTCTCTGTCATCACCTAGACAGCAGATGCCTTCACAGAGGGACTGATCCCTTTCACCTCAGGATAGGACAAAATGGCCCTTAGTGGTTTCTTCTTTCCTTCATGGCTATAAAAAGGTATACAAATGAGAGAACAAGACTTGCCTGGACAACGGTTTACAGAGCAGATGTTATGTGAGTTGAACACCACACTCACGGTGTCTGCAGAGAAATTCCAGCAACCCCGGGTGCTTGTGTAAGAAGTTACTGTCTTCAAGTGTCCTTACATGACAGGATTAGCTCTGTAGCAATGATACCAGAATGGCTGGTATGTGTTCACCATCATTACTGCAACTTGCTACAAAAGAACTCAGAGCAAAACCAAGGATTCTTGATGTCAGTCTTCAGACCTCCTATACTCATAAACAGTGGTCTAATTGTCCAGTAATACCTTTTAACTCATGCAATTAGTCACAGTTTTTTAGCACTTCAGTGAAAAAGTTTGTGAGTTTAATTCATGAATATATTAGTCTCATTTTGACCCACTGAGTGAGAAGCCCTGTAAAATAAATCAGCCTACACAAATTTCTTTAGATCCAATTTATATTTCTTTTTCATACACAATTTTTATACTTCAGAGAAAAAAGGAAAATGTTGTTAGTTTCCTCACCAGCAGGACAATAACTCCTCTCAGGGCTTTCACTTGCTCATCTCCCTACTTCAGCCTCAGATATTTCTAACATTCTGTCAGTACCTTTGTCTAGCAGAGAGGTTCCAAATCTGCCATTCAAAGTGTTTCTCTCCCCACAGATGGAAGCAGATCTATTATCCATAGCATCACCAATCTTTGTCAGCCAATCTGTCAGCTATGAAGTCATAAATTATAGCATCCAAAAATTCTTTCTGTTCATACTTTTTCACTATTATTTAAAAATATATGTATATATATATAAATATCTGAATAATACAAATAAAAATCTGAATTTAGCACTTCTTACAGTGGAATTCCTCTTCTTCCACTATAAATCTCTAGTGGTGGTGATGGAATGTCATAATCATGGGAATTAGTGCATGTCTCACTAGAAACAAATACCATGACTTAAAGTTTATGGTTTCCTCCAAGCAAAGAGTTTAGATGAGAGGAAAAGTTATTTTGCATCTTTGAAAGTGTTTTAGTCACACTGTGTAATTCCATGCAGGTGCACATCTAATAAACACAAAAAGAACAGGTGATGTTAACCTACAGGCCTACACAGGCACCGTTTCCATTAGTGGCAATGTTTATATTCTGTTACTGCTGTCTTTCCTGGAAAAGACCTTCAAGATCACCAAGTCCAATGCACCACCGCCACACAGACAAGCATTGTATACATGTACATCTATTAAGCCCTCAAAACCAGCTAAACAGCTTGCCTGTACTGCAGGTGGAGTGTTCTTGATGTTCAGACATGCTCCTGAATCGGCTCGGACATCTGTCTGAAGCTCTTCATATGTCTACACAAATCAAAGCCATCTCTATTAATCCGTTCCTGTAAGATCCACCCCAATCATCCCAGTAGTTCTTTTCACTTATTTCAGTATGAGTTTATCTTCAGTGACTATGGGTGACCAGAACTACATACAGTAGTAAAGTAATCCTACCAGTTTCTTGTGTAATGGCATTAGCAGGTACATGCCTCTTCTGGAAATACCTTGATTAATCCAAAATTAGTAAAGTAGGGGATTACATTTGGTTTTTTTTCTCTACCCCTTGGAAAAGAATATGGACCAGTTAAATCTAACAAGTCCTTCTCTTCCTTTAATTTTTTACAGATAATGATTTCTCATATATGCTTCATCACATTTCCCTAATTTCACTCCCTAGTATCCAGATGTCTTCTGTGGAACATTTTGATTATGACTCCCTGATTTGTGTTGTTGGCAAATTTCAAAACCTTTTTTTTTTTTTTTAATCAGTGTTATTAATGAAAATGCCAAGTAGCATCAGATCCCACACCATTCCCAGGGAAAACTGGTAATCTGTTAGTTTAAGCATTTGATTTCAGTTTAGCTCCTTCTTTTCTCTATTTTACCAATCTTACATCTCTTTTACTCCTTTTCCTGTTAGCACATCTCTCCAGTTAAGTTAATGACTAGTTAAGATAAGCGCAGATGGTTTATATAACCTGCTACATTTCTACCTGAAAATTAGGGTAATGATTGCTTTCTAGAAATGCAATGGTTTGAAGAAAGCTTGCACTCGTTTCCTGATAGCGCTAGTTGTTTTGTAGAGTCCTAGAAGCCCTTGGTCCTTTGTTTTTCTTCCTGTACATTCTTTTTCCTGTTTCTTTCTCATTTGACCTCTTTCACTGTTCCAGAGTGCTAAATTCTGTAATCTCAATCCCTTCTTTCTGATCCTGTTCACATTTCTCTTCCAAGGTGAACTCTAGACTTTTCTTTCTGAACCACACAGCCTGCCCCTCTTTGAACAATCCCTTTTGTGTTGTTTTGTTCTTTCCACAGCTTCTCATCACTGACAGTGATGATAAGGAAGGAAGGAAGGAAGGAAGGAAGGACGGAAGGAAGGAAGGAAGGAAGGAAGGAAGGAGGGAAGGAAGGAAGGAGGGAAGGAAGGAAGGAAGGAAGACATAATGAATATAAACAGACATGCAGGGAGAATATTGAAGTGAAAAAAAAAATAAGCATATTTACATCACAGAGTTTTATGTCACAGAGAAATAAATTTTTCACCACGTTTCTTTTCTGACATTGGTGATACCTGAATTTTATTTATGAGGTGATATACCTGAAGACTGCATGTATTCAAGGTCCTTTAAGAGGAACTAGTGACACAAGTATTCTAGGGCTATGATAATTTCATCAATTTTAGATCATTTATAAAGAACCATACATGTTATAAAAGTTCTGAAACAAATATTTTTCTGGATATTTCTTAAGTCTGTAAATCTTTGGACTCTTAAATTTACACAGTGTAGAACAAAAAAATGTCAATTGACAACTGTCTGCATATATGAAAAAAGAAGCAGTGTTTGCACATATAGACATATGTATATGCACATACATATACCTGCGTGTATGTGTATAAATCTATGATACTCCAAAACTAGTGACTCTGAAACAGTTAGTATGTATAATGCACATTCCCATGAGGTGTCACACAGCATTCAGAGAACGAGATAAAAGACTGCCACATAATTTGCAGCTCTGGAAAATGATGTGGCCAAAGAAAGGACTACCTCTATTCTGCTTTTTAAATTTAGCTTATTTATATATCAAATACAGTTAGGGTATTAAAGCCTTGTCCTCTGTAAAGATATTTTGAATAGGAGTACATTAAGTATAGTTCAAGTAAATTCTCTGTCAATGAAATGTATAGTTATCAAGAAGTCCCTTCAGAATTCATGTCTCTTCTCTGCTACAAGTAATGCAGTTGTAACAGTCAGCAGATTAGGTTGTTTTATGTAATACAAGAGGTGTCATTTTGCAGCATAATTAATGGTTCTCATTTAAATACAACACTGTAGATGATCCAGTCCATAGCTATCTTGCAGGAAACCTCCAAGGTAGCCATTCCCCTCTCCTTTTGTTACTGAAACAACAGCTGAAAACACCTGAACCTGCAGTGTTAAACAGAAAAACAAGGTATTGTCAGTGGTGACCCCTTATTCTGAAAGAGATTTCATGCAGTGCTCATGAACTTCAAGATATTAAATTATTTTAACTCTAAACTTCTCAGAGACATACAGGTGAAGACTGCTGCTGTAATTAGGAGATTTCATGTATATGACTTAGCTAATTTTGCAGTCCTGTTACACAATAAATATATTTACTGTGGTTTCTTTTGGACTGGAAAGACCTGATTAATACTATGTAAATTAAAATAATTTTAACCAGTATAGAATATTTGGAGGAATACCTGTATTCACTCACAAGGGATGAATGAGGTGACTGAACACATCATGTGATGGCACAGGAATACTATAGTGTGATTGTACCACAAAAGTGTGAAACAAATGGAAGATATGGAAACATTTTGAATGTCCATTGAACTAAAATCTGAATGCCTTGGCTTACAAATACATATGAAAGTTCTGCTTTGCAATAAACAAAATATAACCTTTTACAAAGGAACAAAAGATGTGGAAGAGAAAGAACATGGAATATACCCATGTCACCACAAAAACACCATGAGTTTTTTGTTACTAAATATAAGGTAATTCTTTCAACAAGGTTTCATTCTTAAATTTATTATTCCCAATACCTGTGGTCTCTGTGGAACAGAAGCTGGATGATCAAGATAGAACACCAGTAAAAAAAATAAAATCCGTGTTTTCTAAAATAATATCCACTGAGTCCTGCTAGCTTTGAATTCACAAGAGTGCAGATATCCACCCATGGAGAACATTTGTACTTTAGCTGATCCTTAGGTCTTTTAACTTCATTTTGTTAATGTTATTTACCCTGCATTTTCTTTCCATTTAACTCCTCTACTAAAACTTATAACTGTTTAGTTTATAATCAAGCTATCAAAGTATTTGGTTATTGCTCTCAAAGCTAGGATTTGCTTTATAAGGTTTCATGTCTAGCACATGGCTTCTCAGAATTTCTATTGTATATTATGCAGTTCATGCTGACAAGATCTCTGTTTTGGGGAGAACTGGGCAAAAATACGTTCTTCTTGATAAAGAAGGCATTTCTAAAGATGTTATTTCAATCTCAAATATAACTATGCATGAAATACAGAATTTTGGATATTCACAGAAGCTGATAATCAAAACTCTTTGATTTTGATTTTATAAGTATTTAAGTAAATGTATATTCTGGACCTAACCCTACATTTACAACATCACATTAGCTTTTACTACCTGATAACTAACCATTTCTTCTAAGTCTTTATTATTTTATTCGAATATTTATTATTATATTCATTGAAAAGCAGGTATTTAATAATATCAATTAACATGTCTTCTGGCACAAAAGATGAAATGATCTTTAAAAAAAAAACAAAAAACACACCCTGCTTTTATTCAGTTGCAAAAGTCTTAAAAAGAACTAGCTTCTTTCTCCAACTATTTATTAGAAATGTATTTGTGAAATGCTGGAAGAAAGAAAACAGTATTTACTCCCTTTTTTTATTTTCTTCATTGTATTTTTTTTCCAAGGTAGTGTGAAAATTCGTGGTACCTGACATATATAATACAGTTAATTAATTCTAGAGAAGTAAAAAATTATACTGGTCATCTTTCTTTCTTCCCTCTTTGTAAATAAAATCTGATTTTAAATAAAAATTTTACATTTTTTAAAAGTACTGATTTAGTTTTCATATCAATTTAGCGTAATTCAGAATACTTTTCAATGTTCTCACAGTGAATGCAAAAATATGTTTTGACTTAGTCCATAAATGCCCTCTGGTGACTATCTCCAAAAATGCAAGCAATTTTCCCTTTGACATTACCGTTTTCAATACGCAGTACTGCAGTTCAGCCAACTAATGTTGAAATCATAACAGAAAATAAGCAAACAACAATTTCAGAGATCAAACGCATATGCTTAGTAGTCTTTAAGTTCTGTTTTGTTTCTCAAGACTGAGACTTTAAGGGAAGTAATGGCAATATACAGATATACATGATAGATAGCTTCAATTTATGTAAAGAAAAATTTAAAAAATAGGGATGAGGCCAACAGATGTAATGTTGAGAATTTAGAAATCAGAAAAATTGTCCCTAAAGTAAACAAAATCATATTCTGGAACTATAAAAAGGCTTATATAAAGGTCAGACCAATAAAGAGAACTGAAATTGATTTCCTTAAAATTTTAGGTCAACTACAAAATTATTTGAGCAGATTAAAACCTGTTAGTTCTTTAACTAATAAATTTCAGTATATATTATAAATCTCTGTTCTTTAGGTTGTAACAGAATTACTGTATTTATTGCCATCTTATCCCCTGTGCACAGCAAGCAGTTAAGTTATAGTTTGTTCATAGAGCAGTATTCAGAAAAAATCTCCTGGATTTTATCAATTTAATATAACTAAAGAATAGAAACTTTCACTTAAAAAGCCTGCAGAACCAATAGAAAGCTCTCCAGCTTATAAATATGCACTGCTTGCCATTTGATTTGCTCACACAATTTGAAATTTTCCTCAAGATAGTTTCTCTAGTTGACATCTTGTTCAAGTTTGTTGTAGAAAAATTTCTGAGAGAGGTCAAGATAAGCTTTCCCAGTTTTAAGTCTGAAGATGCACAGAGTGAAGTCAATGGCTCAGAACTGTCAGTACTTAAGAAAGGAAAGAATCTTCGAACTTGGAAAGGTAAGGGTAGAAAAATGTGTCTTTACCCACTTAAATGAACCTGATGACCAAGTAACAAAAAAATGTAATTTACTGTGTCAGTTCCCACAAGTCAGTGGGACATTCAGTAGAACATATCAGACCAATAAATGTACATGTTTCATGCTACAATTAGAAGCATTCTAACCAAACACTGCATGTCCTAACACCAAAGAAGAAAAGAAAAGAAAGGAAAGGAAAGGAAAGGAAAGGAAAGGAAAGGAAAGGAAAGGAAAGGAAAGGAAAGGAAAGGAAAGGAAAGGAAAGGAAAGGAAAGGAAAGGAAAGGAAAGGAAAGGAAAGGAAAGGAAAGGAAAGGAAAGGAAAGGAAAGGAAAGGAAAGGAAAGGAAAGGAAAGGAAAGGAAAGGAAAGGAAAAATACAGGTTACAATATCTTCTTATAATATTTTCCTCTGGGAAATCTAAAAGGCTTTAAATTTACACCAAAATAAGACAGCCTGAGTGCATCCAGGAACATTCCAGCAATGAGTCCAGGAAATGATTTTGTAGCAGTTGCTTTGATCAAAAATTTCTGTATTGAAAGATAATCTCAAATTTCTGATTGCCTTAAACTCACTGTGGTAACATAAGTTACTTTGATAAAATACATACACAAACACAGAAAAATTCCCATCTTGCATTTCAATTCTATTTGGGGAATCTGGCCAAGAGCAAAAAACATTGTTTTTCTGTGAGCTAACAGAGAAATACCCATCTTTTAAAATGCTGTGATAATATACCTAGATAATAACAGCAACCAACATTCACATTGAATATTGATTACATTTGCTACATTATCTCAAATGCATCATTAAACAATGAAAATCATGTCTCAATAAAGACATCGTAGCTGTGTCAACAATTTAAACTTAAGAAAAGTTTGATTTGTGCCACGTGTGACAATATGCCAAATCATGAGGTTTCCTAAATAACAAGCAGATTTGCTATATTCAAAGTGTCCATAAAACCAAATATGTCCAGACAACTGATTTACTTCACCAAACCTAAGCACTGTCATGAAAGAAAACAAAAAGGAATCATGGCTTCCAGCAAAAGCACTCCAAAAAAAAAAGAAAGATAATACTGTGCCTATACCACTATAAGTACTAGTGGTAACATAGATGGTTTATGTTAACTTTCAGTAGTTTAGAAGTTTGCTAAATCGCCGGGAGAGTTCAATAAGCCTTAGTATTGATTGGGAAAAAAAAAATAAAGATGTTGCTTTAAGTGCCCCTTGATTGTTCCTTGGACTGAGAAATAAGGTTTATTTGTTTTAGGAGTTTCAATGTTATCTGGTGTCAGGTTCCTGGGATGTTGGAATAGGTTGGTTCAGTGTTTGTGGGAAGACAGTTGTAAGAGGCAAGTAGGCAGTGAGGCAGGTAGAGAGATCTCAGTCTTTCGTATGCCCATAAAAGTATCTTGTGTAGCCATGAGTTTTACCACTGTTATCTTCATCTTCCCCTAGTTTCTCACTTCTTAGCTAAATTCACAAGTTGTATCAATTTCTTTATGTTTGCAGCTTCTATAATTTCCTGTTTTCACCACATAGCTATCTCAGAGTGATGCTGGTGCTGATAAATAATCCTGCCTATTAGATATGGCAGGTGAAATGAAAATGTTCCATGTAGACTGTAGTCCCTGGAAATGGTCAATAGTTTTATTTTTACATTCAATGTATTTTTGGTATTTCTGGTGGCATTGTTGTAGACAAAAGAACCCTGCCCAGTATGAATACCATACTTTTATCAAGATGAATCTGGAATGCTTCCTAGGTTATACATCTGCTTGCTCCATCTAATTTACATATCAGAAGATATGCTGACCAGGGGATATGGAGAGTAATTATATGTATTACTAGTTGTTAGGCTACTATTTCCACAACTGCCAAAGACTCATCACCACCACCCCCTAAATCTAAATAAGCTTCTGGTTAGCTGGCTGTCTGAAGCAAGTTAGCATGCTTGTGTGCCAGATACGACTAGCTGTACTGTGTTTACATGCTATCGTGGACATATTGCAAGACTTGTCACAGGCTAAACATTTTGCCACTGACTAGAGGACAATAGCTTTTAAACATTCTAACATTACATGTTGCAATTAAGGTTCTTTATCCTTTTTTAACAATTTCCCATTTCTTTTTCATAAGGTGTGTTCATCTGGTAAATGAGGTCTGGACACATGCAGTGGTAAAGACAGACTGAAAACAAATGGGTTGCTTTTAAGGGACAGAGTGTCTTCTTGTAGTAGCCTCTATCATTGGTTCTCCTGATGGGGCCCAAATATGCAGGAATATTGTCAAGACAAGAAAACGCCACAATATTTGTTTGTACTGTGCTTCATAAGTGAAGTGGCACGTTATAGTAAGGCTAACACTGGAGAAAGTCACCGAAGTTTTGCTACTGTGAACGTAGCTTTATACACACCCAACAATGAAGAGGATAATTGTTGAGTAGTATAATAACTTGTACCTAAGTTTTCAAGAATTTAAAATCATTTGTCTGAATATCAGCTATCGATTGGTATCTGCCAGTACTCAGGCCAATTACTAAAGACTGAGGTTTCTAATGTTTCCCTGGAGAATCTGATACAAAGGTTGGTTCCTTGTTCATCCTCACCTGTCAGGAGTGATGAAACATTAGCCCAGGTCTTTTATACACACATAGAGTAAGTGTATAATCTGTTGTCAGATCCAGAATGTTTAAAAAAAGATTAGCAAGGAACATGCAGTCTTAAGTAAGTGGATGTATTGCTCAGCAGTGAACACATTTAAGAGGGAGCCTGTCATTGTGAAGTGGAGAGAAGAAGAAACACCTTGGTGCATCCAGTTAAACACATACCTGTATATAAACCTTATGGCATCAATCTGAATTTGCACCATACTCCACACTTGCTCAAAATTCTGCTTGCTACTGACTTAGAAATGTAAAATCAAAATTCTCTGACACAGATTTTCAGAAGTGTCCAACCAGGGCAAGTGCATTATTTTTTAATGGAGATGCACTGGATAATTTTAGCATCAGCAGCTCAGAGGAAGGCTTTGCTCCATCTGTTTACCGAGCCAGGTGTTGCATGCTGCCTTCTGAGCAATAGCAAACTAAAATTATCCTTAACTGCCCTTTAGAGGACTAGTGAGAAATGTGGAATGTCCAGGAAACATGCAGGACATCTTTATGTCCATGCTCTTGAAGAGATCAGGGCAAAGTTTATCCCAGATCTGGGTTCAGATGAGAGTCTCTCTCCCACTTGGTTTGGTATACCTTACTGAAATTTCTTTTCTTGTTAAAAGTGCGTGCTCAAAAAAGCATATTTCTGAAGAAAGGCTTCCTCGACGATATGTTAATACAGGTACCTAAGCTCATGCCCTAAACTTCAGTAGCCACTTGTGAAAAATATTCTTAGTCAGAAACATTTATGTAAGGGTTTCAAATTAGTAGCTTTGGCTTGTACAAAGAGGATCACAGTAGTAACAGTGACAAAATCCTGTAACTATGGCTTTGTATGAAACAGTAGCCAATATTCAAAACTTAGTACTGACATGGTGGAGCTAGTATATTTTCATTCATGTTGATTTAGGCTATCATCTGCCTCTGTCTGAACATAATGACTTTTCTACAAATGGCTTATATTAGTTGTTTAGTATTCTATAATTTGTTTCAAATCATACCTTCTCCATAACAGTTGCAAAATATGCACAGATACCTAAGGAGAAGCATTTTGTTTGATAATGAAAAATAGTTTAAATACTTAGATTAAAAGAAAAACAGGATAAATTCAACAATGAATTAATTTCTTTCTGTTTATTAACTTCTGCAGTCTCTCAGAAATCAATACAGAACTCTTGGACCAAAAGTTTTCCAAAAGGTCAGAATCCTGATGACATCAGAAAGTAATTGAGATTGCACTCTACGGTAGGTAAAGAACTCCTTTTTTATTGTGTAAATCACCTCTCATGTAATTTTTCTTATTTCATCCTCTCTGTATATTCATGAAGAGATTATAGATCTGATCCTCCTATCACTTATACTGGGTGATGTGATTGATTATGATGTGAAAGAATATTTGAGGATTCTACACAGGTTTTGGATGAAATATAGCTATATAGCTACCATAAAAGTTCTGTAACCCTCAGGTTCAACAAGCTTTTCTAGTTCTTGATTTTCCTTATTAAATATGGTCTTTAAAGATACCAAATATTCAGTGTTCCCATGTGATCTTATATCAGTATGACATCCAGCTTCCAGCATGGAATTTCATTTTAGAAGCTAAGGAAACACAAACTTTAATTTTAATTTGAGTTAACTGAATGTTGGATATTAGAAGAAATCTATACATTTTACGAGCTACCAATAATGCAGAACTGTGCTTGTAGTAGTGCATGTAACGAGATTTTAGGTATTCTATTAGCTATTCCTATTTATAGCTGCTTTATTAGCTATAACAAGAGATTATTAAATGTACTACCTACAGTACTTGAGAACTATCCAATATGAGTAACTGTGTTCATTATTCTTTGAATTGTGCAATATTAAGCTAAAAATATTAACATTTCAGTCTAGAAAAGGAATTTGATTTTATAGGTGCCAAATACATTTTACTGGCTAAATGCCTACAGTTGGAGGAAGGGTTTTTTCAGACTTTACAGGTTTGTTTTATTCTTCAATAAATAAAATGAAAAAAAATTTTAAAAATAAGTAGCTACAAAAGTTAGGTAAAATGTTGCAGTGCTGTTTTTTGTGACCCATTCTGTTCTGTGACTGTATCCCAGATGCAACTTACTATGAACTACCTTACCATAGTTTTTTCTTTTATTTTTTCTTTACAGTAGTTCAGAGGACTTAATAAGATTTAATGGAATTCATTCCTATGTTAAATCATAAAGTTCCATAAATCCTCTTTAAAAAAACCCCACAGTATTACCCATTTATTAACTATGCTCTCTGTATGGTTTTAGAAATATTTCTCCTTATTTTTGGGAGAGTAAAGTGGCCTACTATCCATATTGTGATATCCATTGTGATAAGAAACTGAATTTTACTGAACCTTTACAGGGTATGTGCATTAGTCCAAATAATTAAACAGCTGTAAACACTGCTGATGACTTATTAAATGATTGTTTGGAATATGTGCAAAAGAAAGTAGGTGTACCAGAAAAATGATTTTTTTCATGACAATAATATCAAAAATGTAATGTTGTTTATTTTAGTATAAAGTGATCAGTATGCAGTAGAGATGTAAAATGTTTGTTTTTAAAAAGATGTATTTACAGGTGTACGATGTCCTAAAAACAAGAAGGGCTGAGACTATTCTGCAGGTGCAGTCTATAAGAGGAATTACCTTTCCTCATTCTCCACTTCTTTTCTTTATCAAATCTTTGCAGTATGTCAACTCATATTAAGTATCAGTTCTGTCTAAGGTATATAATACACTTTTACAGATATATACATACACCAGCTTCTTCAATGAATAAAATGTAAGATACGATCATTTAAGAGAATAGAATACTTCAATTCCAGTACTTTAGCGGTGTCAAAATGCTAACAAACATCTGGAAGAACAGATGAAAAGAGATAAATGTTGAGCTTTGTTACAAGTAGCGCACTAACATACGATTAGGTTGTAATGGTTGTAACTTATCAAAACTGTTGTAAGAAATATTTTGTTTAACATTCATTAAAAACTGCTAATATACTTGGTTTTTTTTCATGGACTATATTTTTATGCAAAAAAGCAAACAATTTAGTGTATTAATGTGAAAAGAAATTTTATGTGAATCTTATTTTTAATCTGTATGGGAACATTTTTACCACAAATTCCATATTTTAATAATACTATCCCAACTCTATTTTTTAAACTCTTTTTGTCACTGTTTTGTAACAGAAACACTGTAAATATTATAGATGTGGTAAACTATTATACTTGTTTTCTTATAAATGAAATGATCTGTGCCAACACTGACAAAATGAATTAATGTGTTACTAAGGCAACAGTCACATTATATGCTTTCTCTTTCACAGTATGCGGTAGAGCATATGGTTTACTCTTAATGGAACACTAGCTTCTCATTAACATACCAGTAGCAATGTCAGAACTTACAAACCAGCATAACAGGGAAATGGAAAAACTTATAAATTAGACGCTTTCAGTATTATTGAGTAGGAAATGACTGATGTTGCAAGGTACAATATTTAGCTAATACAGTGCCGTTTTGTGCATCTTTCTTCTCCAAAAAGAAAAAAACAAAAAAACAAAACACAAAACTTTTTCTTGTTATAAATACAAATATTGAGGTGTATTTTTTTTTCTACTTTATAATGGTTGACATTCTTATAATTTTAAACCATCTTTCAGTATTTTTCTTTCTCACGCTGTGTTTTATATAAGCTTTTCTCTAGAACATATTAATACAAATAACATTATGGGGAAAATAAAAATTGCTCACTTTTATAAATGGATTATGCCTTCAGTAGGTACATTGAAACAAATAGGAATTATGAAATGAACCACATAGCTTCCTTGGCCATACAGGATCATGCAAAAGAAATGGATATACCAGACACTGCATCATCCTGTGAGGACAAAATTGTGTGTCAGATCTTCATTGGAGTTGTTTGGTGTTGTCTGCCATATTGAAGCCAGTTTCCCTAACTGCAAAAGTTACAAGTGGTTTATGACCACTGAAGTATTTTGTCTTTTTTATCTAGTGTGTCTCAGAAATGTCTGTGGCAGGACAGAATTATATCATAAGTGCATGCTGTAAGAATGGATTATCCGAACGTTTCTTATTTTTTGCTTTTAGAAAGAAATTGTGTGTGAATTCTGAGTGTGAATGAATACGGCAGCAGCAGAATAAAAGCTGTATGTGTGAGATAAGTATTTCAAGTTTAAAAATTCATAACAACTATTCTTTCTCTGGAAGTAAAAAAATAAAAATACTGTAGTAACTAAAAAAAAAAAAAAAAAAAAATAGGCAATTATGCTGCATTTCCTTCACTTCAGTACTGTTATCTTGACATCTCAACATAGCAATGATTCAGCCGGATGACCTGCTTGTATGTGGTTGTCTGCTATCCAAGTCACTACATGGGTAAAACCCGAACTGTCTAAGACTGAGTCAGTCCAAAATTTTGTGAGAACTGAAATCTGGAACAGAAATTCCAGATATTTGATGCCACAAACTGTTGAATATTGAGTCTCTTGCTATGCTGCAACACATACCAAGGAAGAAAAAGAGCCACATCTGAATGGAATCAGCATGACTGCAGTGCTTTTACCAACAGTGAAATTCTGATTTCAAAAGTAGCTCTATGTGATCCAGCAAAATTATACTAACACTACAGAGCACAAGGAAGATCACCACGATCTTGTTCGCTACATTATTTTACTTTATATCTCTTTATATCTATAGGTGGTTTTAGAAGTTTAAGATGGTTCTGCAGCAGTCAGGGCATGAGAATGACTTGATGTTTAAAATCTAAATGCCATTGAATGTTTATGGTCATCCAAGACAGCAAGTTTGTTCAGCTGGGTCTGCTGAGGATTTTCTTCCAATTCATTCTCAAATTTTTACTGCCCGCTTTCCATTCTTATTCCTTCTCTTTTTCTTTTTTTTTTTTTTTTTTGATGTGACAAAAAGTTTTCACCACAGTTACTGAGGTTTCTAAAACTACCAGTTAAGGACTGTGTATTAAAAACTAAGCCAGATCCATCTGCACTCCTTAAGGCTTTTAGCAAACAGTAACAACATCCACCACAGGCTGAGGGCAGTGAGCGAGCAGCGCTTACAGCAAGGACTCTGAAGTCAAAAAGCAAGAAGTGTTTACACCCAGGTGTTGGGGGGTGTGTGTCTGTGCGTGTGTGTAAATAAACACAGTAAGGCATACTTCATTTGTGGAATCCTATTCTTTCATTGAAAGGAAGTCATCAACAAGAAAGTGTAATTATCAGACTGGCTTAGCTTCTTTTTTTTCTAACTATTGTGTATCTGCACCTGAGTGAACCCTTATCTCACCTCATCGAGGATATCTAAGCTGAGTATCAGTTTAACTTCAATAACACAAACTGTTATTGCAATTAGTTCTATACTAATTCAGCAGTGATGTTTGTCCTGTATATTTTTGTACTAACTAGAAGTAGTACATCCATAGAACATATACAGGGTAGGGAGGAGGAAGCTTTGCAAACTCCCTTAACTTTATGAAACACAGAGATAATTGCCCTGAGCACAAATTGCTTGTTAACTCTCTATTCTTTGACAATCAACCTCCGCTAAAGAAGTATTCATTTTTACCATTCACCTTTGCACTTCAGCATTATAAGAAGCAAATTGAAGAGCAGCACTGCTAACTCTTGCCACTCCAATAAAAATAAAATGCAAAGGGCTGTTTATTATTTAGATGTAGACTGTGTCATTACTTGATCTGGTCACTCCCTCATTGGCCTATACTGCTTCTACAGGGAGAAATCAGTGTTTATGAAGACATCATGCAGTCATTTGTAGTTACTTTACCATACAGTAGATGGTAATGTCTCTGAATGAAGATCCTGACTGAAAAAGATAATTAAAACGTTGCTCTGACCCCAGTTGCTGCCAGCTCTATGGAGCCACCATGCTGCCAGTATCTTTGTTTTGTTTAGACAAAGAAACTCTGTGTTGTACTAACAATAACATTGAAAACAGTTGCTGAAATAAGCATTTGGTCCAAAACAGAGGGATACATCACTATTCTAATTCCGGTGAGGCTTATGTACTATAATATTTTTATTTTTTTTTTTTTTCCCCAGGAAAAGCATTATTTCA
The DNA here is from genome assembly GCF_036013475.1 of Columba livia. NCBI lineage: Eukaryota > Metazoa > Chordata > Aves > Columbiformes > Columbidae > Columba > Columba livia. The sequence continues at coordinate 30,424,026 of NC_088606.1, read as the reverse complement.
TTGAATTCCCATTGGTGTTAACACTTTAAGACTTAGCCTAGGCACCATGCAATTCTAGATAACCTCTTCAAGTGAGAAAATTAATTAGAGAGCAAAGGAAGCCAGCATGCTTATCATTTGATCAGGTCATTGACATAAGTGCTTCACACTTTTTTAAAGCAAAAAGCTGCCTTGTACACCTGCTCAGAGGTCTCATCAATTTTATCTGAGCAACACCAGTTCTTTTAAGCTTGTCCAAGGGAAAAGGTGGCAATTGTGATGTGGAGGGAAAAAGAAAGAAAGCTGTGTTGCAAGCTCTTTATCTTGATCTGACTGTTTGTTTTTGCACTGATGTATGTAACAAAACAAAGAGGATTTAATCGTGGCAAATAGGAGCCTATTGGCACCCAGAGGGATCTCATTTTCTCTCTTACAAGTCTTTTTCGTTTCAGGTTGCAACATCTTCTTTTCAGCCTATCCACAAGACTGAGTTTCTTACCTGGGGCTTAAACTTGTGAGGCATGAAGTTCTTTTGTTTTGACAGGTGCTCTTTGCTACCCATCAGCCTAGCATTAGTGGTACTAATACACAGGACAGACTTCAAATATGCTAATGACTGTAGTTACCAAAATTCTATCCGTAATGAGTTTTATTAGCTTACTTAGGATAAAGTGATAAAAACAAATTGCACCAACAGAAGAGTGAGAAAGTTTGTTGCTTGTTATATATTTCATGAATTTCTTCAGCTTCTAGAAAACCTCTAGAGCAAATGGAATATCATAAAATAGTATGTAAGAAACAGATTATAGCCTGTTGCATAGTATAGCTGCATGAAATGTGTTTCAAACATAAAGAAAAGGTACAGAGCAAACTTATAATGGACCTTTAATTAATGGCTTCCCAGGTCTCCCAGAAAAGAACATCCTTTTTTTTGCTGCCATGAATGCTGCCATGCCCAGCATATTACCTTAACTGGTAGCCCAGAAGGTCATTATACTATCAACAATAAATAATAACATATTGTTTGAGATGAAAACGTGGACATTTAGGCATTTGAGTTGCGAAGGCAATTGCCTTGCCCTGCCTTCCCATCCCAGGATCCTCCATTATGGAGGCACCTCATAGGTATATCACAGATACCGTTAGATGACTAAATTCTAAATATCTGTTTTCTCAATTAAATAACATGGAGCTGATGTGCATGTTCTCCTGTGGCTTAGAAGGAATTTTAAGGGCTCCAAATATGGTTAAAAAGCCGGAAGAAGCAAAGAATATTGGGTATGGACAAAAGGTAGAGAAAAAGATGGAAAATTCACCATTTTTTTGTAGTTAATGGATAGAAATTACATGCACAGTATAATGTAGCAAAATCATTAGTAAACAATAGTTCAATTATAATTTATTTCACTACTGTAGTGATCTCAATCCAGTTTTAGAAGAACATTTTTCCCAGTGGATTGACTTTGTTTTCTATGCTTGTCTTGGTACTTTGGGGAAAAAAAAAAAATAATCAGAACTGTAGAACCTTGTAGGAACAAGAATGTATAACATCTCTGGAAGCTGTTCAGATCTTATTTTATGTGAACTGTCTATGAGAGGCCAACCATTATAGTAACTTGAACTTGATAACTTAAAAGGTTTTTATTTTCCTCACCTCTAATTTTATCCTACAAATGAACATTGGGAAAAATAGAGATTTCAGTGTCCCTCTAAGTCACTGGCTAGAAAGGTCTGTCTATCCTGTCATCTCTATTTCAAATAGGTATGTGTTCTGGTTTTGTTAAAAAACAAGTTTCTCTTTTAGTAAATTTGCCTGTCAGCTAAAGCTCTCATATTAGCTGCATTTTCCTGGAGAACCAGATCCATGTTTTGGTAAACATAGCAATGGAATGCAAACTTATTGATAAGCATGGATGGACATCTCGCGAGAGGGGCAATGAGAAACAAGTGACCAAGAAACTGACCAACTGTGTATAACATTCCATTCACGTGAATACTTCATATAAAAGTGGGAGATCACGAGGATCTCGTCCCTTTCCTTCTCTTTTCCCTTTTGCTTATGGCCGACATTAGGAGAGAATCTTGCTAGTTGTCCCTGCGAACTGAGGCCTAGTGACAGACTGAATCCAGCTCCGGTTGCCTGCAGAGTCCAGTCCAGGACTTTGGGTGCCGGCTCTGCAGTTGCTGAGACTTTCAAGATTGGTTTTGTATATTTTGTATTATTTTCTCTATTCTTATTAGTAGCATTAGTAAACATTTTTGATTTTTCCAGCTCTCTTCTCTCTGTCCTTCTTTTCCTCCCGATCGCCTGTCCTTAGTGGGAAGGGGGGAGATGGAGGGGGAAACAGGGGAAAGGGTGGGGAGAGGAGGTTAACAATACATCTACCAGGGTTTTATTGTCACCCGCAATCTAAACCCTCTACACTATGACAGAGTATATCTTTCTTAATCTTGTCACTTTGAATAAACTTATTTGACTGCTATGATTAAAGCAATCTTACAAAATCTATGCCAACCTAAAACCAGAGTGCAGTACCACGTCAGAAATTGTAAGTTTTTAGGTCTCGACTTCTTTTTTTTGCATGAAAGCAAATTGATTTTTTTATAGCTAAGTGTGTTAACCTCTGTTTGTTGTTTTTTTTTTTTTTTTCTCTAGAAGGTACACTTGATAATTAAAACCATAATTCTGCATACATAACTGTTTAACTGTTTGGATGAAAAATATTTGATCAGTCTTATTTACAGCTTCCAAGAGCTACATTCAAACAGAGTCTCCTATGACTAGAAAGGGTCATTATTAAGACTGTGAAATTTGGAAGGGAAAATTTGCCCCCGACCACCAACACACTACTTACTCACGGCTGAACTTTTAGGAGATATTTTAACTTAGTACTGGCAGGTGATTATCTTTCAAGGTTTCATCCTGATGTTCCATGCTTGCTTCCATTAGGTTCTACGGAAAGCTGCAGAGCTGAATGAATCCTGCTGAGATCGGCCCTGTGATTCTGAAGCCTAGTCATCAATGATCTATTGCTTTTTAGTACACTCATCAGCTTCTCTCAGTGAGCTGGACAGGAAGCAGAGAGGAAAGCCTTCCAATGTTACCTTAGTTCTGTTTTTTTCAGATGGCTATATTTAAAGCCATAGTTCTTGGTAACATTATACAGACAGATGGACCTAAAGTCTTGCAATCCACATTAAAATTTACATGAAAAGATATACAAGGAGCAGTACAGATACAAGCAACAACTTACTAGAAGTCAGTAGAGAGGGACTGGCTTACTAGGTGTTTTGGTAAATGTCTGGAGTGCAATGGAATATGCCTCAGTGTGTCTCCATTAAGCCTGGGATCACTGAAGTACCTCAAGAGCTTTTAGCTCCAGCTACATCTACTGTTGGTGAACTTATCCTGGCTGTTCAATTGGTCACTAAGTCAGATTTTGGACACGACTACAAAGACCGAGAACTAATTGAAAAATAGTCCAATGTTTAACAATAAATGTGGTGGTTTGGGGTTTGTTTGTTTGTTGGGTTTGTTGGTTGGTTTGTTGTTGTTGCTGTTGTTGTTTGTTTGTTTTGTTTATTTTGTTTTCTTTTATTGTTGCTAGTGGGTTTTTTGTTGTTTGTGTGTCTGGGTTTTTTTGTTTTGTTTTGTGTGTGTGTGTTGGGTATTTTTTTTGTTTTGCTTCTGGTTTTTTGACAACATTTAAACTCTTGGATGCAAGTGCTGTCAGATTGGGGGATGTCTGGTGGTATAGCTGCATTTCTTTGTAGGAAGTGAGGATCAGAATCAGCAAGTTGAAGTTCTATTCCACCATGTGGAATGTTTCACTTTTTCATTTCCTCCTCTAATCAATTCTGAAACAGAAACATAAGGACAGAAAAAGTACGTCAGAAGGAACTTAATACCTGAAGTTTGTGGAAACAAGTTTTCTGTAGGTCTTATATAAAACAGCTTCCCACTCCCTGACTGGCTTACTAGGAAAAACTTCTGTGACTGGTGACCTGACCCTGTGCTCTACACAGTCTCCAAGGGTACAAGTTTTCTGACAGCAGCTCATTCTTTAGCAAGATTTCCTGGCTGGAAACTGAAGTCAGGCATCTTTTACTAGAAATAAGGTGTATGTTTCAAATACTGAGACCTCTCAATCACTAAGTAAAATTTGCTAAGTAATGCAACAGACCCTTTAATATTTGATGTATTTAATTAAATATTTGAATTTTTTCTGAAATTTCCAATCCAAAGTTCTAGGTCTTGATAGCGAAGATAACTAGGATGAGATTCTACCGTCTATTCTGTGTAAGAACTTAGAGTGGCTATGCATACAATTTCTCCTGGATTAAAAAAATCAGTTGCCTCTGTAAGCCTCATCATTGTCCTTTGGCACTGTTCATTTCCAGATTTGTGGCAATCACATAAGAGAGAATCTACTACTCTTGTCTTTGCGTCTCCTGCATACTACCTCCTTTCTGTTCTGTCTTAACCCAGGCTGACACAGTGCTTTCCTTGGAGTCTCTTCACAGCAGGTTTGTCCTAGTTGCTTCACAACCCTTACAGCTTTTTTAGAGTGCTACAAAATATTTAGTTTGATTAGTCTAGTTATAAATATTTGCTCCTTTGGGGGAGTGCTGTATTCAGCCCATATATTACTTGGAAAAACACACTCTATGTGTGAATCTATCACATATCTTCTGGAGTGGCAACATTGTAGTAATTTACATGAGATTGAAAAATCCACCTTGATTACAAGTCTAACCTATGTTTTCCTACTTTCACACTTCAGCTTTTATTTCTAGGGACTGCTGTCACAAGACCTGTAACTGTAAGCTATAAATGCTCTAAGCAGTGGAGAGTCATCTTGGCAGCAAATTTTACCTGCAAATAACTGTAGAAGCTAAAATGAGAAGTTTGTGACTGATGAAGCATCCTGCTGAAGGAAGGCATCTTTTTTCCCTGTATTCCTGAAGACAAATGAACTTTCAAGAATTCCACAAATAGAGAGAGATACAGAGAAAGCATTGCATTTAGGATGTGTGTTCTTTTCCCAGTGATTTGTAATGTCTTTATTTTACTATGTAAAAACCAGGTCTTGTTTAAAAAAGTGAGGACAAAACTTTTGCTACCAGGAAGTTTGATCATATCATTGATTTGGCTCTTGAAGGCTCAAATTATAAGCCAGAGACCTCACTTTTCAGGAAGATTCTAGAAGTTTGACAATGGGAGTTCAGATTTACTCCTGAGATTGGAAGTTGGATGGCAAGGTTCATCTCTCATGAGGGAACCTAAAGGCAAGCCAAGAAGCTAGAAAGCTAAAGGGCAGTGCTCAGGCTTCCCATTGGCTCCAGAGACTCCAAATATTCAGGCATTCAGTGGTTGGATTCCATCATGATAATGAGGTGACTGGCCAGTAGGGGTGCAGAGCTAAAACTGATCCTGCTTTTACCTCACTGTTACGCATCACCTGCCCTCATTCATTTAAATGGAGGTAATAATTGAAGAATAACTCTACAAAAAGTCATAGGCAAGAAGAATTGAAGAGAAAAACATAGATTCTCAGATGTCTTTAAGTCTTAATTCTCTGGTTTTTGAACTGCAAACAGAAATGTAGGTAAAACCATTGCATGCTCAGAGAGCCTGGCCTCTATTGTATCTTTCACCATGTCTGTGTGCAGTACAGTATATTTTGCACTAAATATAGCTTTTTAGAGGGCATAGTTTAGGAGAGCTTCTTGCAGGGTGTAGCATAGAGGGCTTACTGAAGCTCAAAGCACAGGCTTTAGTAAATTACAGGCTGGAAGTTAGGGAAGATGAGGAGACCTATTGCAGAAATCATTGTACAGTAGAAAGACCAATTAATACTATAAAGATTATTGGCAGCCCCAAGCAGCTAGGCTGTGCTGCTGTTGTTAGGATAAGAAATGTATTCTGAGTTCTGGCTGTAAGATAGAAAGTATCACGCACTTTTTTATTTCTCTTTCCACTGTAGATAACAAAAAGGTAAGAGCATCCTTGTTCATAATTCCATGTGTTTTTCCAATTGTTGATTTATCCTCAGTTCTTTCATATTTGACAGCATTACACTACTTTTACTTTATTTAGTCTATTTCTATGAGGAATAAAATAACACCATATTGAAATCTTGCCTCCTGGTCTCCTGACATCCCTACACTAGTTTGTTCTCAGTCCCTTGTGTTTGTTTTCAATCACAGTGCCCATATATTTTGCCTTCTGACTGGTTTTGCATGTTTTGAGCAAAGGCATCCATAACTTCTGTTCTCTGTTCGAGTAGAGGAATGAAGGCTTTATATCTACATGGGCACTAGCATGTTTCAAGAAAATTGTATACTTTCTATCTTACAACAGCAATTTCATCACAGTTTTTAGTGATGCCTAGTTTAATAACCCCTGGTTTTTTTTTCATATTCTAGCTTGTTTACAGTAACACACATGTACAACTCCTGTCCTTACCTCGCTAGAAAGGCAAAATTTGAGCTCAATTTTTCTTTCTTTTATTCAGCTGTCTAAAAGCTCACCATGAACTGAAGGAATAAATGAAAAATCTTAATCTAGAAGATGTTTTAACCATGCCTTCTGTGCCAGAGTTTGACTGTCTTGCAAAGAGCTTACTGCAATGTTTCTAAAACCCTATTTTCTATTGTTTCCCATTTCATTTGCAAGAGATTTACTCATAATCTCATATGCTGTGGCATATGAAAAATGCAAGTTTGACAACAGATACTGGTAACAAGGGCTTTTTTTTTTTTGTTCAATTTTTTTTTTTGGCAGGAAGTGATGATGGAGACAGGACAAAAAAAAAAAAAAAAAAAGCTGCAAACGCTAGATCTATGTAATGAATCCTTTAAACCAAAACACCTGAAATTTAGCTCCCTGGGTGCTGAGGCAACATATACTCGACTAGTTACTGTGATTCACAAAGAGCCATCTTGCCATTTAAGTACACTTTCAGCTACAGCAGCTGTTTTGATTCATAATCTGTGCTACAGCAAGGTTTATTTTAAAATACCAAGCAGGGGACAGGGCATTCAAACATCAATTACTTAACCAAGAGGATTCAAAACCTGAAGTGCTTGAAACTGAAATGAAACACATGGCAAATATTTTGCTTCCTGTCACACAAGGGATCCAATCCTGCAAGCTGTGTGAATGCAAAGCTTCAGTTTGCCTGCAGTCAACAGGTGAAATTCTGACATTATTGTAATCAACCAAAATCTTTCTTTCACCTTCCACAGGACTGATTTGACCACAGGGTTGTTCTCTGAGCAGGGTAAGGTAACGTCTCAGGGTCTTTAAGTTTTTGTTATTTTAAGTTGGATTCCCTACAGGCTTGTAAATACAAAATCATTTAATGCTATTCTTTGGAGGTGTTGGAAGAATGACAAACAATGCCATACCTTCAGTCTCCTGGAAGGAGTGTTTGAATGCCCGCATTTGGCTCTTGCAACTCTAATTGGAGCCAGGCCACTTCACATCAGCACCTATCTGAGAATTTGCATTCAGTCCTTCATGCAACTTAGTTGCTGACTATATATGGCAGACTAAAACAAAAACACCCCCCAAAACAAACAAACAAACAAACAAAAACAAACAAACAAAAACCTAATAAAACAGTGTTTAGACATATATGGACAGACATATATCCCTATATCCCCTCAATCTATATATGCTTATCAGAGAGGAAAATACTGTCCAGTAACTATTAATCTCTTCCTGTATTTGGTTAAGTCAGCACAAGTCCTGATCTGCCAACCCACGCAAATAAGTCACCAGCCATGCAGGATGCAGGATCCTTTCGCCATGCCTTGGATCACTCACATGTGAGGATTGTCTGGATAAATTATTTGCAGGGTCGGGTTCAGACAACACTTGGAATTGTCAAAGCATTCAGACATACAAATGGTTGAAATAAACTTGTATGTGGCACTCAAATTATTTTGTTAATGGTGCCATCTCCTGGTAGCAATTTGCTAGACTAATCTTTGGGTTCACAAACTTGTTAAATACTTATACTTTCTATTTTAATACCAAAACACTGAAGACAGGTAAACAAATTAGATTACTTTGTCTGCTAAGCTTGTTTTTATTGTTTAATAAGGTTTATTCAAATAGGAAACAAGCTCTTATAAAACAGTGGTGCATTTTAGAACATAACTTGAAGGACGTAGACCCAGTGCTTTTTGAAAAGATCACATTTTTTCCCACTCAAGTTCATATCTTTTATTTCTTTAAGAAGTACCAAACTATGTAAAGGTAGATGATACTCATAGAAGGTAATGGGTCTGCATAGCAGTGCAAATCCTAAATGACTCCATTTTGGGGAAAGCAATAGTGCATTTCACAGTGGGTTCAAGAATGTTTGACAAACAAACAAAGGAACTGTACACTGGAAGAGACTGATAGTTTGCCTAAGAAGAGACATCTCCAAATTTTGAATGGGACTAGTAATGTCTGAATGCCATGTTCAGAGCCCTGCAATGTTGCACTTTTCAGGAGAAAAAAGTGCTGTTGGATTTGAAAATACTAAGACATCACAGTGGAACAAGTAAAATATTCAAGTAATAGATCTAATTACCTGATATTACACTGAGGAAGAATGATTTCCTGAACTAATCCAATAATTTCTCTCACTGATACAAAAGGATAAGCACCTTTTTATTGTGGCAAAGATATTGTAAATTAATTTTCTGGAGCTCTGATTCTGTTTCTGCTCTGGTTCTGCCATAGACTTTGTTGTTGCTGTGAAAAAAAGCTGCTTAGCTGATACACATCTCAGTGCTCTTTATTCAAAGAAAGAACCTGAAGCAGGATTAATGGTAGTTTGTCCTTCACAAGATTTCTGTAAAGATCAATAAAATAAAATTTGCAAAGTGCTTGTTCAGAACCATCCAGTAGTTAATCTAACTTGTAATACTACTCGTGTAAATAGGTTGACTTCTTAGTAATGCTGAACTTGGCTTTAACTGTACTTAGATTTGATATACAAGTTTCTGTAGGATAATAGGGCAACTACCTTTTCAGAAACATACATAGTCTCTTGAATGTATGCATAAACTTCGCTTACAATCAGGAATAACATGCATTCAGTGTGAGGATTTTGCTGCTGCAGATTACGTTTTGATGCAATATTTGTCGTTATTCACATTGTTATACTTGGAAACCAGCACCAAACTTAATCTACTCTGCACCTGAACAATGTTATCATACTCCAAAGTTTAATCAGCCAACACCTCTGTCTTTTCTCAAGTGAACCTCTTTGACTGGAGGAAAGTAGTTTTGTATTTTCATTTGTCACCTGTTTGCCTATATTTTTCGATGCTCATTCTGTTGCTCTGTAGCATCTTCTCAGTCTTCCCAGTAAAGACAAGGACATGCAAAGGTAATCCATTAACAAACTGCCACTTCAGAACTGCAGCTGTTTTGCCCTTACAAATGTGAAGATCCTCTAGCAGAAAGGCTTTGTTGGAAGTAGGTCTTATTCAATAAATACATAAAGGAGCCCAACCATCACCAGTTTTGGGACATCTCGCAAAAGAATCACAGAGGAAGATATTCCAGGGGAAGAGACCATTTCTATTAACACATGATGCCTGATGTGCAGATAAGCTGAAAGGGTAGCAAGGGAACTAGGGAAAATGTTTCTACAAATAGTATGTTGACTACAACACAACAATTTGCAAGGGAATGAAGGATTGAACAGCACATCTACTGGCAAAGGTCACATTATGTAAATGGCAGAGTATTTGCTTGTGGAACTATAATGATGAACAGATGTGAACTACACACTATGGTGCTCAGTGGTGTTGGGTATCTAGTTGTTTGTGGAAAAGACTTAGTTGAAGGTAGACTTTAAAAACACAGCATTAGGAGAAGGTGACAGTCAAAACGGTGAATATCAAAGCAAACTGACATAGTTTTCAATATACGTTAGAGGCCAAGTACTGAACAGTTTGAAAGCAAAAGAGTAGTGGGACAAACAGGGGGAATACTAAGAGGTAAGCAGGAGAAAAAAAAGTCTACGAGCAATAATGAGTTCACATCAATTTTTAGGTTGTTTTATATCTTGCCTTTCTTTTTGTATCCCCAAGTGTCTCTCATTACAGTTGAGCTGTGGTTTTAACTATATTTTTTACTATGCAGCCTGTATTGAGAGAAAAATCACTTAGATGGAAAGAAAAAAATATTGCATTTGGCTTCTGAGGATGTAAGTAAACCAGGTTATCTTTTACTCCTGTGAGTACATTTTTTCTTTGACCAACTGTACCAAAGAACTTTCAGTATCTTATTTATATTCAAATCATTTAACATTTTTTTATGCAAGCTAAGCTTTTTACTACACATAAACCCTTTGCCCCATATGCTGATTATCAGTTAACGGGCTAATAGTTTCAATGAATATATTTTAGTTCTGTGTCTTCTTGACTAATGCTTTTAAACTGAAAGTGAGGCATTCAGCACTCTTTTTATGCAGCATTATTTTAAAATTTATCTGGACGGGGCTGTCTGTAAGTAGCTTGGCAGCACTGCACTGTGTACTCCACTGCCCAGAAGCTGCCAGTAGTACAATGTTGATTCCTGGCTGTTGGGCATCGGCTTCTACATTTAAAAGTAATTTCTTGCTTTATTGTGGGAACTGAAGGCACAGGGGAACCTTATTGTTCTAAAACTCAGAGTAATTAGCAACAGTGGTGGAAACTCTGAAACATTCTAACATTAGACAGGAGGTGACTTAGTACCTATCTTATAATGAGTTATTGTGTTTTCACTTGAAAAATGTCATAGGAAACTGGCATATTACATACTTTGTATAAGGCTACAGCTTTGCAAAACCAGCACGATCACTGATTAATTTGCGACAAGCCTCAGGCCTTGAGCATCCCAGTTAATGAACTCATTTATGCATATATCGAAGATGGCCAGTAGGTGGCAAGGTCCACAAATCCACAAAGCTGCCACTGTGTCTGGAGACTACAAATCTTGTGAGAACTACTTAGCAGTAAGCCTGAAAGGACTGTAACAGAAAAAGATGACATTTCCTATTGATTTTCAGCATTTTCAGTTTTCTTGAAGCATGATCCCTTATTTAACATTACAGCTTAATAGTAAAGTCTGCATGGAGTTGGAAATAAGAGGTAATACGTATCTTAAAAAAAAAAAAAAAAAAAGAGTATGAAAAGATTTTAGGAAAGGAGTAAAATCACGCAGTCTCTTACTTCACAGTTACCATGCAAATCAGACAACACAAGGTTTGGTTACTTGATGGCTCAGAAAACTGGCATTACCCTTGTATATTTGTCTCTGATCACCGGTTTGAGTTCAATCCAGGATGGGAATAGCTACCCACTTGGCTTAAAAGAGATAGCTTTGGTGGTTTCAGGCTAATATAGGATTGTCCACATCATAAAATGATGACAGCTACTTGGCAAGGCGATTTGAAAAGAGAGGCCAAGACTTTGAAAAGTGAAGTTGTGTTACTCATGTGAATTTGGTTAAAAGTGATATTATTGTCTGAATCTAATCATACTTGTATACCTATTTCTGTATGAGTAGAAATTTAAGCCCTGTAGCCATGAGAGACTTTTGTATTCATATAAATATACCTACTCTAGAGGATGTGCAAATATAATTTTACTGGCAAAAAAAAATGCCATAGTTAGCCAATAAAGAATATAAATATTGAGAGAGGATTAGGGTAATAAAGTAATAATTCTGTTACCCTTAAGGCTATGAATACCTTAATAAGTCTGAGAAGAACAAATTACATGTGATGTTAAGTGAACCATGATTTTAAATATCTGTAATAGCAGAGTTATTAAGCATGAAATATGCTGCAGTATTTGTTATACTGGTTTTGTATCTTTTGCACCATCTAGCCTTCCCACTCTGTTGTCTCCTTCCCCAGAGCCAAGGAAGCATTATCTTCATAGGCTGTCTGCTATAACAGTGGAAGAGCTGGTAGACAGTCTTCTTCCTCTGTCCAAAAGTTGCCTGAGTCTTTTTTTCAAACAAAAGAATAAGCTGCCTGAGTCTTATTATAAGCAAAACCATCTAGCAGATCTACAGTAAATCTGGAAATGGTGGAGATGTGTGAGGTGCAAAAGGAACTGGGTGGATGCAAGGTGTTGTGCAAGGGCAAAGGGCCCCAAGGCTGTTAAATAAAGGGAACAAAATGTCCCCTGCCCCAAGCACTGGAACCTCAGCCACACAGTTCTTCCTGGGATAAGCAAGGTCACCTTTGACTGGAAGGCTGGGAAACAAGCAGTAGCAGAAGCGATAGTCCTAATACAGTCACTGACACCTCTGTCCCCTTGATCAAAAGAGTAAATTATGTCACGTAATCATGTTTTTTCATATAGCACCGTGGAGGATTTAAGTATTGTCACGCTATTTGTGTGTACATTCTTTCCAACAGTGATCAGCAAGATTGGTTTCTCAATATTCAATGTGAGGTGCTTCACATTTTGCACAGGGTTAGGAGACACCCAGCTGCAGTTTCATCTAATGTCCTACAAAACTATATCCTGCTTTACTTAGCCACGTGCTGAGATCTGTGCTGAATGAGGTCAGTAACCCATGGATTTGCCATGGATAGCTAGTGCCTCTTATGAGGATTTCAAGAGCTGTGCCTTTACTCAGCAGCTAGCATGTGAACACCATGATCTCTGAGACAGCTGTAGTTGTAGTTGCAGGAAGTCTGTATATTTATAAGTCCTTTAAATGTCTGACATAAAGATTTTTTTGTAAATGGATTGCAATTCCCGCGTCACACACACAGAGGCCTTTGCCTCCCACAGGACATCTCATCTAAAGATGCATATTCTTTGAATGGATCCAAGTTGACCTGGAAGGGTGAGAAAATGTCACCCAGTACACCTGCCTTTTCTTTGCTTTGAGTTCCAATTACTGCTTTCTGCTCCCAAGTAATTCATTTACTTTCTTTGTCAGCTTGCCATGTACAAATGGAGTTAAATATAGAAAGGTAATGAGGGGGTGACTGAGAATATTGTACATTCCTGCATATTTTTGAATGTTGCATTTTCCAAGCGTCATAAATTCCATAAGAAAACTAAGACATAAGTCAGGATAATGTCTGGCTGTGAAGGTACTCTTTTTTTGGAGATTGTTTTTGAGGCTGTTTGATTTGTTCATTGTTTTTTGGGGGGATTTTGTTCGTTTGTTTGGTTTTTGTTTTTTGTTTTTTAATATTAGCTTGTTTTGAGCAGCTGTGAAGCATGAACAGTGGTATTTGCAGACCTTCTCACAGACAGGTGGCTAATATTCATAAATATTAAGAAAAGGTAAAAGTATTAGGCATCTCAACAGAAAAGCTGCAAAAAGGGAAACATAATTCTGAATATCTAGCAGTTTTGTTTTGTGCACTTTGCAATTTCTAAGTATGGATTAATCATCCCAATCCTACACCTTTCTCTTTGAATTTCCTGAAATGTTGTGACCTTGAAAACCAACAGTCCATGAAATTTTCCCTTGATGTTCTACTGATTTCTGAGAATGAGGAGGTGTATTTCAGTTTTAAATGCGTAGTACTATCTGATGATGCTTTAACAGGAACTCTTCCAACTTTCCATTAACGTATATGCATATACATACATATGCATTTTTTAAGCGAGGGAGACTGTTTTTAAGCCACAATGAATACAAAAAAAGCCTTTATCAGACCCAAGGTAGTTAATCCTGAATTGGCCCATTTTCTGGATGGAACTTTGATGTACAAAACTTCCCATTAGGATTGAAGTAAAGTTGAGTTCAGCCCAGGAACATAAAAAGTGCTTCTTAATAAAAGCTCCTTATTTGCCTATGAAAGACTGCAGTCATTATTTTTCTGCTAGCAGGTCTCATTTTGCCTGTTAGAGGTTTCCAGTGTGGGTCTGTGAGCCAAATACCTGCTCTAACTTTTAACTTTCTGTCATGCATATTCTTGGCTGTACAGGCTTTTGAATGTACTTCCTTTCGACAGAATAAGGCCTGTGGATATATACATTTTACATGAGCGTGTGTATTTAACATCACCTTAATTATTGTTTTTATTAAGATTTCTATTTATAACACTTGTAGTGATAATCTCTAGTGAGCACAGGTCAAGACACAATGCCATGAGCAAGAGTGGCAGAGTTAGAAATCTCAGCAGTCCTTAATTACTTACTGAGAACTTTAAATTCTATTTCAGAAGAAATCTGGAAGCCTAAAACACCTGAATCAGAGATTCAGTCTTGCAAGCTCGTAATTCACTTTCGAGAAATGCAATTAATGACTCTGGCATGTGATTTCTGGCAAATCTGGCTACAGTAGTTTAATACCTGCACTCTCCCTCCTGCCCCTTTCCCAGATGTCTCCCCGTGGAAGAGCTGGCAGAATGGAGCAATGCAGCTCTAACTCACAATCAGGCAAATTAACTTAAACATTAAGATAAAAATTGTGCTCAGATGCTTTTGAGTGTCAACTAGAAAAGCTGAAATGTTCTATTTTTACTCTGTTATAAGGCCAGTAACAAACAGCTGGGGGCTGAGACAATAACATCTTCAACTGCTGCAGCTGTTTACTTGGTAAATGTGAGCCAGGTCCCTCAGGTCAACTTTTATTTTTTCTTGAGAATGTGTCAGTACACTTTCCACTTATTAAATTTAGTGACCTAACTGCTCAAAACTAACTCATGCTTTTGTATGCCTAAGTCAACAGTGAAACCAAAATGAACTCCTTGCTTTTCAAAAGGCAGTTATTAAGACTTTCTGAAAAATCAGTCCCCATTAAAAGTATAAGAGGTCATGACCAAGAACTCACTATTCATTTTTGAAGTTATATTGGAAACTATTTATATTATATTTGGCAAAAATATCGTAAATTCGTTGGAAAATAGTTTGTCTGAATAAAAAATCTTCAACAGAATCTGCCAATTTTTGTCAAACTTTGGCAGCACACAAGTGCTTGCAGATTTTGGTATTTGCCTTAAAGGCACGTTTTCATCGTGCCTGCTTTCCTTGTAGCTCTCCTGGTTGGCGCCCTGCCTGGTAGACTTCTGCAGCGCGAGGCCTTGGGCCCTCCAGGCTCACAACAGAGCTAGATGTTCTTGGGTGTAGGACTGCAGTGCTTGGATGCACTACTTTGTTTCCAGGGACCTTTTGAAATAGTAACTTTTCAGTCTGAAACTTGAGTAGACTTTTCTAAATGTTTGTGAATAGCTTATGTTCAAGTTTGTAGATGTGCTCAGTAAGGCACCAAAATAATTTACACTCCTAACAGTATGCGCTCCCTGATCTTTGCCTAAGCAAAGATCAGTAAAAAGCACAAATATTAGCTCGTCCAGTAGACTCTGATTTCAGCATTCAATTGCTCCAGTTGCCAAAAATGAGCCAAGTAAAAAGGAAGGTGTCACCTATTCAGGTGTCAAGTATGTCACCACTGAAAAGTAAATGATTTACCAAGACATTTCCTCTGATTTACACTTGATTCAGTTGAGCTCTTTCCCATCTGTCACATGCCAGGAATATAAGACCATGAGACTTTTGTTTCAGATGTGATAGGTCTGGTCAGGAGGTAAAAGGTGTCCAGCTTAGTATGTGGTTGGCTTCCTTTGTTGCTAGAATAAATGATAACCTCTTTTCCAGGGGAAAAAATATATAAAAAAATAGTGTCTCTGTGAAAATGCTAAGTTGAGCAAAGTTTGGGGTGCTAAACAGCTACAGGGACATGGCTCTGCTTTGTCTGCATGAAGCAGAGTTTTCAGGATGTCAATATTTTGGTAGATCTATCTGATTAATACTGTACCATAATCCATAACTGCTCGATTCTTACCTTTCTCCCTGTGTCTTACAGACTGAAGTAGTATATGGAGGTTAACCTGTCCAGTGATGAATTCTTTAAAATTTCCCTAGAAGTTTTCCTTTATTTTTCCTTTCTCTCTGATTTCACAGGATGCTGAGTATCTGGTCTGATTAGTCCAGTAAGGGTTTGGGTTTTTTTCAGCTTATTAATATTTTCTGTGTCACTCGTGTGACTTCATAGTTCAGGATAAATTCAGATGTGCAGAAGAGGTGTTGATTTATCCAATAATGGAAGATAAATAACTTGTTATGCTTAACCTCTCAAACTAAAAACAAGACTGTCGTTGACACAAAAAACAGGTGGTTATTGTTTTGACATGAGGTCAGGATCCAGAACTTTCTAACCACTGGAGATGTGAGAGTCTAGGAAGGGTTTTCAGTAGAGAAGCATAGAGGGGAAAGAGGAAGGAGAAGGAAGAAAAGGAAAAGGCAGAATATCCAACTAGTTTTGAAGAGATCCTGCTAAGATGAGAACAAGGAGATCTGATGAAGTAGCTGAGACAAGGGGGAGACAAGGCCCAGTACAGGAAGTCCTTTCCATCCTGCAATGTGAAGGTGTGGATGGATGGTCACGTGTATCTGAGCAACTGTGTGACAACCGAGCTGCACAAGTGCATGCATTTTGCTCACCTTATTTGCTGAGTTAGTTAAACTGCCTGGACAAGACATAGGGATAAAGAAAGTCTATCTGAATCAATAAAGAAGGTGATAGAAGTAAAAATGGCAACTTAATATAAATCAGAAGTTCTAGCTTCCAGGTACCTGTTGGATACTTCTCTGCACTTCACAGCTAAGCTTTGACACAACAAATGTATCTACAGATGTATGATATGCGTATACACATTTGAGATGCATATGATATACCATCAATAGACCCTCAGGTTGATATATATGTGCAGCATAACCACCGTTGGTTTTCCTTCCATGATGCATGCGCAGGAACTCTTGGTCTAATGGAAAATATAAAGGCCACAGAAACACTAATACAGAGGGCCTACCATTCCTTTTTCCTGAGTAAAATGAGCAAAGGAAAATCATGAATGACCACAAAATCCCAGATGTGTTTCAGTATACTTTGATGCTGATGTATCTGGAAGAGCAAGTTTCCATTTAGGTTTTGAGTTAGGAATCAGTGAATTCATCTGTTTGGCTGAACTGCAAGCAGTTCATATTTCACAGTGCAACATTTTTGAATGGCAGCAGGGAAAGTTTTCATTTATTACATTGGCTAATGGCAGATTCTTTTTTGAAAAGAAATAAATATTTGTACAAGTTTCTTAAAGCAATGGAGCAAGTTTCAGCGTGGAAAAAAACAAAACAAAACAAAACCAACAACCAAACCAAGCCAAACCAAACCAAAAAACACTGAAAAAGACAACCAAACAGGCATGGGGAAGAGAAAGTATAATGTGCCTCTAATAGCAAAACAAGAGTTCCTTTGAAATCATGTTTAATAGCTACTCAGAAAGCTTCTCAGAAGAGTAAGTTATTTATTTTTTCTCTGTTCTGTTGGCAAATAGTTTATCAAAAGTGCTCCAGTAGATTAAATGTTTATCAGCATAGGTCTATGCTTAGCAAACCCTTGTGCATGCTAAACATTGTTATGGCAGATGTCAGAAGGGGATGGACTTTAGTCTAAGTACTAAATGTCCTTCCTTCATTAAAAGTTGCACTGTTTTAGTTTCATCAGCCAGATTCTTGGAGATGCCATTGCAAGCTGCAAAGTAGTTTACTTTCTCTTTTAATCTCCCACCTCATGTCTATGCTTGAGAACACTGTAGCAGTATGCTATTTGATATTTTTGAAAATTTAACTATGTTGTTGAAAATTACCCTTGCTCAAGGTACACTAATAGTAAATAAAACCAAGCCACCAATAAAATCCCGACTCACCTAAGTTGATGAATATGAAAGCAGTGCTCCAAAAATCTCTGTTACTGGCTAACATAGAGGAATGACACAACAAAATTAAGGCACTTTTGTGAAATCATGGCTCCTTATGAACTGTCATGATATCAGCATCTGAACAAAATCTAGATGATTCTGGTAATTTCCCTCAATTTCCTTTAAGAAAAGTTAGTTATTTTGTCTTGACTCCTGGAGCTGTTAAAAAATAGTATAATGTTTATACATCTGTGAGTCCACCACCGGACCTTTAAGTAGTCTTGCTTTTAAATATACACATACATATACAGTTTTACTGACAGAAATCTCATCCTGAGATAGACTCATCCTGAGTCTATTTTTCTGTTCTACAGCTGATTTAAGATTAAGGCTGGCTGAAAAAGAAACAATGGCAATTATTATCCAAATTTAGCCTTGTAGGAACGTCCTGACTGAAAAAAGACTTTACAGCATGGCAGAATAGTCAACACATTTGAACTCTGCCCAGCTAGAACTGCTTCAGAACATGTTTCAAGGCCAGTGCTATCAGGGAGGCTACCTTCAGGGCCTAGTTGAAGTGGAAAAGGATTTATATGTAATTTTCTGCAATACTTGTTAATTTTCTAGAAAATATTTTCTGTTGTTGTTCGAATAAAGGTGCCTTTTCTTCATTTTACATCTACAGTACACACTATCTCTTCAGTAGAGGTACAAAATACCAAAGAAAAATTCTGCTGGCTTTGATCATGCTATGTACCTGGCAAAATACTTCCTCTGGACAAAACTCTTCTTCGAGGAAAGAATGGATTTCTCTACTGAAAAGCTCATGATTGTAACATAAGGGCAATATTTGAGAGGTTTATCATATGTGGTAATTAGCTTTTATCATTGCATAGATCTGCCTTTTATCCCATGTATTGTATCTTTCCTTTTTTAACTTCAGTCTTCTATACCAGTATCAACTAGTTTTATTTTTCAGAGGGAGCTTGTGGCATAGAATAATTTTCAGCTTGTCACTGAGTTACTCTGGCACCTGCTTTACAGTGCACTCTGAATCTCTCTCAGTTAAAGCTAAATGCATTACTGTTGGAACACTAATTGTTAGAAATGAAAATTAATATCTTTGAAGTTTTCAGGGGAAGAAGAGCAGGAGAGATCCACATTACTTTGTCAGTTCAATGAAACTCAGTGGAAAAGCAGAAGCAGCACATTTATCTTAAAAACTACATTCCCATTAACGTGTCCTCAGCTTCTCCACTCCCCTAGTATGCTTCAAAACTGACTGAACTTATGATATAAAATCTAGTCCAAGTAGGTTCTTACAAAATATGTTTTACAGGTACACAGGTTGGCTGGCAGCAATTTCCCACCTACCTCCACATGGGCTTCTTAATGATGAACTAATTTACTCCACCTACTTCTGATAGCATTCCAGGGATATTTTAAACAAAAGATTAATCAAAGGAAGGCATTTTAACAAGACTTTTATTGAAAACATACACAAAGTCAACAAGTTATTTAGCTTCTGAATGTACATATTAGAGAATATTAATATTAGATAATATTTTAAGAAAAGGGGAAATAAAACCAACATATGCTGCAGTTTACACTACTAAGGCATTCAGGCTGAAGAGCAAGTTACATTGTGTGTATGTATGCGTGTATCTATATACACAAACACGCAAACACACAGAGACAGGTTATCTGATTTGAAACTGTACAGTGCTATGCAATTTGGGGTTTTTTTGGTTGTTTTTTTTTTTTTTTTTCCTATATTTCCAACACTAAATAAAGCTTTTATCCAAACGGTAGAAGTTGTTCACAGAACAGCAGTTATAATCTACTCTTCAAGAGTTTGCTTACAATTACAATACTAACGATGCACAAAAACTCCCAGATCTTCATGAGAAAGTTCTCTCTTACCAAAACAAGGCTCAAGAAAAACACTAGTTTGAAAAGGCACCGTGGAGACAGGTTTTAATACATTAAATACATGATGAATCATTCACAATAACAAGTTTAGTGTTTCTGGGAACTTTTATAAATACAACACAGTTGGTCACACAAAAAAGCTTCTGTTGATTTGTCTTGGCAACTCAGATACATCAACAGTGTAACAGCATAACAGCTTTGTTCCCATCTGACAGAAAATAATGGCAGTTCTGCAAGGCAAATGTTAAACCTGACCGCATGTATTTATTAATTCCACAGTGTTTTGACAGATTATAGGGGATGCAACTTAAAGGATGCTGACACGCTCACTGAGGGCTTTCATTTCTGTTTCTTCTAGCTTGGTGTTTTCATTATGGTTAGCGCTTGGACTGATAAGGTGTGCTGGATACGGTAATCCGTGTTCTCCCGAATACTGTTCCCATCGGGAGTCATCACTTTCATGGGTGATGTAACGTTCTCCCATTTTACATTCAAGTTCCCTTAAATCTAACCAGGTTTGATAGTCCTGAAATAAAATAACAGTATCATTTTAAAAATAAATTACATTATCTTCTATTACCAATAATATACAAAGTGCTGTTAACTCATCAGTCTAAAGGTCATGCATCCCTATTGGCCCAGAATAGAAAAATCTTATAATTAAGAAATATGAAATCTACCTACAGAGATAGGTTTCATTTATAGAAGATTATTTGATAAATTTATTTTATTTAACTCTATCATAAGCATAGTATGGACATGTTACAGCTTGTTTTGCAAAATCTATCAGTAGTCTGTAGATTTCTGAGACATCTAAATAAGGCATGGGTGGTGAAATAATTCCTCGCACTCGTCACAAGATCAATAAGGAAGAAGAAACATCTTTACATCATACATGTACATCCTAGTGATCCATGTCAGGTTGCTGAGACAGTTGCTCCATCTCGGTATAATGGTGCAGGATATTAATTCAGCTGGGGCTAGAAAAAATCTGCTTTTCTAAACTTATGCAATTGCTGCTGTGCTCAAAGAGATGTAGACATTTAAATATCATGACTGTAAAATATTTTATAACTATATATCATGTTCACAGTGGACAAACAAGACAAAATATTTTTATAGTGTATTTTGAAAACATGAGAGAGGTCATCATTGGAATCTACTTAGGCAAAAATTAATTAGAATATATACATAAATTGGTGGAGTATGAGGTTCTCAGGATCTGAAAACATCTTCAGGTTTGTGCTTAAAGATTAAACCTTTTGTATACTTAGTGTGTAAATATGCAGGAAAAAAAAACATGGAATTTATAGAAATACCTGTAACCATGGGTGGCTTAACGTTTTGTCCACACTGTAGCGCTTTCTCATTTTCACTTGTAACAAATTATTTATGAGATCAATAGCTGGAACAAAATAATATTGAAAAACATCAGTTTAAATATATTTGCTTCAACTAGGACATACAAACAAGATAGACAGACATGGTAGTTGTAAAAAGGTGACAGTTATCCCTCCGGCTTTTTACAAACTGCAGTCAATGTTGATGTCCCTGAAGGTACCTATGCAACCCTTCCTAATGGGATTACAGTTGCCTGCTAGTGTGTACATTGTCTACCTCTGTATGTTCATTTTCAGGCAGGCAGCAAAGTCTGAAGACAATTCTCACTCAGTTCCTACTTAAGTCAAAAAAGGTTTCAGGTAAAAGTGAAGACTACAGCATTCCTCAGGTACCACAGTAAACACATACATGTATATGTGTATATTACTCTGAGATTCTCAATATCACTTTTAGATGACTGACAGCAGCACCTTCCCAGAAAAGTCAGGTTTTGCAAGTCACTAAGTCTTGCAATACTACAATTTTGAACAGAGCATTGCTTCTACCTGCTAGTCAGCAGTCCGGTGTTCAAGAAAGACAAAAGGGTTTCTTTACACATTTCTTAATTTCTGTGTTTTTGAAAGAGTCGATGATTCACTGAAGTTATAGTATGTGTGCTGTGGTGCCTGAAGACACCATGAGTCAATGACGAGTGCATGGAACTGTACTAAATGACCTATTTGGAAAAATGTCTGGGATGAGATTGCTGACCTTTGAAATCTTCTAATAAAGCCATTAAAAACAAACAAAGAAAAAAGCAAAAAAGAGGGTACCATGAAAGGTTAAATTCAGTTCTAGATGATGCTGAATGTCCAGTATGTGTTCTGAGGGAAGCTTATTGTTATAGAAAAACTGACAGACCACAAGGAATTATAATGTCACTGCCACTTTCCCATTTCATTACAGTATCCCTTGGCTTGTGCAAAGTATGCTGGTTTAAGTCTTTATTTCTTTGTTTATATCTCGGTGACAGGAAAAGATAGTTTTGAAAGTAACACAGAAACATGGCATCACTGAGGGGAATTTGGTCTGAAACATGTCAGATGGACATTGTTGCCAGCTACATATTGAAGCAGCTGAAAAATCATCTTGTCTGTTTTAAGAGCACAAGTTAAGACAGAATTGTTTAAACTGGTATATCTCTGAGGTTATATTTTGTGCAGCAACGTGGACAACCTTTTCTTTTTTAACAGAGGCTTCCTCTCTCCAGGCTCAATTTGCCATGGACTATCAATAATGTCTCTATTATGTAGCTTCCACCCAACCCACTGGAAGCAGGTATGACCGTGAGCCTTAGAAATGATGAAATCATACAGTTATTCAGCATTCCCAAGCTACAAGCTACCACAAGATGAAGAACTGCTTGTCCCACCCCCCCTTTTTTTTTCCTTCAGGACAATGACATACTACATGTAATAACATTTTTCTTTGTTTTCTTGGGGGAAATTACAAGTGCAGCTGCTTGAACAGATCAGAAAGACATCAGTCTAGAAACAAACACAAGAGAAGGCACACGAAGAAGAAAGGGAAAATGCAACGTCAAAAGATGGTTAGGACTGTCAGCATTGAGCAATCCTTTGTTCTTGAGATCAGTTTGCACAGATAGCCTGCTTGTTACACAGCCAGAATATTGCTGTCTCTTTAACAAGTTCTGGTGTTTGTTTTTAGTTCTTTATCTAGTGTTCTTTTCACTAGGAAAGTTTTGAATATCACTCACCTCTTAGCAATAAAAAAAGCACAAACACAATCATGACTATTACGAGGACTTAAGGCCCAAATTATCTGATAAAATTCTCTTTGCTTTAATACTCAAAGTTTTCAATTGTAAGTGAAGAATGAGATCAAACGTGAGTTTCAACAGCAAAATAACTTTCTATCTTTTACCAGGATATCATGCAATCGAAGAAATGCCACTTCTCAAGTGCCGAGTATCTGAAGTCAAGGTGCAGGCAATACGTACTGGCAACAAAAAGACAGTGCTGCATAAAGGAAAGTAGAAAGTAGAAGCTAGGGAGTTCAATACAGACAGGCTGAGTGCTGGAACTGAAGGATTAAAGGATTTCCTTAGGGATCTGGACTAGCCTGTTAACAAGAAACTTCTGAATTTAACTGCTGTTAAATAAACTGTAGAGGTTCAGACAGTGAGAGGTTCTGTGGGACTACTCAAAAGAAATGAGAAAACATCCTGGTATTTCACTCTCTTTCAGCTTATAAAAAACCATCCTGTCCTGACAGTCACTATCTAACATGATTTGGTCTGGATAGTGTTCAAAGAAGATGTACAAACAGTAAGATTGAAGTTCACTCAATTTCAGAATTAAAAAAAAAAATAATAATTTAATGAATAGTGTGATGATTACTTTTTGAGTTGTACTGCTTAAAAACACTGGAGATCAAAATTTTGAAGTTTTTAACATTTAGTTTAGACAGACAACTCTAGTATGATTCATGGAATCAAACTGGGACACCAAATGTCAAAAAATTACATTTTCTGTCTAGGAAGACAAAAACACTTTTGAAGAAAGGGGTGCAACTACAGTGTATTTTAAACTAAATTTTATGAATTTTCACTGGAGACTGTTGTGGGCTTTTTAAATCAAATTTTAAAGTCATTCTTGTCAGACTTTTTAGGAGCTTTATAAAATCTGACATTATTCCTCTGTAAAACCAATAATTCAATAAATGCAGAGAGTTAAGAAAGACCACCTCTGGTCTGTGTATCTTCTGCAGGAATCCAGTAGTTTATCACCAAGGAAGCAACTTGTAAGCAAGCTCCTAGAGTATTATGGTCCTGCTTTTCCTAGCACTTTTATAGGCTCCTGTTTACTTCCTACGATTTAAGGACAGTATAAGCAGCCAGCTGAGGCCTTATCAAGTTCCAGGAGCTGGAGACTTTGCTAAAGGAGATAAACTAGCCAACTGCTCCAGTAGCAGGACTACTGGTCATTTAGACAAATGATCATTCAGCAGAATCCCCAATGGGAAGATGCAAATGTGGCTTTAAAAAGCTGTATGTCCGCTTGATTTTAGGGAAGATTGCTCTTTAGTTGCATTTTACTGAAAAATAAAAAAACAAGTCAGGAGGTTCATATTCCGAAACTGCTTGTGGCAGTTTATTTGTACGGAAAATAATTAATTGTGGTAAAAGCACAGTAACAATTTTCACTCTAGGTATGAAAATAACACATGATAATGACAGTTTTCATAGGAATGACCTCTCTAACTCAGTTAGGATGTAACCCACACATTAACACAGAAGTTTATGAAATATCTGAAAACCCTATTATGAATCTATCATTTATTTAGTCCTACCATACAGACTTTTCATGTAAATTATATAAAAAAAAATCACCTTAAGAATATCAGGAAATGCAGTGCAAAATTAACAATAAATTTATAATTGGTCCAGAATTTTTCAAGCATACCCATAATATTAGGTACCCATACAGCCATCACTTGTAAAAATTTAAGCTGCTTCCATTAACATAAAACTTAGGACTTCTTAGGCCATGGATTCTTCTGAGTATAGCTCTGTTGATTAGTGGTATAATTTTTTCATACACATAAACCCCTTCCCTATTGCTGGTCAATACAGCTTTGTTGACAAATGCCATAGCATACATGCAGTTCTTTTGGCAAAAAATAATCTTCAGCTGGCAGAGCTTACTATTTTCAGGGACATGGACTCCAGAAATCTGTGACATTTACAAGCTGCACCTCTACAAGAGAGGTTTTCTAATACTAATCTATCCTAGCAAACATGTAAGTACAGCCAAGACCTTAGTTTAAACAGCTAGTTTAAAATTTACTGAGGTAGAAAGCATGTAACATGCATTTGACCTCCTCATACTTAAGGCTCATTCATGTGACTTTCTCATTAATGTGTGAAACAAAGTTTCTATTCACATTATGCTGAAGCAAGTCTATATAAATACTGGCTTGAAGGCAGCTGTGGTATTTATTTCTGACTTACAAGCAGTGTTAACAGGCACACCATGATCAAATTTAAAGCACGGAAGAAATTGCTTCGTTTCCTCCCAAATTACTTAATAATACGAAGTAACGTGAAGCACCTAATCAACAGTGTGCACATCACATAGCTCGTATCAGGCTAGTAGTAATAACTGTGTTGGTAGCTGAGGAAAAAAAAATTATGAATACAATGATTTAAGAAAATTCCACAACAGAATGAAACACACTACAAATAATTCAAAGCTTGACATAGCACATTTTAAGACCATGCAGTTCAAAAGAACAGCCACCACACTGGAGACACACTGGGCAAAACATACTAACAGGAAGAAGGACCAAATCTTTCAGGGAGTAACCTGTAACTAAATCAAAATAAACCTTTTGAGATTAAGCTAATTTGGTGGACTGGAAGGTCAAAGCTGGAAACAAACAGTAATGCTGTTGAAAATAGCTTCACATGTGACAGATGCGAAACTTAAAGCTATAAAATAGGAGAGAATTCTGCAAGTAGATTCCTCTGTCTTAATTCTTAGCAAAATTCCACAAAGAAGTCTTAATTAAGGTCAAATTGTCATGTGACAATTAGGTGAACCTGGAAATATAAGCTGGCTTGACAATCATTGAAGACAGAACAGAAATAGCAGATTGGGCAACGCAATGTTGAATGGCTGTGACAAAACCTGGTTTTACACATGATTACCACAGAAACTACCTCTCTACAGTACTTTACAATTCCGTTTTGACACACAAACACAAACCCACTTTTTGGAGAGTATTGTTTAAAAAGAGATCAGCTATCAGGAAAAGGTGGGAAAATGCACCTGCATAGCGGAGGTGGAAGTAAGAATTTCCTATGGAGGAATCTGTCAGATTGTGAGTGTGCACATATGTAGAACTGTGAGATTGTGTATCTGTGTGTATATACACACACACACAATCTATGAAAAACCTTAAAAGGTAAAGTAATTGGGTTTGGTGAAGTTAGAGAAGAGATTTTGTGCATGAGGGCTAAGCTTTGGGAAAAGATGCTCACAGAAATGTTCTGAATGGATAATCAGTTGGGAAAAAATGCATTTCTGAGAGCTACAAAAATTCAAAGGTCATAGTTTTTATAGGTTAAGTTTTAATGGGGGAAGAGGACAGACAAAAGCATTACACAAAAAAGCTAAAATTTCTCAGCAGAAAAAGCTGATGAGATTAATTCAGCCACATTATGGAGAGAAAAAAGTCATAGTCAATGACTGGACGACACTCCTGAGTAGCAAAGATAGAACTGTTGTTAGTGACTAAAAGGCATTAGACACTCAAAAATGTTACCCTCAAATTGATTCTGCCTTCTTTCTTGGCTTGTGACTGTAGGTTTTTACTCTAAAAATTGCTAGAAAATGCACATAAAAAGCAATTCTCAAGAAAATAAACTAACACAGACCACACTATTAAATTCATGACACACTTCTCCTCAAAATTACAATTTCTTCCCATATGTTTTTGCTCACTCTAAACCTGCCAGACTTTATTTTAGGCGTATTTTTTGTATAATCATGCAGTTTAAACTGTTATGGGTCATGTGCTTTTACAAATCTACTGCTTCATTATTAGTGCAGTTTATTATTTTAAAAGCCAACTGAATTTTACTTTAAGAATAATAATCGAATAAGGAACACAGACTGCAAACATTGAGGCTGCTTTACCACTATCGTAGCTTTTCCAGACAGCATTTAGGTTTGATATATTTTTTTTTCTTTTAATCTTTTGCTGCCCTCTGCATTCCAGCTCCCAAACTAAAACACTGTTGCTTGGCAATATCAGAAAAAGCATCTAGTGAGCATTAAAACCAAAATGGTGACAAACATAGCACCATAAACTCCAATTTGTGCACTACCAATTAAATGCAAAAGCATACGTGATTTTGCTGAAAAGTAAAATATCTGAGCTTTCAATTCCACTCTAGTTGTGATAAAAACAGAAGCAAACATAGTGATAACTAAGTTTAGCTATTCTTAAACTTTTTACACGAGTAATGGTCTGAAAAGAGTGCTGAAATAACTACAGTTGCAAGAAGATTTACATCCAATTTGGATATCTGAGACATAGTAATAATCATCGACAAGAAACAAAAGGTTTGAGCACTGTTCTCCTCTCCTGAGTGTCAATTTTTGCAATAAGGCATGCAAAAATTCCTAACACTGCTTTCATTAGCCATTCTGCAACAAATTATATGGCCTTAAAAAACTGTTTGTTTCACAGACACTGTCAATACACTTGGTTGATGATCACTTCCATTAATCTAAACTAGAAATTACATAACAAGGTAAAACCCCCACAACTTTAAAAGCATTTATGGTTCCACTAAAAGTACATACACAGAATTTCAAGCAAACTAGTTGCTGTGGTTAAAGAAGCAGGTAGCTCAGGTCTATCAGCTGCACATGTCTGTGATCCTAACCTGGTACAGTTGTGAAATAACCTCCCCACCCCGGCCCATCTATTGTTTTAGGGTGTTTGTCTTATCTGCCATCACTTGCTTTGGGCATGAAGCAGGATTGTTGATATAGACAGCAAAAGGTTTGAATTAATTTTTTATTTTTTTTAGCTCAAACTGATCTACTACTTCTCACTGTTTTACAACAATGTTTCTAGGATTATCAGCATATTATGAGCATTCACAGAAACTAGTACTGACATATTTCAGCAGCAGAAAAAGAATAAAAAGTCATGCATATTGCATTTTATATGGTAGAAGAACGTGAGCATTTTTATTAGCATGCATAAATCAGAGTTAATATTAATTCTTTTAGACAGTAACCAAGCTCTACTAAGTTCACCCAACTCTCCGTTTCTGCCGGCTGTTACTGAGGCATGTAACACAGTCTTTAGATGAAGTTACCACTTTAAAAATCTAGCTATAATGTACAATTCATAGAGTCCATTGTTAAAGGGCTCTTGGACTCAGCCCTGTCTTCAGGAAATATGAGAAGAATGCAGGAAATAATGGAGAAAAATAATATTTACATTAGCTTTACTTATGGTAACCTTTGGACAAATGGCTCCTATTTTTTCAAATGTACACAGCATAGCACTTTAAAAAGATCTTTCTTACCTGCATTAAAGATAACATTTATTTTGTATTTCCTATATCTGCTACAATGATACTTGTCTAATCAATATTGTTCTGAATTTCTTAATGCTATAGCAGTGCAGCAAAATCTTGGCTGAAAGCTCCTGTGAAGACCGTGGTTCTTTACTACGTGTTAAAATTCTCTTTAATATTTGCACAAGTTTTAAAATGTCAATAAAGAAACTAGACTAACTGCTGGATCTTCAACATTTTTCTGTCTTACAAGTAAGAGTATATCTTAAATAATTATTTTTTAATTTTAAAACAAAGGATAATGATTCTTGCAAAAAAATAACTGTGTAGATCCTTCAAGACAAACAGTATTTTCAGTCATACCAGCTTGAAAACTATAGGTTGATCAATATTTATCTACAAAGACCTTGCTGGATTCTGCAGTAGCATCACATTCCACATTGCAATATAACTCCTTTCCTTGAGTGGGAGAAATAGTTGACGATAATTAACATCCTCTTGGGAGAATTAGTGCTATGATACAAATTCCAGGAAAGAGTTAAAACAAGAAATCTACAATGCCTTTAAAATAAATCTGTTATGGACCTTTTTATATGATTTTTTTTTTTTTAATTAAAAAGTAATAATTGTAATGTATGTAAAAAAGTCTTCTGAAAAATATTCTATGATTAAGAATAATTGGCAAAAAGAATAACAGAAAAAATATGTCAGGCAAATACTCAGTTCATTAGCTTAATCTGTTTGGGAAGCTGGAAGAGCCCATGGCAGGCTAAAGGAAGATTCCCAAGTGCACAAAGGTAGCCTGGTGGCATTGAAACTAATTATCTGTCTGAATTCTGTAGATTTATAGCACTTAGTGCAGAGAAATTCATGAGCCCCAGTGATTGTTTCCGTTTAAATAAACGTAGCTTTTCAAACAGTTTTTATTTGCAATGTTGAGTAAGCAACTTCGTAAAATCTTTCCCCCCCAAATGCTTCAATGATTTATAGCATCAATTATGACGGCACTGTTGAGCATTGTAATCCAAATTAGGTATGTTAGGACTCCGGGTACAGATTTACATTTTAAGTGGGCCACACGGTCACAGGTAACAGAAACTGGCTGGGGCCGGCAGATGTACAGGACCCATGCACCTGCCTCTGGTGACCTGTGTGGGAACATGGACCAGAGTAGCTGACATGTGAAAACCGCTCCTTTATTTCCCCGAGCTCATCTGGACTTTTCAGTTCAAATTTGAGCTCTAAAAGTCAGCATTATCAAGTCATACTTGGACAGAGATCTAGACTCCAACTCCCCACGTTAAACATAGTGGATCTGTTCAGACTTTTTTCAGGTTTTCGTTTAGCACAACAGAGTGTCTCATCAGCTAGGAAACCAAAATATATGATAAAATCACAACGTATAAGCAGATTTTAACTTAGTAATTTGTTGAAGTGTGTTCCTTCCCACCCTGCTGCATGCCTGCAGCCTGATATCCATCAAGTCTTAATGAAGACTGTGATTCTATGAGAAACAACACCCCAGGTGAATTTTCTGTAGGTGCTCTACTGAATCTTCACCTCTGAATGTAGAAATCAATCTTCTGTCTACCACAGCAGGAACTTGTGGGAGACAATTTCTTGCAGCCTCTTCTGTGTTGATTGCTGTTTGCTTATCTCTAGCGCCAGATAAAGCATTGCTGCCAACAGTTTCTGTCAGCTTACATATCAGAAGTGTGTGTAGGTTCAGGAGGACTACAGTGTGTAATTGTGCACAACAGATCTCAGCAACTTCAGACCTCCCCCCAGCAGATCTCAGCAACTTCATCTGCCACAGAGATAAAACAACAGACAATGCTCTCAAAGCATTTTTCAGCTGAGATTCTCACACAGATATAATATATATTATAGTAAGCAGCAGGCACACTTCTCTTAAGCTACCATTAATATATAAGTTAAACATGTCACCTGAAACCCAGAAAAACTGTACTGTAAATAATGGAAATTGGAAATGCTAATATTTTAATTCAATTTGGTACATATTAAAATTCAGAAAAAAAAAAAAAAAAGAAAATAATTTGATACTTATAATGTTTCCTTTGCTTTAAAACTTTTGAAACAATCTCACAAAAAGTTAAAGACATAAAGATAATGATTAAAAAAATCCAAAAGAAAATCAACCTGCTTGAAAATATATGTTATGTACAAGAAAATGTTAGTGAAACCAAAACTTAGAATTTTGTTAAATGCCCTACTTAGTTGTGTTTAGAGACATTTTTGATAGAACTTATTTACCTTCCTTAAAGATGTTCATAGTGAATTATTCACATTGTTCTTTCACTATCAAAAATCTTCTGTGTCACTGAACAGAATTATAGTTTCAAAAGTCTCGTTGCTAATCTCCAAGCCTTCCCCCAAACCCCTTGCAGAAAGCCTCTTCCATGACACTTTCTCGCACTGTTCTTGAAACCTCATCTGCTTGAAACTGGTCCTACAGAAAGACTGTCAGGGTACAGCATCCTACTGAATGGAAACTGAAGTACCGGCACAAGTAGAATAAGAAAAAGACTAAAGAGGCACTAGATCTGAAAGAAGAGGTACAGAAGTAAACACAAGCACCACCAGTTCCAGCAGCTGAGGTTCCCCACCAGATTTTGTAGCAACCCAACCTGTAGGTGGCTATGTGCCTCCTTCAACACCTCCCACACTACAGGGCTATGCCACATACAGCCTATACAGGAGACATTACATCATGGTACCTCAAAATTTAGAGTATTTTTCTTTTTTCACCAGTAGGTACAGGGCAAAAAAATAGAAAAGCAAAATAAAGCTACTCTTTTTTAGTATTTATATTAAACCAGCCACAAACAGACATTACCTTCAGGAGAAATTTCTTTCCATGGATTAGGTGGATACATGAAAGCAGCATTCTGGATTTGGTCATGTATGTCTTCATCTTCATTGAATGGAAAGGTACCGCTGAGGCTCACATAAATGATAACACCCACAGACCACATATCCAGAGACCTGTTGTAGCCTTTGTTTCTCAACACTTCCGGAGCAAGGTATGCTGGTGTTCCTACCACCGAGCGCCGAAACGATTTCTCTCCAATGATTCGGGCAAAGCCAAAATCACAAAGTTTTACCTGTTTAAAAAAAAAGACAGATGTTATTTTTATCATCAAATACATAGTTGAGGAAGGTTTATTGTGGTTCAGCTGCAAGATGCATCTCTACTGTTCCTTCAAGGATACTTTAAACTCCTCTTTGAGAGGAAAACCTTTATTCCACAGAGATATTAGACTAGATTACCAGTCTACTGCCTCTCTTCTATTCCTTCTCTCCATGAATAAACCATGGTAAAAGAAGTAACACAGGACACCTTAGAATGAAAGAATTGCCATTTTGGTCTGGCCTAACAGCTCGTCCTCCTGGTGAAGGCAGTAACAGAAAGTAATATTAATCCATTCATAGCACAAACCTGCAGCAAACAGGAAAACTGTTTTACCTATGGTTTTATCCTAAATGAAGCGAGTTGACAAAATTTATTTCTTGAACTTCCACTTTAATTTTATAGTGGACCTAGTTACACCCTGCCTCTCTGTGAACTTCCTTGTCTGATTTCTTCAGACAGACAGATTTAACCACTTAAAAGTTTAATGCTGCAGTATAGACCCTTCCTTTCCAACTACTGACACTGGTATTATTTACAAATTATCAATAGTGCTCCTTCGAATGTGGGCAGTTGGAGGGGATCATAGAGATGAATTATGCAGATCAAAGGTAAAAGGAGCCGATACAGATACCCTTTAATGAGAAGTACAGCAGTGAGCTAGAAAGTATACTTAAATATTCTGAAATCTACCTGACATTTAAAATCATAAAATTAAAGAAGGTGTTTTCCTTCATGAACTCTAGTCTAACTTTCAAAAAAATCCTGTCTTTCTGGGGACTGCTTGCAAACTGTCACTTATCTAGACCAAATCAACCAGATAAGCAATTTGTTATGTAATGGTGAACAAGTTAGAAACAACTACATAAGTAGTGATGTCACATTTGAAAACCTAGTCAAATACTTTAGGCAAATGGCAAAAGGCAAGGATTTTCAAACATGTCTCCTTTGCAAACTTCTTTGAACAAGTAATCAGTTTTTTACTTAAAAATTCTGTGTAGTTCCTGGAAGAAATGCAGAGAGGGGACTAGTCACTTTTTTGTTTGTTCATAAGATAATCATTCCTAACACCTATTCATTTGAACAATTTATCTTAAGAAAGGGCTTTTTCTACTTGCCTGTGGGAAAGGATCAGCTGATGCCAATAACACATTTTCTGGTTTGAGGTCACAGTGAACAATATTTTTGAAATGAAGATGTCTTAAAGCAACTAGGATCTGTGAAGAAACAATTCAGAAAGAAATTCAGTTTTAAATGTGGCAATGGTTTGTTTTGCTTTATATTGTTGGACAATATCTGTGATCAGAGAATCAAGGACCAGTCTAGAGAGAAACAGTCCAACAAGCATGTACCTTTTACAACAACGTCTACAGTGGGCAGGGGGGGAGCAAAAATGTCAGCTACTATTTGCCGTGCTTCAAGTTTCTCAAGTTTTCTTGATGTTTCTCTGTATGGAATATGATCTTTCTGTCTCCAAAGACTTCATATTCTAAACATTTTTTTCAAAACTGGGTTCTAAGTACTTGTTTACTTATTTTTGTTTGGTTGGCTGGTTTGTTTGTTTGTTTTTGGGTTTTTTTCTGTGAAATCTTTGGATGAAGGAACATTTGCAAAATAACCTTCCAGATATAAACGCACTCAAAACATTTCACAGATATATTATGTGATCCATTTTAAACATTTTATTGAGGAAAAAAAGCATAAGGAACCTAGATATATATTTTTATTCCATTCTACATAGAAGAACATGGCAATAGAGCGCAACAGAAATTTTTGTCCTATTCCTGTGGCTTTAACTCCTTTCCTTGTGTCCGGTCAGGGGCTGGCAGAATTCCCACTATATTAGAGGAGGGAATGGCGAGGAGGCTGTGTGAACCTGGGAAGGCAAGCAACCAAATTCTGAAGCTGGTGGCAGTTTCACCAATGAAAGCTTGAAAACAAGGGAACTTCTTACATCCTACCTCCAATAATAAACTTCCACGGTAACACTGTCGCTCCTGCTCCTTTATTTTTCCTAACTGCTCAAACTTAGGCTACTCTGACTCTGAAGTCGCTCAC
Source organism: Columba livia (assembly GCF_036013475.1). Taxonomy (NCBI): domain Eukaryota; kingdom Metazoa; phylum Chordata; class Aves; order Columbiformes; family Columbidae; genus Columba; species Columba livia. The sequence goes on along the minus strand of NC_088606.1, from coordinate 30,390,728 downwards.
TAATCAAATGTGTATCTAAATTTAAACCAGTATTATGAACAAAGAAGCAATATGGTAACATGACAACAGAACAACAACAACAACAACAAAACAACAACAACCACCAACCAACAAAACAGAAAAAAACTCTATAAAAAATAACACAAACAAACAAACAAAATACCACACACACACACACACAAAAAAAAAATAAATGACCCCAAAACCAAAAAACAACCCAACAAACCCAGATAACCCAGATCACATTATTAAAAGAAGCCATACAGGAAACCAGACTCATTTAATCAGAGGCAGTGCTGAGGTCAAATCTCAACACAGAAAAACGCATAGGAAAAAAAATGCACAGAAAAGTGCATAGTACCAACTGCAATTGTTGGGTATGGGCAGTTCAAGAGGCTCAAATTTCTTTGTGCGGGTCTTCAACAGTTTGCTGTTAGTGCTTTGCATCTCTTTCTTGTGCTTAATTCCCCAAGCATATGAGAAACACTAGCTTGATGGCCCTTCCATCCAGCAGACAGACAGCTGTACAGGTGTCTAGTTCTAGGTCCTCTTAACGGTTTACTACCTATCAGATAATGTACACAAAACCATCTTACCAACCCTGATATTACAATCTGGGCTTTCATAAATCAGACAGGTAAATTATGCCAAAAGCAAAGCATAATAGTGATAACAATTGACCTCAAATCTCTTTCTAGGTTTATAATTAATTTCTTACCTGAGTAATTAAAAACTTTGTTATTCTCTCTGGCAATCTGCCCTTTTCACTTGATAAGATCATCTCCAGCATGTCTCCATGGAGTTTTTCCATAACAACAAACACTCTTTCTGGCGTCTCAAACATACACTCCAGATTTACAACCCCAGGATGATGAAGATTCTATTAAGGATAAATATAGCACAGGATTTCACAACATAGTCTGTACATTTTATCGTTACATAGCCAGTCTTCAGAACCCCATAAACCAGACAATATTTCAGTTTTTTCTAGGGACAGCGGAATGGATGAACCTCAAAGTAGTTTAACAAGCATACATTTTTCTTATTGCTCCTGGTGCTTTACACTGCAGAAATTGTAATTCATAATGTGACATTGCCAATACATTTGGTCTTGGCTGTTTAAGCAGATTAAGCAGCAATAACAATAGTGATTATCAATTAAAACAACTATCGTATTATCTGGTATTCATGAAAGTGTATAAATGGAGTTAATGCAGCAAAAAAGGATAGAAAAATACCTGTAAAATTGCAACTTCATTACGAAGTTGACTTTCCTGTTTAGTTGGAAACCTTAGTTTGTCAATTATTTTAATAGCAACATCTCTTCCTGTTTTGCGATGTTTTCCTGCATTAATAAAACAAAAGGTCTCTATCAATTAACATGATTAACTCTGAAAAAGGTTCCACTTGCATTGGCTTGTACAAATGACCACAATCAAGTAATTCTCAGAGCAGGTTTGCAGCAAATTAAGTCATGTAAGTCATTCAAAGTTTTCTGTATTTCCCTTATTTGTAGCCTTTGACAAGACAACTTTTCTCATTATCACCTGACAAAGCTGTTTAAACATGTAAGAAACATGCATATGAGAAAGTCAGCTCTGCATTTCAACAATACAGATGCAAAGTTAACTTCCTCATCAATATATATATGCTTGTTCATATATTTAAGCTGCCTCCTCTGCAACTGGCAGATTGTAGCCTTAGTCCTCCAACAGTAGTTCCAGAGTAGCAAATAATGGGATAGGTGATTGCCTTTGGAAACATGAGTGCACGTTCCAGGTTTATCAGAGACCCACAGAGATTCTTCAATGAGAAATTTTTTGTTAGTGCTCACTTCACACTGTCCAAACAACAGCTGTACCTAAATCTACCTCCAGAAACTACTGAAAAAATGTGGAAAAAGAGAAGAAAAAAAGGATAAGAAAATGAAAACAAACAAAAAAAACCCCACAAAACCCAAAACGAATTCAAACAAACTACTGAAAAAACACAGAAAAAAGCTCACAAAAGCATGTTAAGAAAAACAGTAAGAAGAAGAAATTATCTATATTTTTTTCTTTGATTATAATTGCCAAAAGGAACAGTTTTCTGCACTTCAGGGTTTTCTTTACTAGAGCTTATAGAGAACATAAAGCATACAGTGTATTGGGTAGAAAATTTCAAATTACAAAAAGACTTTGTCAACAAAAGCCAGATTCATTGTTTTATGAGTGCTGCTTATATACAACAATAGGCAGCTAATTTCTGTAACAAAATACTTCAGAGTCTAAATACTTTCATCATTCAAGAAATTTTCTATCGTAAGCATACCTGTATAGCACACCAAAGTCTTACCTCCATAAACAATTCCAAACTGTCCCGATCCCAACACCTCATCTGGGAAGATTTGATATACAGTGCTAATATCCTGTTTATACAAACATAACAAATATTAAGCCCTGAGATACGGAAACAAAATTTGTGTTCAGTTTGCTTTTTCTGATTAGAAATAGCATACATTTACTGTAATACATTTCAAAATACACTGTCTGCAAGACACAGCTCTGCGAGTTTTCTTAAAAGTCACGTTAACTGCTGTAAAAGTTGCCACATCTTTAATAGGTTTCTGCCACTACCAGCTTCTACCTAAGTAGCTCCCAATACACAGTGTTACACTTTATCTTTGTGAAATTTGAAGACAAAAGTATATATGGAAATAAAGAGGATCTTGCTACACTGTTACTCCAAAAATAGGCCCTACTTACAGTTCATAAAAAAAGTCAATTTAAATAGTGTCCAGGCAGCTATGCATGTAAAAAAAGTAATAAGATTTAGAGCAAAAATTAATATAAGACTCTGTCTTATTTTTAGGGAAACAGGGTAGCAACATTCTACCCTGAGGTCCCAGGATACCAGTTCTGCTGTTTTTTATGTAAAGAGACAAATGATGAATTTCAAATTTCCATGAAAAAGTTGCAATGTCAGCTCACATCAGCCATAAAAATGCAAGCGATTTCTTAGTTCATAAGAAGCTTTGTGAGTATCAGCAGTTCTGAGCTTTGGCTGTTCGTGTTTGTCCTCTGAGACAGGTAAAATGTTCCATCCATGCCAGAGGAGAAGGCTCACATCTCATTGTTTCCTAGGGCTTAAACACAGGCTAAAGCACAAGCTGTTGGCAGATTCATTTGTGAGACTCAAACAAACCTCAAAGTTTGAAGCTTGGTTTCATTTTCCTGATATTTGACCAGCAACATATATTACACACGGAAGAGCAAAAAGAACACCAAATAGCTGACAATAAAGGCTGTCTTGCTTTTTCTTTGGAAAGGAAGGGACACATCCTTTCCTAGCAGGTAATCTTTTTCTGGCAAATGCCAGAGCTGCCCCAAAGCTGGACTCAGCTGCAGACAGTCCTGTATATTTCCTCTGCCCATGGAAGAGAAAAGCAAGTGGTGTGAGTGTTTACCTTGACTGTTTACCTTGACTGTCTATCCTGTGCCTAACAGTCCTAGCATAAAAGCAACCCAGAATTCTTTACATATGCGTAAGAGCATATGTAACTCTTCCTTCGAGTAGAGTTTCATCTTCGTACAACAATATCTGATGTCTCAGCGATGACATGAAACAGCATATTTATCAAGGCTAGTGATTATCTTTACAAAGTTCAGTTGACAAATTCCATGAACTAATAACTTCTACAGCTCGCTTTTCCTTTTGGTAATTAACATCCTGCAAGCATCTAGAGTTAAATTCTGTGTTAAGTGAAATTACCCACATGTATTCTTGTACCTCAAGAAAAGGTGCCATGAAGGAGATTTTTTTCAGAAGTTAAAAAAGCTAATTGTTTGTTAATTTCTACAAAGTAAGTGAAAAATGGCTGATGAAAACTCCTTTAACATTCCTCTTTGCAAAACAGATCAATGACTTTTCAAGCTTAATCATAGCATGTCTAGCACCAGCATCCAGAGAACACTCACCACATTTTCTTGAACTTGGCAGTTTGACACAGAAATACTGATGGATATATCCCCTGGGGAAGAGAGTAAAATTTACTTTAGATTGCTGTGCTTTTAGTTCAAACATGTAGTAATAGGAAATGACATTTACATTACATCAATATCTACTGACAGCTCTAGAAATGGGACCAATTAGGTCAGCTTGTTCATTTAGCAGCCAATATAAAACTACACTAGCCAGCAAATATGTGACTTTAATAACAGAACTGTAGTGTATATAAAGAACAGAACTACGCATTTCATTATTAGTTTTTTAATAGTGGCGTCTCATAATTTCAATTTATAAGCTTATTATTACTTTTTCCATTCTATTTTGGGGTTTTATATCTCATGCAAGGAACATAATTGCAACAAGGGTAAACTGTTTTTACTTAGTGGATTTAATAATAATTTTTATTTACACTCTCACCTACAATGTATTGCTTCAGGTGAAGGCCAATATGCATTCAAATTGGTCTGCATACTGTTTAAAGTAATACACATTTCAACTGGCTTAAGAGACATTATTAAAACACATAATGGAAACAAAAACTTCCACTTGTGCTTCAATACAACAAACATCAGATCCAGCCTCTACAAATTCAGAGCTCATTGCAGAGGGGGCTGGACTAGATGACCTTTAAATGTCCCTTCCAACCCAAACTATTCTATGATTCTATTGCAAAATATGCCTATTGCTAACTGTATTATACAAAGACATCATTCTGGGGAGGAAAGCATGATTCTTTGGAGCATTGCTGCTTCTGTCTCCTACATCTGCCTAGAATCCTGTTCATGCTGACTTAATTTTATTAGTATGATTTCAGCCGCATCAAAACCAGTGTCCTCTACTATAAAGCCTGCATTACACACTGAAGACACTTGCTACTGTCGATCAGTACCTCTCCTAGCTGCAGTAAGTGGCATGAGGAACTTCTGCTCCATATGGCTTATTCCCTTGTCCTTTCCTTAGAAATAGATTGGTTTTGAAATGGAATGTTTCAGTTACATAATGGCTTTTATCATTGCCAATTTATTTTCAAATGTATGTGCTGCTTTGTGTCTACACGAAAAAAAGCATGGACAAAAACAGGCATCTTACACTTTGAGCACAAGACGGAAGGTTGCTATCATTCTCACTTCCCATAGGAATTTGTTCTAAAGGTCTCAGATGACCTTAATTTTTATACCAAAAAAAAAAACCCCAAAGATATCTACCAACTTGTAAAGAAAATTTTCAAACTTCCCAAGAGGGAGGGAAGACAGCTGTCATTCCCAGTCCAGCATTTTAGGTGATTTGCTTGGCTATGCTGGGCTCAAACCAGGGCCACTAGGCAACTAGCCTGATGGAAATGACATCCAGAATTTGACACTACTCTATGCAGCAACGCAATCGAGAAAGGAAAAGACAGAGCTGATCTCATTTTATATGTGAGCTGTTGTGCCTGGAGATGTAATGCCACAGCCTGTTGTATTACTGGGTTTCTGAAGGGCTTGTGATCTCATTAGCATTTTGTTCTGCATTAATAGCATCCAGATGTCAAGTGCTAAATTGGGTATACATTACAACAAAAGGTCTAATCCAAATTGTGCATACATATCCAAATTTACTTTACGCTGGCTAGGCTGAGTACAAGTGCCAGAGCAACAACAGCAGCACATGCCTAGTAGTGGGAAATTGTTTGCCCTGTGCTACTTTGTTTTCAGTACCTGAACTACATTTAAAGGAGTTTCATGTTTCATTTACATAAACTGTCATCTTTGCTAGAGAATTACCCAAAGGTATGTAAATTGGAGGCAAAGATATAACATATTCAGTCCTTTAAGTCCTGGGTAACATCCATGCCTTGTGCTTACAACAGCTGTTCTTCACAGTTAAGCTCATTTCATCTCAGCATGGGACAATGTTTGTGGCAGTTTTATAGCCAAATCTGATGAAAGGGAGCATATCATGCCTGCTGTAGTGACCTAAAGAGTGAAGGGCTGCTTCTGCCGATAGCTAGAAACATAAGCTCCAGTCATGATGGGAAAAATCTATCAACTTCCAACTGGAGCTCAGAAAATTTCATGCCTCCTCTGCACATGGAGGTTGTTACTCATGGCAGCAACACAAATGTGGATGACATGCCTTATTGATATAAAAACTCTTTGCTCACTAACAAATCTGCAACTCGTATATTAATACAGATGTCCTGGTATAAACTGGAAACACATGGATGAGAAACTGCAGTGTTTAAAATAACATGCAGAGAAGTGATAAGCCGTGACAGAACAGTCTTCACTAGCTGTGCAATACTTGCAACATGTGCAGAAGATTGAGCAATGTCATTTGTGATATGACTCTACTTATCTGAAACAGAGGAAATGAATAAACTTACTGTGCGGGCTGGGTCCTGACCCAGCTGACGTCCCTTTAGGGATGACGGGCATCAGGGCATGCTGTATTGCTATCTCCCACATTCGTGCCACATCAACGCCAATACCACTGGTGATAACACTGTTATTCAGTGGAACACTTGAGGGGTTTTCTATGTTTTCTCCAACATAATAAACTATATTTGCTGTGCTTATTTCAAAACAATGTGGATTGGCTCCTTGAGGCAGTAAAGTGAAAGTTTTTGCAGGTTCCAGAGACAAAATTTCAGACAATGGGATTTCCTAAAATGAAAAAATCTCTGTAAAGATTATCAACATATAAAACTAAAGCATTAACTTTATTTAACTAATTTATGATATTAGCTTTTAACGATGTGTTTCTTGTACAAACAAAAAGGCTTTTGTAACCTGAAACTCCATAGCACAGAGAACTGTTGATGGTAAAATACTGTTTCTTTCCAATACCAAAACCCTTCCATTTCCACAACATGCATTTTACATGTCCTTGTTAGGTGACACCTTTCTGATCTGAGACTTGCTTGTGAAAAGCAAAACACACATATGCAGCTTAAATAATGAAAGCAGAGATAAAAGTTATATTACTAGTATACTTTAAATAAATATCTATTAATTCAGCAATTTAGTCATTATATTCTACTGCTAGAAAAAAAAAGAGATTGAATATTATTCCTTACTTTGTAATATTTGCTTCCAGTATCATTCTGAAAAAGTGTAACACATTTGCTGTCCAGTCTCCAGTAGTGTCGTTTCCTCTGCAAAGAAAAACATGGGAAAAATATTTCTAGCATTTTCCACATGTGTTAATAAAATGTTCATTTCTCAAAAGCATCAGTTCTAAAATATTTTGGTTAAGCTTGAAGAAATGAATTGTGAACGATAATTTGCTATTACAAGCTTTTATGAGGACTTGATATTTGAGTTTAGGATTTAGAGGGCCACTCTGCTGTTTCAGTAATAACCTAACTCTGCTCAAACTGACCAAATTTTACAAATGTAAAATGTCACTCTGCTGTCTGCATTACATTCAGCACAATTTGCAAGAGGTATGCTGCTAAAAGAATAAACTTTCTTTTTGTATCAGTTATAACACCCCAGCTCACTTTAGAAGGCCACATGCTGAAGTTTTTATTCCTGTTTTAGCAGGTCAGAATGAAAATAACTCTTCTCTACATCTATTTTACAAAAGTCTCAATTCATCTAGCAGTAAGATATCTAGGAGACTGCCCATAAGGTGTTAACATTATTTTTTACTTCCTTCAGAATGTCTTCACATTTGGCTGCCTATGACACTGCAACTGACATTCCGATATTTTTCTGTGTGTTTTAACTGTGTCCTGTTTCTTAAAAGCAGTGCCAGCCCTCAGTTATGACAAGCATCAGGACTGTAGGAATCACAAATCCTGTGAAAAATGCCTTACATGACTGACTGTAAATTATCAAAGTATTGTTAGGATTTGATTCTGGACTATCATATAGTATGTACAGTAAGACAGATCTTCCTTAACATTCCTTACCAGTGTGTCCTTGCTTGTATAGTGAACCATCCAACCCTCCTTCATTACTGTGCTACTTCTCCTTTTTGTGTGCTTCACAGACTGTACCACTCTCATTAGTGGAATATTGTTGCTGGTTGAAGGGCTTAAGAATAAATCAGTAAAGGCTTTTAAAAAGAAGATAACTTTGGACAGAAAGAAAAAAACACCTTTTAAATCAGAATATATATACATGATATCCACAGCACTATCAGCACTATCAGACATAGACTGGACACTATTTTGTTTTGTCATTCCAAGCACCTTGAGACTATGAAGGAAAAAAATTGAAATGCTACAGAAGAAGAATGTCAGAGATCTTCTGAACATTTACAGACACACATACACATACACACACTCTCCCAAAAATATTCCTACAGATGAGCTAAGAAGACAGGAAGATTATTACAGCCTCAGCTAGGGTGTGGAAGCCACAGCTCAAGCCTGTGCTATGCATGATTCAGACCAGCACTTGATCTTGAATCTCCCATAACCTAAGTAAACACTGTCCATCAGATTACTGTCCTGTGATCTTTCTTGGGTTCAAACACACAGTGAAGTTCTAATGGTTTACAGAGAAGAAAACGTGTCAGCTGACCTGCAGCGCATACCCTGGCAGGGCATCTGCTGGAACCTCTCAGAAAAAGGGATTTAAGCTGATACATTTTATCCTCAAACAGCTAAAGCGACATCCCATTGCCTTACAATCTGGTATATGCATGCTGAATTTTTCCATGACTCAGCTGACACACAGTATATCAGGAAGGCACAGGAACTCAACAGTATGCCTGACAGCACAATCAGATAAAATCTGGACTATCCAGTTGAAGAGGTTTAATAAACAGCCAAGCCCATCTTCCCAACTTCCTTGCTGTTGCAGTTAACCATTCCTAAAGCAGATTATGCATAATGAAACATGGACTCATAATCTGCTCAATCATAAATGTCAATGCTTAGTTATTTCTGGCAGAACTTTTAAAGAGAGATGCTGCATTGTACCTGCAAACACAGCACAGAGAGCTCATGAGTTCTGCCCTGCTGGCAAAGTTGTTGGTGCAACAACACCAACAAAAAAGGGCAGAAACCACCCAGAAAAAGAATAGTATCTTAAGTTTCCACAGTTTTTCTGACTGTGGATGTCTGCAGATGGTTCTGCTTCACTGTATTGCATCCTGGAAATAAAACATTTTAGGAACTGGTAAATTCCAATCAAAATGCATAATGTGTGCTCTCTTAAAGCTTCATTAAGGCTGTAACATAGAGTTAACATCTCTATTTTGCCTAAAAATGATCAAATGATCTCCAGTCCCTATAAAACTGTTCTTGTCTGTACTGACACGATAATTACTTTTTCATTTGCTTTTAATAGATCACTTTAAAATAATTAATGGACATGGGGACTACCCTTGCAAATTTATTATTGCATACATAACAAAGCTGTTACTGGAAATACAGGGGTGCTCCTCAACTAAGTAAAATATGTACCTCAGTTATTGATGTTTTTATTAGGTATGTTTGGGTATTTGTATTTTGAAATATTACCAAAACACTCCTAGTAAGCAAAATAAATGAGGAAACGCAGGTCAAACTGCGACCTGTGAAAGAAAACAATTCCATAATTCTTCAAGGTACAGATCCATTACATCAAGTAAATTACAGCTGAAAAGACCTTAATTCAATTTAGGTCCCATGACAGTGAAAAATCCCTACTTTTTCCCTTCTAGTCTGTACAGTTCCAATAAGTGAATAATGCTTTCTTTTCTTCAGACATTGTTAAGGTAACTTGCACAACTCAATTCCTATTTTCCTTCCCAATTAGTCATTTCAAGCCACTGACCTATTTTAGAACTTGCTTGAAACAGCTACTTAAACTTTGCTAAACTTCTTTCTAAAGGTATCTGAAAATGCAAACAATTCCTCTAGAGCTGACTATACCACAGTTTCCTTCTTTCACATTTATTTATTTATTTAAATGACCAGATTTTGCACTTTTAGTCAGGGAAAAAATCCTTGGGAAAATAAATTTAAAAATTTGTTCTCTATTGCTTATGCACACATGAAGTTTCACAACATCATTTTCCAAACCAAGAAGACATGCAACAATTACTCGCACATTAGTTTTCAGTTACTACTTCAACTTGACAATAATTTTTAAGTTTAGCTTAAACTGCTTAATGCATATATTCAGTGAAGCAATCTCATTGCAATTTCGGAGCCACCACATATATCTCTAGCTCTCTGCATTCCCACAGAGTGAGAGTACAGTCCATGTAGATTCCACTTGAGCCCTAGACATGATACTCACAAATAAATATAAAAGAAGATAGAAGGTATGCTTCCAGCTCACCTGATCATCCTGTTAGACTCATCGTGATCTGGATCAGCATCCTGCATTTCCCCGTTGTCACTATGGCATCCTGTCATTGACATCTCAGAATCATGAGTTATAGATTCTTCCATGTCATCTATAAACCCACTGTTTCTTTCACTGTCATTGTCATCACTCCCTTCTTCCATGACCACGTCAGACTCAGCCCCAGGACTAAGGAGATCTGAAATATCATTTCTGAAATTATTATCTAAAAGCATAAAATACTCCAATCACAACAATCTGACACATTTTGAGCTTCAGGAAAACTCAGGTTCTCTTTGGAACTCTATTGCCTGGCTCTACTCAGTATTCTATGTGTACTGGTGAAGTGTTGTTTTTAACCAGCCATTTAGAAAATCACTACAGAAAACTGGAATTTCTTATCCATGGACTTCTATAAAACAGTCTATATTCATAAGCTTTATTTCTGAGATCTTCTGGCAGATTTTCTCTATAGTTTGAATGTTGCATACTGGCTTGATGGCTGGTGGCAGGGTACAGCTGCAAACTGATGCTAGAGGAGCAGTAATTTCAAAACTAGGAATTCTGTAATATGATGATGACATCACAATGAGCTATTGAAATAACTCCCAAGACAATTACTTATAATGTGAACATTTTTGAGGTAAAAAGACATTTCCTTTGCACCAGTGTTCTCTGTGAAGGCTGCACAATGTGGCAAAATAATCCATACTATTGAGATAAGACGTCCCGACTTTAGAAAAGAAATATCAATAAGTATCAAAATGTCCAATGTCAGCAAATAAAAAATAAAAATATTTAGGATTTAACTGATTTGACTATGACATAGTATTAATAATATCTTCCAGCTTATATTTGAATTATGTTAAAATTTCCAGTTTCAAGATTAGGTATGTCTAAGTAAGATCAAAGTAAGGAATAACTTCTTATTGTATTCCTGGTTTTGAATGGATTTATCTGGAAGACAGAAAGGAAGAGAAAACTTTAAACTTATTTACCTGACTTACATTCCAAAAAGAAACAAACAAAACCCCAGAAAACCACCACCACCACCACCACACCAAAAAAAGGCATTTTGTTGAAACTCAACCTGCTGTTATATAGGCTGTGATCTAATATGTCAGAATCATCAGTCCTGTCAGAGTGTAAAGACAGAATTAGTTTTTCTGGGATGTTTGCAGTCTTTCAGAAAATTGAAAATTAAAATCACATGGAAGACACCAGATATTCTCACCAAGAAACTGCTGCCTAACTGTGGCTGTCAAGAACCTTCCTCCACAATGTTGATGATGCCCCAAAAGAAAACTGAACTGGCTGACAGCAAAATGTTTTGAATTGACGGCATTTCACTCAAATTGAAAGTGCACAGCTGAAAGGTTTATTTTGTATTTGTGTGATTAAGAGACACATTATACTTCATCTCCAGCAGAAACAGTCATCCAGTCATGACTGGCACTGGCAATGCAAGGCTCTCTCTTTACTACCCTACACCACTTTTAAAATCTCTATTTTTAATAAATCCACAATCAATTAAAAATAACCTCCCACATTTAGTATATAATGTGTTTATTAATGAGACCATACTTGGATTTTTATTGCTTCAGCTCTTCCTTCACTTACTATTTTGGGGAAGATGTATCACACAGCAGATGGACAGAGTGGCAGATACTGTATATTTTAAATGTGAAAGTAATGTGAACTAAATTACTGTAAAAACAGAAATGAGATAGGAGGACAAAGTTGCCTTCAATAATCCTAAGGACCCTATACCAGTCATTCAGGAGAAACAACTAAGAGTTCTACTGTGACACTATAGATATCATACTCCAGATATTATTTGGTAGGGAAAAGCCAAATTCTATAAATTTTATGATGGAAAGTTTCAAGGAGTACACTTGGAGTAAGCTTGGAGTACATGTTCTCACCCCAATGGCTTTGCACAAGCTTTTCTACTCAGCTCTTCCTCAGAGAAACCATCACTGCCCATCAGCCTGGCACCAGATTCAGGTGTAGGTGGCAAGTCAACAGAAGCAGTCTGTTGCTTGTGTGGCAAAGGTGGGGAAGGGGCACAGAGGATGAGTTGGAGGGATGAAGTACAGTTGCCTCAGATGGAAAGAACGAACTTCAAGGAGTAATTCAGAAATAAATGTAAATTTTGTTCAATTACTCCAGCTGTCCAAAAACAGGGCTTGTCTTCCTGTCTTCTCTTAGTGCTTTTGACCAATCCTGTTTTGCACTCCTCTCTAAAACTGCACCTATGCAGGAAAAATGTTATCATTTATAAGCAGATTTAGTTACTTCCTCTGACTGCAAAATCTCAGGGAAAACTCTTTACTGTTATCAATGGAATTGATATTTCATGGTGTATGTTTAGCTCTTGGATTTGAAAATCAAGCCATAAACTTCCATAAGCATTATTACTTGCAGTTCTGAAGAAATACTTATGTTATGGGATACTTAACGGTGAAGTGAGGTATAACTGGTGTAAAGAAGGGAGGAAGGGAGGAAAAATAATAGTAACAGGGACTCCAAGAGCCCAGTTCGAGGTGTATCAGATTGGACATGCAGTAGGAGCCCAACATCAACCTTCCAGAAAGTCATGAACCTCATCATGTTTCAAGCTCGACGCTCGGCATCTGAAATATTTTTGCCTACACTAATTGCCATTGAACAGAAAAACTTTGTAGTAATACAGTCCCACTCCTATGAGAAATACTATGAAAAATATTAAACATTCCTAATTTTGGAAACTTGGTATCTTTTCAATAAAGTTGAACACTGATTTAAAGTTTGAAAAAGGATGTCTAATAAGGCAATACTTCATTAACCCCAGAAGCAGTTTAGGCTGACAACTTAACATGGCAATGTGCATTACAAACTGAACACTTCACCACACTTCTCATTCCCTTATCACATAGAGAAGTGACATTTTCAAGGCAATCAACAGCTCATCTACAACCACCCTTTTTTTTTCTCCAGTACCGTCTGTCAAGCCTACCCATACATTCCTACACTTGACACAAAACCGACAGCACATGTATGGGAAAATCAGCAGATATTCAAGACTTTAGTTCTGGCGACTGAAACAATTAGTTCTACACCAATGGTAAGCAGTTCTTCCAGGTATACTTTTCCTTTTGGGGAAGATTATCCTAAAACAAATGCTTCCCTCCCTCCCAGCCCCTCAGATTAAAAAGCAATTTGGTGCTCATATCTGACAAGGTGAATGCCAACTTCTCAGGTGTGTGGCTTTCTGCTTTATTTTGGCATTCTGCATTCAACAGGCCACCCAGCAGTTTTGCTGCTGATACCACCTCTGCCTGTCTGTCAGTGACACCTATTTGGAGGACACATGCTCTGAGCTGATGGCATGTGAAGCACTCGTAGAGTTCCTATTCCTCCTACACTTCATCTTCAATGTAACAAAGAAATATTGCAGAGGAAAGGCCACTCCCAAGCAATGAAAAAAATGTGTCTTTGTAAATATCGCAGTTTTACATTTCTCCTTTATTTAACTGACGGTTTAAACAAGGACAGAAACAATTGTTACGGCAACTTACCTCCATTAATGGCAACTTCCCCCAAGCAGTTATTTGGCACTTTAGGAGCACAGCGTTTGTGACAGTTGAATCTACAGTCTGACAAGGAAAAAAAGGATACGGTAAAACTACTCTTTTCTTTTTCTATGATACAATTATATTTTTTTCCTGATATCCAGCCTATAAACGTCAAGCCATACTGTTTCACTAATACAATATTAATGAGTCCAGAGAGCACTCCTTAGCCTGGCTGCACACCACCTGCCAGTGACAGGGAGAGGATGAAGATGCTAAAAGTGTTCTTCCCTGTGGGGAAAGGAAAGCATCACTGAGGGTAGCTCCGTGGAGGCACTGGCTGCAGCCAAAGTGTCTGCTAGCTCTTGTAGGGAAGTGACGGGGAGACAAGAGTACTTGGCTGCAAAGCCAGAGCTGCTCTTCCAGTGAAGGCAGCAGACTGGGCTGCAGTATATCCACTGCAGCTTAAGAGATCAACTACATATTCAATGCTGAGGACTGAACATTGAAACAGCAGAACCCGAGCCAACAAATGTGAGAAAATATTTGTTCTCTACATCTCAAGGCAACTTCTACACAACTTTCAGTGGAGGGTTCCTTCAATACCCTTCTTATTTTTCAGGTAATTTTATTTCCCTCTACCTTTACTTTTTCATATGTGTAAGTAGCACTTTAGTAGATGCCATCTTAACTGTTTTCCTTTGGCTTTTTTACATTTTACTTAAACTAACAGCTGTAATTTATTATCACACCTGGAAAAGCAAAGAGTCAGGCAGGAAGAAATATACTAAGGTTGTCCATAACCTTGTAATTATTTAACTTCAGATTGATCAAAAACCCAATTGAGGTACAGCAGTGCCAAACTGTAGGTAAATATTTTTGTAAAAAATCAGGTTCGTATTTGCTTATGTCACTGGGATTCGTAATGAACTGAAACAGGTGATGCCTTCACAAAGATTTTGCTTTAGTTAAATCACATCAGCATCACATCTTAAGCTAAAGGAATGCAACTTCATATTTTTGCAGGGTGTTAGTTTAAGGCAGCAACACAAAATCTACAGATTAATTCTGTGAGAGTTATTGTTTATGTTAATAGAAGGAAGGTGATTTTAAGGATCTGTTAGCTGACATGATCTAACACCATGGCATGCACAATGCTTCATATTCATGGGCACCCTAGTTGGCTGAGGTGAGCCAGTGATCTAGGCTACAATCCAGGGGGCTTGATTCACTTTGGCACCTACTAAGGTACAACACCAGGAGCCTGGAGAGCACATTAGTCACATTGAAAAAATGTGGTTTTAAGTTCTCAAATAAGGTCATCTTATTTTATTTCCATTACAGCTCTCCCAAAACCCTGAACTGCTGGGACTCAGGCTTCAATTCAAGCATAAGACTGTAGATTGAAAACAATGAAGATAAGAATATAGTACTTGTGTTAACTATGCTGCTGTACCTGCCTGTGAGCACACACTCACCTAGTGCCAAATACAAGTAAATTTACACCTGCATGAAAAAGATGCAAGCTACTGCAGATATACTGCAGGGTAAGAATGAACAGCCACGCAACCAGCTCCTGCAGAATAGCAATTGCTGTAATTGACTCCAGCTGAATCCAATGTAATTATACATGTGCCCACACCCACACAGTTCAGTGAGGAAATCACGAGTAAGTACATACCTCAACTCATACTACTCAAATGTTAATTTACTAATTTTATTACAATTAGCTTTTATGTTCCTAAAGGGTGACTACTTACCTTTACACTGCAAACCCTGTCTAAAAATCCCTTTGAGAAGCTTCTTACAGTACTGGCAAACTGTTGGCCGTGTGTAAGAGTGGATGACAAAAGTGTGAGGCACTTTAACCTTGGAGAGTAAGATCTTGTCTAGCTGAATAGGTCGTCCAATGTAGGACTGTGAATTTGATCTCTTCTCTCGCCCACTGAATGATTCTGATGGTGTCTTTTGCTATGAAATACATAAAAGAACATTTGAAATAATCATGATACATTCATTTTTAAACTAATATCATATTCATATATACCTGCCTGAAGAACAGTAACTCACATGTCATAAAAAGTAACATAAATGCTTTTAACCACTAACAGAACATGTAACATACCCTCTCTCAGACTGCTTTCAAAAAAGTGGAATGGTATCAATATATTTGCCAACACTAATATCATACATTTCACATTGTGGTTGAAAAAGGTTTTTATTTAAAAAACGCCATATTTTTATCAAAATTTAATTATTCATTAAAGATTTCTCAGAAAAGCATTTTGTGTTTAATAAAAACACAAACCTCTCTTATTTTATGTTTTATGTAAAAGGTAACATTGAAAGGCTGTATTTTTTGTATGAACATTAATAAAATTATTACCTTATTCAATGTGCATGCAGGTTTTTGATAAGACAACAGATTAGTATTTTTCATCCCTTCAATTTATAACTTTTGCTATCACTAACCTTACCACATTCAGATTATGCACAATAGATCACAATAGGCTTTTATATATATAGCATATATATAAATATGTATGAAGTGAGACACACAGTCTAAAGTATGGAATCAAAAGAATTCCTCAAACAAATGAGTTACCTTAGTTTCTCCTCTAAATTCATTTAGATGTAAATATGCTAATTGCCCCAGAAAATAACTGACCCAGAAAACTACTTTATCCTAAGAATTGCCCTTGAGAAACAACCAAGCTACACTCACAGTTAACAACGAAAGGAGAAAAAAGTTACAAGATGCAGCTTGATCATTTAAGACTCAGCATTTTCTTGCCATCATCTGCAAGTAATCTGATAACTGAAGACTAGAAAATGAGTCATCCCCCAGTGTGTCTGCACAGTTCAAAAAGTTGTAGTAGCTGAAACTTCAGATTGGCCTACCTGGAAAAACTGTTCTGTTTTAAAGTAATAATGTTATAGGAAATTCTACAGCTAAGAAGGCTGATCATTATTTTGTGGTCACAAAAATACAAAACTACATTTCTGTATGCTTCTGTCTGAGAATCTTGGAGTAAAGAGGAATTTGAAAGTCATTTTGGTGGCAGAAGAACCTAAGGAGGTGCAGACTTTGCCTTCATAGTGTATTGCCATATGAAGAAAAGAAAAAGTTTCCTCCTTCCAAAGATCAGGTAGGTTTCTTATTGTGAAGATCATTCTTTTTTTCTTTTGGTTATACTGCAGTACTATCTGTCTTTCCAAGGACACTTATGTAGTAGATTTGGTGAACATTAGAGCTACCCTGCATCAGTGTCAACATCACATGCTCATCCACTGTATATAAATGCAGTTCTATCAAATCAAGAAGAAATATGCAAAATACATTGTATGAGCCAGGTGCATGTGGTGACCATAAATAAACTGTATAAGAAAGCATCTGTCTCTTCTTCATCGTAAATCATAGTGGAAAACAAACAACACCCAGCCAAACCTAAAAACCAAACCAGACTCACTTTAGGATAAAATTTATTTAATATATGTTAATTAGCAACATTGTTTACCTAAAATTTCCAAGGCAGATTGCATTAAGTCTCGTGAAATCAACATGAACAGAATTTTGGAAGGAAGGGCAGAAGCCCAGCAGGAAGGAAGAACGAGTCTACATATACAGCACAAACTGCATTGCTCAGCTTGTGCAAACTACCTGTAAATGACAACCCTCAGTACCTGCAGACAGGACAAAGCACACAAGAGGAGCCAGAAATACTTAGGTGGCCCTTTCACTATTGTGTGTCGAATAGCGACAGTTCTGGCCCAGACTGACGCTACTTCAGTCTTCATGCAGTGCCTTGCAAGTTAGACATCCTCAACCCGGTGCTATGGTCAGATACCTGGCTCCGAATTTGCTCTTCAGTGCTCATAATAAGAACACTTATATATGTGACATATTACATTTTAATGTAAGTATTTTCTTTTTGAATAAAGTAATTCCTTAATGGTTTGCCTTAATTCTAATCACTACCTGCAAGGCATTAGTCACAAAGCTTTGCTGTCTTTACCTTGAATATGGACATTTAGTAGATTTTTCATGTTGTGACACTATTCTCGTAAAATGTACTTTAATTGAAAAGGAGTAAGAATTTCTAACGGGAAAGAGTACTACAGTTTGCTTTTGCAGTTGTCACTACAACAAATTAATATTTCAGTTTACTGTTCTTAACACTAGAGCTACTTCTTGACAATCTTATTCATGCCTGAAGTACAAGTGATTCAAACATCTCCTCACATTATGATCTCACTTAGAACCTATCTAGTATCACCTAAACTAAATCTACTTTGTATTGTCATCCTTTTACTTCATTTTCCAAATTATTGTCAAATCAAAAAATATTTTTGCAACTGAATACTGCTAAAAGCTTTTTAAAAGTCCAAATTACGTCTAGTTAACTTCATATTCAAAGGATTTTAGAAAGCTGGATCAGCCCCATTTTCCTCACCAAATGCTTTGCAGGTTTCAGAAACCTCAGTGGTATTGCTGAAATGTACTGAGACTAACCTTAGGCACTTATATGACTAAAAGAGAGAGACAAGCTTCCCTACAGCTTTGGCTCTGATCACTGAGATGTGCTGCCTAGATGATGTCTGATCAAATCTCAGGTGCGGTACACTATGGGTTTCAGACAAATTACTTGCTATAGTTTTTGCTCTTTCAGTTTGATGGCATGTTTTTCAGTTTTGATGTGCTAGTATATGCTTCTGAATAGTTCTGAGAAAATGTTAGGGTGGACAAAAAGTTAATTCTATGTGCTCTATATTGACTCAGACTTTTCTGAAGGATAATTCTGCAACAGTCATTCATCATACCATCAGCTTTGATCAAATATCAAGCTACCTTTGATGAAGCTTTTTTATTACTCTTCATTAAACTTGCTTCTTGAAACTTCTATCAGTCAACACAGTTATAATTTTTGAAGGATTTATTTCAAATCTCACTTCACATGGCTGCTGCCTAATATTAGAAAATAGGTGATCAATTATATTTTTGCTAGTAATTTAGACGTGTTCTCTACAGATTCAAGCAGAAATGGATACTAAACAAAAGGTAAAACATTAGAAGACCTAGTGCAGGACATCAATTGTCAAGACCAGTCCCCACCTTAATTTTCTAATGTGATTTTAATATTTACACTGCTGCTTATATTTCTGCTAAAAATAATGTACTGAGAATGCATAACAAGCTCAAAGATAAACAAACACAACAATTTCACCATCTTCACCTCAAAACAAGTGACATGAAATAAGTAGGCCTAAACTTAACTCTAACAACTTCTTTGTAGGCAATATCTGTCAGCTCTTCCATTCACAGTCATATTTACAGAAAAAGGATGTCAACTTTGCCAGTCTGCAAGCACTGGGCTGCTATGCAATAGCAGTGTAGTACACCATGTAGCACACTGGCAATTACTTATTTGCAGTACCTTCAGGTCAAGTAAAAGGTAAAGTTGATTTTCACTTTCTCCCATACTAGAAAAGACATCAGCAGCCATGGATCCAGCCTCTCTCCTGCATGGTCAGGCCTGATATGATGGACTTGCACTCCTTCCCTCTTCCAACTGGAGGCAATGGGACCCTCTGCTTCTGCCCAGAGGTAGGAAGGGAATGGAAGCTGGTGGCAGAAGACTCATGACTGACTGGGAGAAGGAATGCTTTCTCCATACTGTCATTGACGAGCTTCTCCTCTCAATATCTTCCAAAACTCCTGTCAATATCCCTTAACTTCCAGCACTCCCAGCATCAAACAGATACCACAACTTAAAGCCCCTGAAAGGAAACCAGGAACTATCCTGTTTTCACTGCAAATGCAAAAATCTCTTCCACAAAGCACCTTCTCCTTCAGCCCGTCTGCCTGGTTTGTTAGAAAGATAAATTAGTTTTTCCTGGTAGTCAGCCAGACTACTGACTCAGCAAATCTGGAAACTTCCCAGGAAATCGTTGCTTAACTGGATTACACCATGGAAACTAACAGCCTGCACTGATCCAAACACTAAACAGTCCTTTAGAACAATCATCTCAGCAAGGTAATTTATACTTTAACAGCTCAAAATATTAATTTCCAAGTGACAAACATGAAGAATCACGTGCAGATATTTAACTGAATGAATGGCCAAGCAAGCCAGTGACACTGATCACATCCAGAGACTTCAATTAAATTATGCCTTAAACTACGAGACTATCTAAAAGAATCCAGTGTTTTCTTACTCTTTTATTTTGAAAAAAAAAATTATTCCAAGAAAGGAGAGGTGCCAAGCTTTTTCCCAGCATGGGGCATTCTGTGTGACTCTTACTAGCTGACACATTGCCCTCCTCCTTGTTCAATTTGTTCAAATTTTTTGAATAGGTAGACTGAAGCTACCTAGGGTTTATTTGCTGAGCTTTATTCAAAGGTATTCAAGGACACAAGAAGTTTGTCTGCAGTAGCCAGAAGCAAAGTGATTGTGCAGAACCCTGTCATTGTAGGGAGACATCCTCCATGTAACTGTTACCCCAAAGGTAAAATCCCTCAGCAGGAGATCCCTCTGTCTGTCTTTTTACCTTGTTCAAATCTATTGCAAAATACAATTAAGAAACTGAAATAAATACTGATTCCCTGCCAATGGATTCAGCTGTTATCACCTGGGTGAGTTTGACTGTTTTCTAGCACTACTTCTATCCCTCCCAGGCACAGAAATCAAAGAAACCTTAGGGAGACACTGAAAGGCCTAATGGGAAGCAGTAAAGCTGACTGCCTGCATGCAGTTGGCCTCTTCAGAACAAACACAAGGAACAACCATACAACACGGCTACACAGGCTGGCCTTAAACATTAAACAGACCGCTGTTTGCTTGACTTCTTTTAAAGAGTTTCGACAGTCCACTAAAAATGTCCAAGGGTTTCTGACAAAACTTTGCTGAAGTTTCATGTTTTAGAAGAGTCCGAAAAGAAATACTTAAATTTTGACATTTAATCATCTTATTTTAAATCACGCTTGTGGAAACAAATTCAAGTCAGTGAACTTCACTCAGAAGAGAACAGGCTACGCATCCTATATTCTCCTAAATACATCATTTTTCAAAACTGTTCACAAAGAAGTGCTAACCTTTTGCAGGCTCAATATCTAAAAAGTACTGTGACATTATTCCTGTACTTATAACTGAGATATTAAATCAAAAACAACACAGGTATTCCTACATTTTTGAAATGTTTGTGTTAACAAAAGAAGCAAACTACCATGAACTAGTTTTTTTTAAAATTTATATACTTGGACAACTGAGAAAGTGATGCATATTTAAAAAAAAAAAAAAAAACAAACAACAAAACAACCAAACCACAAACGAAACCAAAAAACAACAAACAAACCAGCTGTAACTGTCCGCATGAAGTTTCATTTTTAGCATTTTCTTCCTATATTGAAGTCAGAGGATAAAGCCTTAATAAAAAGTTCATATACAATTTCTTCACAGGAAGCTACTGTCAAAAGAGGTGCTAGACATCTATGTAACCACAGGAACCATGTTTTTAATGCAATGGAAATGTTGACTTTCTTTTACAAATTAAACTATGTGACTGTAATTAAGTGAATTCAAGGAAACAAATCTTCAGTTAAATATACTGAAATACCACAGTTAGAATGCAATCAACTGTGTTGTCTTTCGAGGCTTCTTGCACTCTTTAAGTCAAGTGTACAATTTAATCCTACAAGTACCACAGTTAGATAGCTATGGTCTGAAAAACACTTGAGTCTTACATGTGTAAACACATTGAAGAACTGATTTCAGTACAAGCTGTTAATATTAAACTATCCACAGATGGAAATTACTATGTACCCTGTTCCTCCACTCAGACATCAATACCAGCAAACAGTGGTTTGAATACTGTCTGTAACCTGTCTTATTTTGTAAAGTAACAAGAGAAGATTACTGGGTTTCAGCAGTCCTTGTGTAACTACAATAACTTCTCAGAGTCAGGGATTTTCCAAAACAAAAGCCCTGTGCTGACAAAGGATTTGCTCATGACAGCACACATAGTAGGGCTTACATAGCTCAAAGTCTTTTTCTGCATCTTAGAGACAGAAGTTCCTTCAATAATATGAAGTTTACTCTGACTTTCTATTATGTGCTTAATAATTTGAAGTATAATAATTTAAAGTAATAAATTATTTTCAGGTAAGTCTCTTGCACTACTAGAATGCCCATATCATAAGCTGGACTCAGCAGTTCAGTTGTGCCTAGAACTTGTGCATAGAACTAATAAGAAAGAGGAAAAAAAAGGGCACATAACATGACACAAAGGTGGTATAGCTAAGTTGTAATTCAAGACAAAACCATTCAGAGAGTCTTTGTACAATTATAGTTCACACCATGACATATTAATATTACTTGGACATTGTCTCTACACCGTCATTATAGAATCAGGGATAGCCAGCAGGCCTCTGGTCTTAACCACAGCCACTGGTTTGGAAAAAGTTTTGACATTGGACAGAGGAAGTCTAGACATATCAGGCTGGTGAGGCTTGTCAAAAGGGAGGAAGTTTGGGGGCAGTAAATTGTTATCAATAAGAAAAACAAGCTTATATATTAGAAGGGAAAGCACCACTGAACTTATTTGGGCCAGGTAACTGGAGATAAAATATTGCCTCTATATTCTTCAAAACACAAACTGCACTTTGGGATCTTCCACGATTTCACAAGACCCAGCACAAACATGAATGATGTTTCAGAGATGCTATAGGAAAAAAAAAAAAGTGTGTTGCAGGGTTTGCCACTTTTTTATATTTTCAATACATACGAACCCTTGTGTCAAGTACTTAGAAATTTCAAAAACTTAACTCTGAGTATACGTTTGCTAAGACTGTACCATACACTCCTAAAGAATTCCTACTGGGACAGTCACAAAGCGTCTACAACTCCTCAGTTTAAGCCATGGTGGCATATATTGAAGGATCATAAGCTGATAACTACTATCATTGTATGTTTTTCCTAAAAACACAATAGAGGATTTAAGAACAAGTAGCAATTGCCTGAGGACAAGAACAACCCAAACTTCTCTCCTCTTCCAAGCTGCAGAATCAAATACTCACTAAACCTCTCCAAGTTCTCACAAACAAGTTGCATTCACAAACATCAGCGGACATGGCATATATGAAATTTCAGAACATGTATATCTTGAGCTTTTTACCATTTTCTCTTCTACCTATCTTCCTAGATATATGGAAAACATTAGGTACACAACTGATCCGATACTTATTGCTTTCCTAAATATGCATATTTTAAATTAAAATAATTGGCTCAATCACGTTTTAGGTCTCATCTAGCTGTAATGAACTTCTGAACTTCTGAAACAAATTGTGACAAATTAGATCAGAAAAGCTCTAATGTAGTTTGAGTTAGTTACAAGAACCTCAGTACTACAGTATTCAGTGCACGACAGCTAATACAGGAACTACTATTATTTTATGGTCCAGTAATGTGTAAGGTAAGCCATTCCAACTTTACTTTCTTTATCCTACAATGTTTTAATTCAGGGTTCAGTTGGATATGGAATGTCACAGACAGGCAATGTGTTAAGAAAAAATGTGAACCTCATTTTAAATAGTTTTTGTTGAGTTGTTTTTTACCTTGAATATATTTTAATATTTCAAATTAATTGTACAAAAGCAAGAATACTAAAGATACCTAAAATATTGTGTTTAATTCCTGTTTAAACATTTAACTTTCAGTGCCAGACTCACTTGAGTTCTTGATTCTCAGTTCTGTTCAGTGTATGACCCTACATTTACCTGGTGAATCCGGCACTAAATCAATATTAACGTTACTTAGGACGGGTTTAGTTCACAGCTAATATTTTACACTTTTATTATTTTTAAATAACATCTAGATTTTGGACCTCAAAAAATTTTCAGGAGCACTCCTCAAAACAGCACAGGGTATTTTATTAAACAAACAGGCACACTGAATATATGTTCCCATTTGACAGAGAGGAATGTGCAGTGCACATCACTGGAGCACAGAAGGATAACTTGGGGTGACAAGAATAAAACATAACTGTGAGTGATATTAATTCAGAGTTAACTTGAGTGCCTTTCTTCAAGAGGAAATATTAATTTTGCTTCTGAGGATCTTTCATCTAATGAACTCCAGCCATTAGAAAAGGACTCCTACTAACTACAACTGGCTTAAGGCACAAAGCAGCTCTTCTTTAACCCCTCCCTCAAGGGCTCCTTTTTTCCAGTCCAGTGAGCTGGGGAGGCATATGAGGCTCCACAGAGACTGAACTAGGAAAAGGAGATGTGTCTTCTGTCTGAGTGTGGAACAGAAAGGCTTCATACACTGGAAATATTTGAGCCACTGGAAAGGAGGACTCCTTATTTCAATGGGGAAGAGAAAACAGCAGCTGTAGTAAGAGCTGGGTAAAAGGGAAGAAAGGGAAAATGACCAGCTACAACTCAAGACAATTCCCTCCCAGAGAATCTAATGTCCTAGTTCTGCAAAACCACTCTTCTATATATAGCTGAGAAGCCTCAAGCCAGCTCTGCTTAAAACAAATCTACAGAGGCAGGCAACACCTGGTGCTTTGTATTCTGTCAGTGATAAGAAGATAGCCTTTTTAAGGAAAATTATTTAAATTACAAATTATTTAGTAAAAATAAATCCTGATTCTGCATCAAAAAGCAAAGATAATATGTAAATAACTCTGTACTATTACATTTACCTGTGCCCTGTAAGACACAGCATTCCTATTTTAAATGTAAAAATTAGCTAGGCTTTTTCCGAGAAATCACTTCCAATGTGTCTATAAAATTACCTTAACGCATCAACATCCGTTGCTTCCAGAAGAATGAATAAAAATTACCAAAATAATAGAAACATATATAAAAATAGAAATAAAATTATATTGTGTTGTGCAAATGTATTTTGAAGTAAAAACATAGATGGTTAGCATATTTGTTTTTTACTAAAGAAACACAATCTTGTTCTTCCTCCAGATGATACCTTTATTTTTTTTTCATTACTCATTTTAATTACCATTAATTTAGGGTAATTCATCACCATTCAGATTGATGGATTCATTATTTTCAGATAGCACATACTTAGATTAACATTATCTTAGACGTAGGGAACAGGGTTTTTGTAATATGCCTGTTTGTATCGTTTTATTTGTGTTCTGTGGAGTTATGATTCTGGGGTACACTATGATACTTAGGCACACTACAGTAAGTATATACATCTTTCAGGAAGAGACAGTTATTTCTTTCAAAGAGATGGATAATTAGCCACGATAATCTTCATTACAGCATAACAAAATATTCCTCAGATTAACTATGTAGTATTTCTAAATACGAAAACATTTCCAAAGCCTGCTCTTCTCTGGCTGCATCTCAAATACATGCTGCAAGGGAAAAATGTGAACATTTAACAGTTTCACAAACTTTTGTTATTTAGAAAATCCATATTGAAAGCCAAAGAGGACAACCTTTGACATGAAGTACTCATTAAAAGAAATTGTTTTCCCATTTAGACTTTATATTTATATAGCTGTAACTTAGTTGTACAATGTTCATCTTTATTTCCAAAGAAATACATAATACTTGACTAGTTTTTGTTTATTTGTTTTTTAATGCAACTCTATTCTGAAAAAAAGGCTACTACACTGCATTATGGTATTAGAAGTGTTTTGCTGGTGAGCACCTAAAGGACATGTTTGTTCAGCTCAAAATAAAATGTTTATTTTCTACATTATTCCAGCAAATACCCAGTATTCTGAAAATAAAGTTAAAATTTTCTTCCCTTGTGTTACTACCAGTAAAAAGGGGCTCCAGTCCAACCAATGACCCCTATCAATTGCAAGAAATTAAAAAGCCACTTTTGTATTGAAATATTTTAATGTTAGCTAATTTTACTGTTTAGTATAAGAATTCTGACATTCACTTTGGAGTCTGAGCTTTGGACTTTAACACTGGATATACTCTTTCGAAAAGAAAAACAAATGGTCTTGAGTTCTGAAGATTATAATATACTAATCTGATTAAATGTCTGCATTTCTTCACATTGAGACTGCTAATTTAAGGATTTTCATGATAGTATGATAGGGAGTAGAGTAAATTCAGTACATACCTCATAGCCAGGGCTGACAGGAGACTGAGACAGGAAGTTGGAAAGAAGATAAAGAAACAGAACAAAGAAATAAAGGGGAGAAAAAGACAGAAAATAATGTTACTTTAGAAGCAAGCATGAACGTGTGATTATTTACTGTCATTCTCTGTTATAAAGCAGAATGCGAAAGAATTGCATTTGAGCTATGAGAAGTAAAAATCTGGGTTACATAGCATCCTCCTAGTTCTACATGTTTTAGCATTTCTGTTGATGAGTTTTATACTAAGAAGTTAAGCATCAAAAAGGATATTGGACAGATTTTATTCTTTGCAAGTAGACTTTTAAAGCTGTATACAAATATAGTCCCCAGTCAACTTTGCAGCTCACATGAAATTATCTTTTGGCTAATTAAAACATTTATACCCAAACTGAAACTGTCTGTGTGCAGTGGCTCCCTATGAGAGGATAATGAAAGTACCCTTTGCAAGATTCTGCATTAATGTCTCGAAGACTTTTCAGCTGCACAGTTTTTTGAGGGCATAACATCTTCACTTAGGTAGTGGCATTTTTCCAGAAATCAGACTTACAAGTTAAATTTAACACTGTGAGCAACATTGACAAAAAGGTTCTGAAACCATAACTTAGTTAATATTTCCACCTACGAAAGATCCCCAGGAAATCCCTCTCTCCAAATTGCCCTGAATACCCCATAATAAATGGGGTTAAAAATAACATTTATTTTAGTCCTTTTTAAAGAATACACAGATATCTGATTTAATTCAGTGGTCCCTAACCGAGGTTCTATTTTGTTACCAGCAATTCAAGTGTCACATCAATACTAATAAAGAATGATATGATTTTGTGAATGAGCATTATTTTTCTTAGTATATTCACATAGACTATAGAAATATGAAATGCATTCCAAAGTGCATGCTTTGGTTGGTACCAAACTGCCATACACCTGCCATAAAACTTATCTGACAAGTACTGCAGAAGAATGGAGTCCAAAGGACAGATCTGACACAGGAGAACTGACAAAGCTTATGCACACTTAAAGAAAAGGAAAAAAATTGAAACACATTGAATGCAAAAAACCCAAAACAAAATAGAGGACATTTAGAAGCCATGTGTGAGAGCACTTCTGAAAATCTGGTAAATGATACCATGATTTCCTGAAATAAAGTGAAATCGGAAAGCTATTTAATTTCTTGAGGCTAATGTCCCTCCTCATACCTATTGTAAATACATTTCCTTTATGCATGCATGTGTGTGTGCATGTGTGGCATTCTCATTCATCAGCACAGGTACACTGATGGTTACATGTTCTTAGAATAGTATAACCTTCAGTATATATGAAACTTACGGTATTTCTTCACTGGCAATTCTAATGTTTTCAAAAGTTTTAAAATATGCAGGTTTGCAAACCAGGTATTTCACGTAAGAATGCATCAGTAAACAACACAGTCATATTAAAAATGTTTTCAATTTGCAATTTTTTGCTACCTTGTAACTGTACAGTGAAGTGAATATTTATAGAGAGTACACCAGGATGCTCACTCATCCAATTTTTTTAAACCAAAATTCCAGAAGCAATTCAGAATAAGGGCCAGCCTTCCTCAAAATTTTTTGTCTTGGTCTAAATAAGTCAGCATTTCTGAAACACCTACTGAGAACTGTGAATAATCTATAAGGATTTGTTGCTGCAGTTTTTGCAGAACTTAAGTACCTTACTCATTTATGCAGCTTTTCAATTAAAAATACAGACTCATAATGTTAACCTTAATTTCCAAGTAGCTTTAGACTAATGATAATCAGTAGCATAAGTACATAATTATGGTTCATAGATGGTACTGCATACAACGCCAGGCCTACATCATTTGCAATAGTGTCCTTTTAGTATGTCAAGTTTAATAAGTTTAATATTCTAATTGAGAGGAAAACATGATAATTGTTGTGTGTACTTATAAATTCTTTCCTCTCTTTTAAACCTTAAGGTTTTCAAAACTTTCACTTAGGAGTGGATTCATTTACACACAGTGTAATTTCTTAACTATTCAAGTATATGATGACCATAAGCGTTTAAAGGAATAAATATGTCAAAGATACAAAAATACATATCATTCTAATTTACTCCAGTCATTGCATCTTGTTCTCAGAAGAGTTGTTTTCATGATGGAAAACTCCTATATTAATGCATATACAAGTATACTATATTTTTATAGTGCCTGTGTGTATACTGTACATCTACATATGCATCTGCAAACATATATACTGATATAGACATACATTCACCACAAAGATCTGTTTAAGGAAATAAGGGACACTTCTCCTACTTTCTTTTCAACACTTAAAAATATGCTAAATACCCAGGTTCCAACTAATTAACTGTAGCCTTGACTGTGGCAGATCCTCAGTTTGACACCATGGTGTTTGGGTCACAATGTTTTTTCCTGGTACCAATGAATATAACGGCCTGACATAGAAGAAATGCAAGTTCTAGTTCCAGAGAGACATCCTACAAGATGCAACTGCTCACATGAGCACGGGTGCTAGTTTTACACCTTCAAAACAACCTAATTCTTGACAAAGGGAGGAGAGTCCTGGTAGTATCAGAAGTGCCACATACCTTAAACCTACATACCCTAACCCTTTCAAGTCCAGATGCCTTTTCTCTCAACAATGCTTTGTCATTTACATACCGCCCTCCTCTGTGGTCTCTAACAGGCAAAACCAGATACTGTAGTACTAAATGCCATTATTTCTTAGCAGCAACAGCCACGGCCTCTATAGCTAGGGGATCCCATACCAGAAGGGGTTCATCCGACATGCTGGACGAGGGTTCTGCAGAAACTGTCCGAACAGAGCTGACTCCTGTTAGGGAAACGTTTGACAGGCGCCTTTTCCGTACGCCACTGCAGTTGTTAGGGATTTTAAATGCACATCTCTTATGGTAATTTAGACCACATCCTGAAAAGATAAATTTAAAACCATCTGATTACGGTTTATTACCAGAAAAAGCAAAGAACTTTTTGTTTTGTTCAAAAACAACAAGAATTCAAAAACACAAGCCATATTTTTGATTTAACTTTCTTTCCTCTACTCTACTGGCTTAGCTCCTATACTCTACCAATTTTTAGAGAAATAATGTTAGAAGCTCCAAAAAGTTGTATCTATAACCAGTGTTTCTTTTTTGATTTTTCAAAAATCTGTGGTTTCAAAGTGCAGGAAATTCCTGTGATCAGCATCTGGGAGGTAAGGAAGTCTTTCACTGCAATCCAATTTCATTGGATACGGTCTGCCAGGAGTCAAATAGTTGTGTCAAAATAAGGAAAGATAGCTACTACAAACTCATATGGATTAACAGTAATTTCAGTTAAATGATCTGAATTAATGTGATATAGAATGAGATAGAGACTCAGGCTCATAAAGGGAAATGTAAGACACAGAAAACCTTTTCTTAAAAATACATATAGACCTTTTTTTTTTTTTTTTTGCATTTCAGAGTATCTAGGAGACCTCAGAGCAGTAAAAAGGATTTGTTCTTTAATCAATTTATCATTTTGATAGTTCTTACTGTCTCTACCTACTGTAATTCTTTTCTGATGTATAACCAATTTAAAAGCACCATCAGAGACAACACGCATAAGTGGAACAGAGAGGTCACTTCCTGAGACTGAAAAATCCCATCTCACTGCAGCTTACCTTCACATTTGAGCCCCTGACGCACCAGTCCCCACAGCATTTCTCCACAATGGTCACAGAAGGCTGGCGCTCGGTACGAATGAACAAAAAGAGCATGGGGCCGGATTTGAAAGTCTTCAAATGTAGCAGAAGCTGTAACAAGGAGATCATTCCAAAAATTAATAAAATTATTACCATAACTAATAGGCTCCTTTACATGGTACTTCACAGAACAAAGCAAACCTCCTTTTGGTCACTGTGATGATGAACTTTGAATTTTATATTGGTCATTGTACTATATTCTGAAGATAAAATAATTAATGATTTACCACCACACTACAATGACTCCCATAAAAGAATAAAGCTGCTTTTACAAACTCACAAAAGTAACTTCTCTGAGAATATTTTTGCAATAAAACAAAGGAAGATGAATGGACAAGCTATGTAGACACTTCATAGAAAAGCTTTGTCTCTGAATAGAAATATATTCCTAATTTGCATTTGAGAGAAAAAAATGAAAACAAAACAAACAAACAAAACACCCCACCATTGTTTAAATGGTTCAATTCAAATAAACTCCTAAAGATCCAAATACCCTTAGCCTCTGGCTTGTTCCTTGTTAATTAATGAAAAAAGGACCAGAAATCTGCATACCAATCAAGAAAAGGTTTTAACTAATTAGAGTGGAGTACTAATAAAGACCTATGCCCTGGATTCATTTCCTTCTGTGCACAAAAACACTGCTTTTAGGCAAAACCTTTCTAAAAATGTCCACAGAAAAACATGTTTCTAGCCCAAACCAATTTCTAGTCTAGGAAACTTTTAATAGAGGTATTTGGAATACCATCACAAAAGTAGGATCCAATGACTTCGCAGATATAAAACATTATTATTATTATTATTATTATTATTATTATTATTATTATTATCATCATCATCCAAATCACCTAACAGTTTCTTTAATTCAGGATTTCATTTTTTTCACAATTATTCTGTTTCTAGTTTTCATAATAAGCCATGTTAAAAAGCTGACTTAATTAATAAAATTAGGACTTCATAAAACAGTTGAATATGTTAGAACATCCCAAATCTGAAATAAAGTAGTTTTATATTTATTTAACTACATTAGGCGAGGCAATTTTCAGCCTCAAGGGCTTCCAAACACATAAGGATACTTGTTCAAGTATGTTATCTTTCTATTTTTTTTCCACACTACAGTAGTCAAGTTCAATGTTAAGGCAATGCTCACTCTGTAATGGCAATGGTCTCCTTGGTATACTAGAAAACACAACTCATCAAGACATTACTAACTTATTGTGATTTTACTTTGTCTACTTGAAAGTCAACCACCTTTTCGGTGCATATGGCCAGATGCTTTTCTGCAATCTTGACTGAATCAAAGACTATGTGTGAAAGGTCAAGCAATCAAACTTTAAAATGTATTTTGATGTTATTTAAAATATAAAAAGTATGTATTTTTTATTCACCTGTACAAAGAGAACAAAATACAGGCAATTAACTTCCCTATTTAATTTCGTATTGAAGATATATTGTAGAAACTAGTACACCACCTCCCCAGTACATCATCGGTTTGTAGAGTTCAAGAAGGATTCATTTATCTCGGCTTCTATATCAGCATAAAGCCACCAGGAGGAAAAGGTGCCTCTATGGTCCTACCACATATGGATACCCATTGACCTACAACAGCCCAGCAGCTGGATGAGATCAAATTACAGACACAAATGACACTGAACCTAAAGAAAAGTTGTACTGGAGAAGGAGGAGCAAACACAACACTTTCAGGAGTTCACAGTCATGCTGTAACCTCTCTGAATAGAAAATACACGTGAACATCTGTGCTGGTCAGCCTACAGGTTGGATTCTCCACTCTTGTCTCATATGGAAGCACAGACAGGAATATTTTCTGTTGTCTACTACCAAGGAGTCATTTTGGGCCTTGGTAATTCACACCCTCCATTCCCCTCTGAAACTGTGATACACACGTGAAGACATGGTCTTCACCATTTTGCAATCTCCAGCCATGCAGTACGCTACAACGTATCTCCTCAGCAATGCAGACCACTGTAAACACATCACTAAACCTTCAAATCTCTCTACTTGTTTTCTTCAGAGTATCAGTCTAAATTCAGAGTCTCAGCCTTTCTGTTCAGGACTCTTGATTCTGGAGTTTGCATAGCATATCTACCTACAGCTTTATGAAGAATATTGCAATTAACATCTCCACTTCTTCACATAACAAAATGATCATGGAGAAGTTATATATATGGGAGTCTTCTGAAGGACAAGCATACAAACTGAAACACCATGTCCTATCAGCTTCCAACAGAACTGCAATGTACACTTTGCTATTATCTCTTTAGTTTGAATTTGCAAATAAAAAATAGAAAACCAAAAAGCTTAATAAAACAAGATACTCAGTGAGCACGCATTTCTCCCCAAGGAAAAAGACAAGGAAGACCCTACTATAGGACCTTCAAGCATGATAGCCATGAATTTCGACAACATAAATGTGAATTTTGGAGATGCACACTTTTTGTTTATAAAAACATTCTTTCCTGAGGTTGTTTCTGAAAGCACACAAGTCATAATCAAAGCACTATTAAAACAAGAGAAATGTGTAAAATAAAATTACTGTAAGTCTCAATCTAGAAAAGTATTTAAGTATATATGTAAGTTTATGCCTATTTCCTTGAATACCTACCTGAAGTTACATATGTATTTAAATTCTATATTGAATAAGATTAAAAATACTTTATCTTTACATTAAAATACTAGCTTTTGAGAAAATAAATATCAATATCACTGTAGAAGCAAATCTGAAATTAAAACCTCCTACCTCCCTTGCCTTAGGGATCCGATCATTTGACTCTCTTCCAAATTCAGTTCCATTTGAAGCTTTTAAGTGGATGGAAAGTGTTTTGTTCATGAGTGCCATTCTCTCTACCCCCTAACCCCCTTTCACAAATGGTAAAGAAATAATTTATATTCTTTCCATTAAAGCTGTAAACTGAACCTTCCAATCTCCCTGCAAATTAATTAATGTGTTATCATGGCTCATGTTCTCCTAATAAAAAATGTGTCTACTCCCAAGGCAAAAAAAAAGTAATTCAGAAATTACTTTATTATATCTTTTGTTTAGGTCACATTACAAATATATGTGATATTGAAAAACCACCACACTTAGCAATAATAACATTAACACAATTTTAGGGAGACAGAAATCAAATGTAAAAAGAACTCCTAAAATACTGAACTCACAGTTACTGTATCAGTTACTACAAATGCACGTGCAGTATTGCATATGTAGTTTATTTTTTCGTTTAAATGTCCTTCCTTTTAAATGTGCTTACAATTTCTTGTACAATACATGTTGCCAAACAGAGATTATCAGTTTTTAAAGAAATTGCCTTTCAGTGGAAACTTAAATTTTGCTTAAGTGTTTAAGCGATTACCAAATTGACACCGGGATTATTGTCTGTGCTGAATTACATCTGCATTTAAACAGCTCTGCACCAGGTTAGGCTGTTGTTTTCATGGTGACCTCACCCTCCTGTATCTGCTACATCAGTGAGTATATACTGGAGTTGAAGCTCAGCAGGGGTGAACTGACCGGCAAAACTGTTCACTTACCATCAAGTGTGAGAATATCTGAACTGTATTTCTGTGTCAATAAGGGAGCAGGAGCTGAACTGAAGGGTCCTCAAAGCTATATTTGGAAGCTCCAGAAACCAAAGACAAAGGATGGGAAGGCAGGAAACAGTTTCAGGGAACAATCAAGGACTGTTTGAGCCTACTTTTGTATGGGGTTTTGGGGAGTGTAGGCGAGCATCCCAACAAATCACTATTAGAGGATTTACTCCACAGTTTAAAGATACTCTTAGGTACTAACCATAGAGAAGGTCAGCACAAAATTGAACTTAACAACAAACTGCTAGATGAGGAGCACCAATCTGTTAGTTGAAAAGGTAACTGAGGCAAGTTCTATGATGCTTCCAGCATGATCAAAAAAGGATACCAATGGTAAAAATAAGCAATGAAAATTACCGTTCTTATTCTACATTTCAAAAGTCCTCGCTGCAAAACTGGAATTTACATCATTTTATATAATGGTATATTAAAAAAGCCGTATTATTTTATTCTGACATAATAAATAAAAAAATAAAAAGGCAGGGAGAAAATACGTATTTTATTTTGAGAAAGCTTTAGATTTGGTAAATACTGCAGAACATAGCAATAACAACAAAAAACATCATTCTTTCTCTGTCTTTTGAAACTGTTTTGGCAACGTTCCAGTCTGTTGAAAGGTGTGGAAGTGTCTTGGGTTTTAATTTTTAAGGTAAATAGTGTTTTTCTATGTTTCAGATTTACATGCTCTCAGCGGGCTCTGCAGACCAGCATTTTGTTTGCTTGTGTCATTAAATGATGTTATTTCAGAGCACTATTCACTCTAACTAGTGTCTCATTAGGACCTGAACTGGAAAAAACTATGTTAATGAGCAAGTTACACAAATCTTTACTCTTTATAAACATGGGTAATCCATGTTTCTTGTTGTGCCACCAGTATGGCATAGTTAACTTTCTATGGCTAAACCTAGAATGACTTAAATTTTCCAAACATGCAATTCTAGAAGCAGTCATATATGAATTAGGTTCTTCTTTTAAACTTCTTGGATCATCTTGTAATTCATAACTTTTTAAGATTATGCATCCAAAAAAAGGCTTTCATATAGCAACTAACAATCAAGGTTTTAACTTTCAGAATACTCCTGTTATTCACTGAAAAAAACCCTCTTGATAAAGAGAAAGACATATTTTTTTTCAAATGAAACTGAGACCTTTCTTATTAACAAAAAAGCTTCTCTAATGTCAGGCTATCCTTATGCTTTGACAGAGCACTGATGCTGCAAAGGCAGATTTATGGATGTATGTAAAACTGTGCATTAAAGAAGGGGTTCCAAGTATGCCTACAACCATACCCTGAAAAACTTACTACTCTGCAGAAAAGTTTGCAATGTTACGTTAATACGATACTGTTACACTGTTAGCTCTCAGGCTAACTTGTCATCATCTATTTAAGCATTCCTACTATCAGCAAAACAGACATTGAAACTACAACAGTTATGACAAGACTATTTCATCAAGTCTGCTGACGACTTGGCTGTTAATGGCGAGTACTCCTTGTTCTGGGCTCAGGAGCAGATCTATCAATCAGCACAGCTGGAAATGTGAACAAAGAAGCCATTGCAACTCAAAGAAGCAAGATCCTGCATTCAGAAAGAGGCAAATTATTTACCGATCCTTTTGAGTCCAAAAGGGCTTTGAACTATTAGCAGAGGTGACGTCCTGCTATTATAAGCAACAGAGCTTCACGTAATGGGAGCTGTCATCGAGCATCCACGTCTCTCATGGTGCAAGAAACCATCAACCACATGATTAGCAACAGCATGCCGTTGTGAAAAGCAGACATTCTTCTGCTACGCTCTCCCATTTGAATGCCTTTAAGAGTAACGTATGCCATGGACTTCTCACAGGCGCTTGTAACTGAGTCCTTCCCTACAAGAATTGCTGGTATTCACCACTTAAAAAATAAATATAGCATACAATTATAACACTATTCCACTTAAACCATAACAGTTTATGACTGTATATACTATTTCACTGGGCTAAGAGAAAGCATTTTATTCTTTTTGATATTCCACCCTGGCAAAGACAATCTAAGTTTTCAGAGTTCTATCAAAGTCAGCAGAGCTATGGCAGTTCATACAAACCAAAGAGTTGATCTCTGATCTCCATCTTGAAATCTGATACAAAATTAAACTAAGATTATCAATATCCTGATACATAATGGAAATTGTAACTTCCTAACATCTAGACATGTACAGATTTGTAATCACTCTGTTTCTTTATTTGGTCTGCTCAAAAATAGGGAAACTTGGAAAAAGGGGATCTAGTGAGTTTTCTGGATATGTATGTGAGTACTTCAGCACTCTGAATTTTGCATGCAGGAAAATCCTTCTAATCCAACAAGTATAATTTTGTTTTCCTTATCTGTTATTGTTTTATCCAAATTATTTAAGTAAAAAAGAGCTTAAATTACTAACACTAACAGTTGGCAGGTAATCGGCTGTAGGAGGCAGGAATGGAGGGGGAGATAAATTTTCAGACTTGAATTTTGAACTCTCAAAGAAGCCTGCTACTTGCTAACTGCAACTAGAACTGGCTAGTTGAAATTTTTTAAAACATCCAGACTAAGCAGCAGTGGCATGTCCTCAGTCCTTCAGTGACAGAGGCAGGAAACTGAAATATCAGCAACATGGCTGATCACAAAGTTGTGCTTCTGTATGTGGACTATTTAGTTTGGAAACACTGTGAACTTGTGGGTCTAGAACGAAAAGAAGGTCCCCAAAAAGATGCAGTCATTTCAGGAGGAGGAAGGGGGACTGTAAAACTAAGGTGAACATCCTGCTTAGAGGTAAG
The DNA here is from genome assembly GCF_036013475.1 of Columba livia. NCBI lineage: Eukaryota > Metazoa > Chordata > Aves > Columbiformes > Columbidae > Columba > Columba livia. The sequence goes on along the minus strand of NC_088606.1, from coordinate 30,354,653 downwards.
ATGCTAAAGTGGGGGAAGATCCAAGAGTTCAGGGAGATGGAAGCCAGGGTACATCCATGCATTTTGGTTGGTGACATACAAGACTGGGAGCTGCAAGCAGTAGGACAGCAGGAACAAACATGAGATTGTGCCCAGCCTTTCCTGGAGCTACCGAATGTAAGGCTGGGAAGGGAGCAAATGAGCCAGCGGGGAAGGCATCCAGTAAGGTAAATGCTTTGATCTCCTTTGAAATAAAATCTAGTATGTAGATTCACTACAGATTATTGTTTAAATTTCACATCATGGGTGAGGTAATGCAAACTATAAATCGTAGGAGATAATAAACCATTTGCAATAATTTGTCCAATGCTAGCTCAGGCTTTTACAGAGAGTTTTAATAAAAAAATAATTTTTATGGGTCAATAAGCTTGATTCACGTGTACATTCTGAAGTTCAACTCTAATGGACTTCTATTCATTTGAGAATGATTCCACAGCTTCAAACCTGCAAATTGTACAGTACAGTAGGCTTTATATTCTTTTGAAATCCTGGCACAGAATTATTTCTTTTTGAATTTACTCATTTTTTCAACCAAGTGCAAAAATCTGCAACACCTTAGTTCATGGATTGGCTGGAAGAGACCCTCAAGATCATCAAGTCCAAACATTAACCAAACTCTGGCATTAAACCATGTTCCTAAAAACCTCATATATATGTCTTTTAAACACCTCCAGGGATGGTGACTCCACCACTTCCCTGGGCAGCCTGTTCCAATGCCTGACAACCCTTTCCATTAAGACACTTTTTCTAATAGCCAACATAAACCTCCCCTGGTGCAACTTGAGGCCATTTCCTCTTGTCCTATCACTTACTACTTAGGAGAAGAGATCAACACCGTCCACACTACAACCTCCTTTCAGGTAGTTGTGGACAGCAATAAGGTCTCCTCTCAGCCTCCTTTTCTCCAGGCTAAACAGCCCCAGTTCCCTCAGCCGCCTCCCATCAGACTTGTGCTCCAGACCCTTCACCAGCTTTGTTGACCTTCTCTGAACTCCCTCCAGGACCTCAGTGTCTTTCCTCTAGTGAGGGGCCCAAAACTGAACACAGGATTCAAGGTGTGGCCTCACCAAAGCTGAGTACAGTGGGACAATCACTTCCCTCATCCTGCTGGCCACACTATTTTTCATGCACGCCAGGATGCTGTTGGCCTTTTTAGCCACCTGGGCACACTGCTGGCTCATATTCAGACAACTGTCAATGCACATCCCCAGGGCCTTTTCTACGAGGCAGCTTTCCAGCCACACTTCCCTGAGCCTGTAGCTCTGCCTGGGGTTGTTGTGACCAAAGTGCAGGACCTGGCACTTGGCCTTGTTGAACCTCATACAGCTGGCCTCAGCCCAATGATCCAACTGGTCCAGATCCCTCTGTACAGCCATCCTACTCTCCAGCAGATCAACACACCCACCCAATTTGGTGTCATCTGCAAACTTACTTAGGTTGCAGTCAGTCCCTCATCCAGATCATTGATAAAGATATTAAAGAAAACTGGCCCAGTACTGAGCCCTGGGGAACACCACTAGTGACTAGTGACCAGCCGCCAACTGGATTATACTTCATTCACCACAATATTTTGGGCCCGACCATCTAGCCAGTTCTTTACCCAGTGAAGAGTACGCTTGCCCATGACAGTTTCTCCAGGAGAATGTTGTGGGAAACAGTGTCAAAGGTTTTACTGAAGTCTAAGTACACAACATCAACCAGGTCACCTAGTCATAAGAGGAGATCAGGTTGGTCAAACAGGACCTGCCTTTCATAAACTCATGGTGACTGGGCATGATCACTTGGTTGTCTTATATGTGCTCTGAATTGTGGTTGATTTTTTAAAATCGATTACAACAATTCAAGAATGACTCAACATGGAAACATTTCCAGTGCCTCGCCAGGTAGATCTGAAAGTCAAAGATAAGCAAAATGTTTAGAGAATATATTGGTGCCCCACTGAAGATAACAAGACTGTCCTACTGACTTAATAAGTTTACTCAGGATTTCACCCATGCACAAAAATAAATGGGACTGAAATTAACATTGGAAAATGGCAACACTAATATTCCTCACTTGACATTGTGTTCAGTTTCTGTGAGACCAACTCAAAAAGAAGGATGGTAAGAGGGAAAACCTGTTGGATAAGAAAAACCACTGAAGGTATGGAAGAGACTTCCATATAAGGAGAGATTAAAGACTGTAATTGTTTCATTTGGAGAGGAAATGAGTAAGAGTTTACTGGAGTCAAGAAGAGGAAGCAAAAAAAAAAAAAAAAAAAACAAACCAAAAAACCACAAACTAGGAAAAACCAGAATAACCTGCACCAACAAACTCGAGTGATAGGAGTTTTTATGTCCTAAGAAGCAGGCAAGATCTCCAAACTTATTTTTGGCAACGAGTCACACCTTAACTAGGTTAACAAAAACATTCTCGGGGCCTCTTCAAGAGTCAGCATGAGCCAGATTTCAGTTGGAATAACAGTGTCTCCAGGTTTGAATCATGCTACCAAACAGCAGTTGCAACCTGTGGCAGTTCCTGAGTCTCTTCCTCAGTTTCCGTTTCAAGTTGTTATATTCCCCAAGGGAAAGTGGTTTGCTTGTTTGTGCTCAGATCTGCTTTAGCTACAAACCTCAATCACTTCCTAAAAGGAGATTTGTATCTTACCACAAAGGGGTGCAAACACCATTTATTGGAAATAACCATGAGACTGTGCATTGCTATTAGCTCCTTCAAAATACCAAAGCCAGCAGTCAGCCAACAGAAGTAAGTTTTATGAACTTAATAGTGACATTGAAAGACTTTCTTTTTTTTTTTTTTTTTCTTTTACATAAGCCATATTTAGTTTTAAATCTACTGGAGCAATGAGTTATTGAGATCATTAATTCAGAGGGACTGAAAGATTAGAATGAACTTCCAAACAGTAGATCTTTCTCCTGACATATATCCAAGCAGTGTAGAATACAGTGTTGACAGGTTAAAAACACACCTCTTCTGATAGGCAAGTTATTCCAAGTGGCTTACCTTTTATCCTTTCACTATGCACCTCTCCAAATAATTTACAGCTATATTCTCCATTCAAGACTCCTATCAATTAACAAATACTCCAATACAAGTGTTTGAACAATCATGTACCAGTCAATATACTGTCTAACAAATTTATCAAATAGAAATGTATATGACAAATCAAAGAGTGTTCTGCTTAGCCTAAGTAAGGCTTGTTCCCTGTTATATGTTGTAGCTAGTGAAAATGAAGTGTGAGAGGTAGCTATTTGGTGGAAGAGGATGGAGTCTGGTGAGGAAAAGAGAAATCTTCGCATTTTGGCAGTTTTACGATTTGAGTCTGTGTTAGTAGCAGAAACAACTGAAAGAATGTAAAGACCTGAGAAAAGGAGAAAGGAAACTTAATTGAAGTTGTCTTACTCACATACTCAAAAAAGACAATTCAATTTTTTTAAAGAGGTGAACATTTTTTTTCTAATATATAAACTCAAGTGAACCTATAGTGGTGACCTCCAAACTGGGGTGCACACACCTCTGGATGTGCACAAGACACTCCATTAGGGCGCAGGAAAAAAATACTAGAACTTCAGCAACACATGCAAGTTATAAATGCAGATGCCCGTGCTCTGCCACAAAAGATTCTCTGAAGCACAGAGGAGGTGACAAGGACAGATAATACAAACGCAGTGACATTATAAGCATTTTCTGGTTTGTCTCTGTTACTTTCCTAAGAATTCCAAGACTTCCATTTGCTTTTCTGAAACTTCTCTTGAACTTCTCAGAGCCTCTTATAACAGACAAATCAATACATTCTCCTGACAATTCTTATTGATCTATACTGAATTTCATCTGGGGTGACACTGACATTTCACTGGTCATGCTTTCTAGATCGTTTATGAATGTATTTAACAGCACAGACCTCAGAACCTCTGCTAGTGACCCACTTCCACTGTGAAAACAGCATGTATTTGTACCCTTTGTTTTCTAAGTCATAAATAGTTATTTATCCATTTGAGCATCTATCTCCTTCTTTCATGAAAGCGTAGTTTCTTTATAAGCCTTTGAAAAAGAAATTGTTTGTATGACTTCTGGAAAACCAAGTAGGCTATCTCAACTGAAGAGAAAACTTGATATTATTATTAAACAGCACACAAAATAAAAATGTCCCATCTCCAAAAATTGGACAATTAAAGGTGAAACAATGAAGCCTGCGAGATCTATTAGCTTGCAGGGGAACAGTGACCTCCCCTAAAAAGGTCCTGTTCTGAGAGGATTTGTGTATTTTCTCTCAAGGATTCAGCTTCTCTATCAGCAGTATTTTTTCTAACATTTAGTTTGTTGTTGTTGTTTTTTTTTTTTTATAAATACAAAATGACATTGCTTATGATTACCAAATAACAAGCTTTAAAATTACATCTAAAATCTTGACGTGAATGAGAAATTATAAGTTCAAAAAGCTTACTTAAAATGTAAATGTTCCTATGGAGAACTTACTGTCCTGCAATCCACATTCAAAAAATTTTGCAATTATTTCAGATTATCTGCTGCTGAAATAATAACTAAATACTAAAAACAAATAGAAAGACCCAAGGAAGAATAACTAGCATGGTCTGTATTTCTGAAAGAGCACTAGAAGCAAAGATGACACATTAACTGCTTCTCTACTAACAATCATTTTACTCCGTGCATACTGTTGATGATGCTGCCAAAGAATATAAGGAAGTGATGTTGATAGGATATCTGTTTTTTTTTCATCCTGTTTTTACCTACTCTCTCCTGCAGCAGAAAGAAAAAAAATGGTAAGGCAATATGGGAGGGGGAATTCAGAAAGATTCTGCTGATGCAGAAAAACTAAAAATCTTGAAGTCTGTATTAGAGGGTAACAATTATAACATTTATGAGCTGAAGACAATGAGGAAAAATAAAAACATAGATGGAGACTCTTTTAGTCCTAAGCACTTCGAACTCAGTCATCTATCTGAAATTCATGATCCAAGAATGACGTTGGCTAATGAACAGTGAGGGATACAAAATCAATCTACTTTAATCTAATCAGTAGTGAGTCTTAACTCTACAGAACTATGAAAAAAGATGACAGCTAGACACAATTAAAAGGATACAGAAGAAGAATAATTTTAAAATATATCATTTCAGACAGGACAGAGAAAAGATAGTTGTATTTCTCAAACACACGAGAGTGTGTTAACATAGCAGTGAAGACACCACGAGAGCAATGCTTTTCAATTGCAACAAAGCAAAGTCAAGAACTTTGACCAACTGTATAGGTAACATAAAATGATGTTCAAAGATATAACATCATAATGTTTATCTCAAGGAGCTTGCAATTGGACTAACATTACAATCCAGTTGATATATAGCATTTACTATAACTGCATAGTTATCCACAGCTTTTATCCAGTTCAACATATTTTATCATATACAAGAGAGTATAAACTGTACTGAATCCAAATAAAATGTCAGCATCTAACGATCAGATGGTGTACCATCTATATGACATTAAAACAGAAACAGCTTCTTAACAAAAGCAGTGGATCAATTCCCACCCTCATCAGCTCAGCAAGGGAATGTAAAATAGCTGCTATTTGACTCTTGCTTCAGGAATCCTGCCATGTTGAGCACAACTGCTCACAGCAAGCAGATGAAGTACATTCCACTAATTTACACAAGATGCTAACATTTCATCCTCTGCCTTCCAATGGCTGGCAAAGATCTCTTACATCCCAATGTAATTCTGCCTCAGTAAAAACAGATAGAATTTTTATAAGCAAACTCATATTAAAACTATAAATAGTTTTTTTTTTTTTCCTTCTATATAACATGAAAAGGCTTGGCAAATTTCACAGCAGCTTTTATTAAACTTTCATGAACAAGGTATAACACAGGCCATAAACTGTGCTGGCAAGAAAGTAAGTCTGAAGGCATCTGAAGTAATTGTTTCCTTGAAGGCCTTGAAAAACAGAACTCATAAAGTGTATAGATGTACACAACCACAGCAACTCTTATTTATCAGCTTGTTCTACAGAGTATGTGCTTCCATTTAAGGGAAAAATGGCAAATATGCTTCACCTGAAAAAGTTCACGAATACACAGATAAAGTGGTTGTGGTTGCATCTGTAGACAGCTTGAAATAAAAACTTAATGCAATCTTCATTTTAGAAAGAGGTTAATTCATCTACAATCCAGATCTCATGTAATAACTTAATGTAAAAACTTATTAACTATTTAACTTCTCCAGAAGTAAAGAGTATGAAGGACTGTACATCTCGATCATTAATATGGCTTTTTTTGCCTTAACAAACAGCAGCTGAAATAAATCATTTTTAAAGTCTAGTCCAATTATAGCAAACAGCTTCAAAAACCAGGAGTAAAGCTTAAAGAAGGCAGTGTAAGAGAGCAAGCATATTTCATTCAAGCATATTTCACTGGTCAGGTTGAAGCTTGTAGCAAATGCTACTTAATCACTTCAAGACTGAAAAACACTTTTCAGCTTAAGCTCACCTTACATAAATTGACTTCCTGCTCTTTAGCAAACAGTAAGTCTACATTTTAAAGAGAGACCTACAGAGATGCAATTTTTGCTTTCTCTTCCTTCCACTGTTTATGAATGACTGACTACTCATTTGCAGCTGCCTTTGATGATAACTCTGACTGCAACTTTTGGGCTGCCTACTAATTTTTGAGAGTATTCTAAATCAAAAAGAACCCTTCCTACAAATACAACTTGATAAAATCCTTTCTGCAAAGATTTGGATTCTTTTTTAGTCTTAAATGCAATTTAATTAAGGAAATGTTGGATTCAATGAACACATTACTAGAGACTTCCACGGCACTAGTAACGGACTTTCCTCTTCTGAGCATCAGGAGACCAGATGCACTTCTCTAACATTTTGGAGAAGAAATGAAATAGAAAATACACAGCTAAGAAAACAGCAGCATAACAAGTAATACATTGCTGACAGAATGGTGATTCTGTCAGTATTGGTGATACTGTTCAATGAATGCCCTGGTATGCAGCGTAATAAACCACCTGAGTCCAACATACAAATTTGTAATTTTAATACATTTCTGAAGTGTCCCCATAACTCCTATACAAACACTATCAGAATGCCACGTAGTCAACAAAACCAAAATGTTAAAACAGACAATATTTTAAAAATACGTAAAATAAAAGGAAGAAAACACTATAGGATGCAAAATTAAAACTGTATTTATGAGGGCTACTAACATTCAGAACAAAAGTTCCCTTTCCTTCTTTTAATGTGCAGTTGACTGAGTCTGTAACTCAACGTGCCCTTTGGTTCCACTCTCATAATAATGCCTGACCTTTCACTTCTAAACTGCCAGAATCTATATTGACACTGAATGACAATGAATCTGGCTGACTGCCACGGCCAGTGCTTATCTCCTCTGGACCAGTCAGCCGCCATACAGACATTTGTTCTGCGATTTATGCGATTCTTACACTCCATTAAAATCCAAACACATAATGTAGCAATGCAAAAAACAAGTAATAATGTTCATTATGAATATAAAAGCACCTTAAGTGTTGCATTCTGAGCTGATTAAATTTCTTGTGTTTCACCAGAAACCTCTAATTTTACCACAAACTCCTTCAGTTATATTGTATGACATCCGCAGGTACAATTTTCCTTCCCCAAATGGACTGAAGTGCTTCAGCTACAATGAGCAGCTCCTCTCGACTATAAATTCTTCTAGCTAAGTTTTTGTATCTTTCAAGAACCTGTAATGTAAGCTCTAAACCAGAAGATGATAATATTCATTATTCCTCAAACTGTTAAGAACATTAAGTACAATTAAAAACAAAACAAAACAAAACAAACCACATGCTGTTCAGCCTTTACAAAAGACCTTGTAATTAAGTAAACAACAATGAAAACAGGAAAACACATAGTATTAGGATATGAACTGATTACATAACCATACAGTACTAGGACTGACAGTTCAGCTTTCTCTACCCTGACCAGTATCGACATGTGCAATAAAAAATGAATGCGCTGGATCAGTATAGCTTTTGACATCAGATATCAGTGCCTCAGGGGATGTTTAGCCACAGTGCAGAGTTTTCAGCAGCAAAGTTGTGGCAGTAACGCTATGTTCTGCTGCTCCTTTCAGACATGCCATTCAAAAATAATTGCCGTAATATATCTTGAATGTACAGAACTTCAGAATGCATATTCTGTTTAGATATTTGTAATGTACTCTAGAAATAAAACACTTCAACCAGTTCAACATAGGCACCTGAATATATATTGCATTCCTTTTGTCCTTCCCACTGCTGAAGTGCTCAATATCATCCACTGTTGTGCTCAAGGCCAATCTCTTATGTTTTCAAAGAGGTTTTTCCTCCCTTCAAAAATAAATTTTCAAGGCATATCCAAATTATTAAGTATAATGACAAAAATTCTTACGGCCCTGTATTCAGGTAGACTGGTGTTTTTTTAATTAAAAAGGAGACAAGAGGAGACTAGACTAGTCAGAAGAGACTAGACCAGTCTCTTCAAGAAGAGACTAGACAGCACCCTCATACATATGGTGTGAACTGTGGGGCTGTCATATGCAGGAACAGGAGTTAGATTCGATGATCGTTGTGGGTCCCTTCCAATGCAGGACCTTCTATGATTCTAAACAGGATCAAAAGAAAATAAACCCATTGCACATGCTTCTCTCTTCTTCATATATGTGTATATTTTACAGCACAATGTTTCTGTTTTCATAACCCATCTTCAGCTAATTTGTGATGTACCATTGTAAAAAATCTGTAATAATTTGAAACTATGTCTGAATATATTTCAGTTAAAACTGCCTGCATTAATTTGAATACTTCCCTGAACATTTCAGACTGTTAATATAGTTCTCACTCTTTTCCAGTATTGCAGAACTGGGAATACCTTTCTCCCCTCCGTGACATGGGAATTTTACCATTGCGGAAATGAATCGCTACATTTAGCAAAGGCTCATCTGTGGGAGGACCCTGATGCTCTTGAGTGTTTATGGAGGAAATGTATTTAAATTCTTGTGTAATTTGAGACATGGACTGAAGGCTTTCATGTATCAGGCCATGATGTTGCAAGTTTCATTTGCTGTCATTTGATTTAGAAAGAAAGTCTATCAAGCACAGTGTTGTCTAGTGAAAAACACTGAACTGTTAGCAGATGAGTTTAACCAAATCCAGCAATTTCTGCAATGTTTAAGTTAATATGTGGCTGAGGGAAGGAAATCATTCCAAATTCTATAATATTAGAACAGGCACTGCATGGCTGATCTTTTACATACTCTTATTGTGTGGTGCTAGGAGCTGGTATTACAGCATGTCAATATAGAAAACATGCCTTAGCAATTACTCTTCACAGCAAACTCCTCCAGTAGCACAGGAAGAACACTGAAAGCAGACACAAGTTGACAAAAGTTGAGATTCCAGCTTCAGGAAATTACACTGGGGAATCTTTTTTATTTAAAAAAGCCTGTTTCAGTGTTTCATTAAAAAAATCCAAACAGTTAGTTTAAGAAGCAGCTTTCATCAACTAACTACATCACTTTAAAACCTCATATGTGCAACAGTACCGGCAGAAAGGCACTTAAGTGAATGTAATCTACAAAGATAAGTTGCGTGAAGAGATATGAAATAATATTTCTTGCTGAAATCATACCACTGTAACTGGGGAGGGAAAGAGTCCTCAACTTTAGAACAATATGAACTAGATAGTCAAGCTGTGGTTCTCCATGAAGCCACACATAATTTTCGGATTATCAAAGTAGTACCAGAAGAGAACACATCATTTTTGGAGAAAAAGACGGATGAGGAATTGTAAACAATGGTTATTAATAAGAGGAATTGTGATATCTCACATTTTCTTTCCCAGTACTTTAGTAAAAGTAATAAGCGATAGAACTGTTGGCCTTTAAAGCTAAAATTTTGATAATATTTAATATATTCATTGCTTGAAATAACAAAATCATAAAATTCCTACAATTTTCTTTGGTATTTTTTTTTGCTATTATATAAGAGTCTTATACGCCAGAAAAGACAGTGTATCTGAAAACGAACACCTATTTAGTTTTACAGAATAGCATTACAAAATGCATTATGCTTTTATTGAGAACCTAAAGGCCACAAAGTAAGAGAAAAGAAACTTTCCTGATTGCATGTACTATTGCAATAATTTCTCCTATCCATTATCAGTCACTCTTGAGTACTGTGCACTGTGTCCAGCTCTGGGTTCCCTAGTCCAAAAGAGACTTAATCTAAGAAATCTAATCTAACTCATAATCTAAAACCTGGTAATTTGCCATCTTTTGCACAAGCTCAGAGAACATTTCTGGTATGCATCATCAAACATATTGGATTAACATTGTGCATACTTGATTATTTGATAGCAATATCACTACTTAGGGCATATTTTTTTAAGTACTTTGTACTGTTTTAAATCTATTGCCTCTGAAGCTAGTTTAAAAATAAGTGCCTTTAAAAAGAATACTTTGTCAGCTTTGCTAATACTAGAAATACACATTTATCTGCATAAGAACTAGATAACAATTTTTCATTGCTAAGGAATGAAAGGCCAAAGAAAGACTTTCAAATCTTTTGGCAGAGAGGAGAAAAATTCTTTCTTCAATTGTTCAATAAAAACAAGGAAACAAAATCAGAGTCTTTGGGCCATATGGAATTGAGAAACCAGTATACCTTGTTGGAAGAGCCTTAAGATTCCTCAACCCTGACTTGTATGTAAAAAAAGCCACTTCATTTTACTGAGGACATGAGTGATTATATAAATTAAGCACTCTCAAAATAACACATGAAATACCTTTCAGCACTGGACTGGTGTATGGTCAAAGATATAGTAATACTTCTCCCTTAAATTTTCCAGAAGTAGATATACTAGAGCAGGGGTTGGTTGGAGAACAGGACACAAGGCCCAAACAGAACAAGAAACAGAAAGAAACTAATTCTGTTACTAACTACTGCCAATAGTATGATAAAACTGAAACAAAGACTATTCTCAGGCTTTAGAACTACTGATCACTTTCAGTGAAAACAAGTTAACAAAATCAAGAATTAAAGCCTCAGAAATGCTATGACTATGCAGGTATGATCACACCCTATTTCCTGTAAAACTATGAAAGAGTATGCAAAAAAATTGTAACATACTTAATTCTCAATACATCATAATCTTACACGTGCATTTTGTATTATAAATTTATTCAAGATACAACAAATTGTATTGATCTATGAATTGCCTCCATTAGAATGACCTTCTAAATGATTTGGATTCCCTAAATTCCCTATTTTCTTTTTCTTTCTTTTTAACCTGTCAAGACACACTGCTACTGTTGCACAACATTTGATACAGTTGATACAATGAGTGAATTGCAAACTGGAACCAGTCTATCACAGAAATGACATAAATCAATAACAAGAAGGTAATAAACAAAGGTTCATTTCTTTCATGAGTTCATCATAAATAAAACCAGATAATATGATACAGCTGTTCAACACTGTCAACAACTGTATAAGAGAATTACTAGGAAGTGTATAACAGCGCACTTTGGGGATTTACCTTTAGCTGGTATCTGGTTGCTAGAACACAGTACAACAGTACTTTGTGATATTAAAAATTCCGGGCCTTCAGCCAGCAATGGAGGGTGAAAGGAAAAAAATATATGGACCTCAGGCAATTGTAGGTACCACCCACACTTTCACACAGTGCTGGTTTAACAGGCTTCCTCTAAATCTTGCAGAGTTGCCTATGCTTGAACAGTTTTGTAGAGAGACGCTTCACATAAAAAATAAAATAATTAATCCCCTAATGCTCTTGAACAGCATAGTTCTCCTTTATCACTTGCACGTCTTGAAGATTTAAACAGCTATTTACCTAATTTTGGCAAAGTGGAAGATATGTGGCCTCCATTCCAAAATCATATAAACAATAAATCAAATAAAGCACTAAATTCCTTGTGTTTTTGTTTTTTTTTTTTTTTTTTCCGCTGCATCTGATTTACTGATCTGGAGTGATTATTTTCAGCAGAAAATATGAAACAGAGATTACTGGTATCTTTTCAAAAGGGAAATATTTGTTTCCTGATATGGAAAGGATGAGTGATGACTTAAGGGAATTACCTGCATTATTCCTTATTGTACATCTTCCCATTTTAATCAAAGAGTATGGAATAGGGTCCTACCAAAGAAAACTATATTTAAAAGTTCAGTTGGCTTAGGTTATGTGGCTTAACTCTTACCTCCATGCTTCAGAACCCCTTAGGGCACTGGCTTTCTCTGCACTAACCCTGCACTCTTCTATAGATTAAATTTCTACTTTTATATGACATACGTGTCTCCCTATTTTAAGTGTCTTTCCAGATGCTCTAACCGCATGTTCCAGCAGCAAAAATAAAGCCCTTCGGCCATGTTCTAAGTTTCATTTATCAAACAGTACACCTTTATATCTTAACAATTCCAGCATTCACTCTACTGCATACCCTTGTAAACTTTGGACAATTCTTAGTCACATACCTCATCTTTTCTTTGACAAGTCCTATTGACACATAACAGCATCCCCAGAATTCCTCCACATTCCAGTCACACAATTGGTGCTTATTTCCTACTTTAGTCAGAGTAATCCACTCTTCACGGCCACTCTGCCAAACACTCTGCCACACGGCCAAACATGCTCCTTCAATCCATTTGACATTTCATTGCCTACAAAATTTTGCCTTTCACCTCATGATTCACTCATACTACTCTCTTCTTACATCTCTTCACCTGATAGCCACTTTAAGACTATAACTTTCATTCTCTGGCTTTGCACGGACTTATATTATCAACTTGTCTCCTCTGACTTTTCTATTTCCTAGGCACTAAATCGTTATTTTCTCATGTTCCACCTTTTCACCTTCCACACCATCATTTATACCTGTCACACAATCAATAGTCCTGTACAACAAGCATCCAAGCACTCCTTGTGGACAGTCATCCATAAATAATATAGATTTGTATAATTTTATTTTCTTCCCCACCTAGAATTTTTCTTCTCCCTTCCTTTCCTAGTTTTAAAAATAAGTCACGTAAGGAGTCAGAGCAGCCCTGGCAGGCATTGTTAAGTAGGGCTTTGAAAAAGCACTTACTCCATTTCCAGTGGACATTTTTATGGCACTTCAGATATACTAAATCTAAAAATCCTTACTTTAAAAGAAGCCAGGTCACTGTTAGCAAGAATGGCCTTGACAATTCCTTCGCAGGTAATTATGAACTGACTGCATTGACTAAAAGAAAAAATGTATACTCTATCCATCTAAATATTAAACTGTGGATATTTCATGCAAGATATGTGAGGATCATTTCTGATCTTCAAGCTACTCTGTTAATTAAGTAAACGTTAAAATATTTATTGCTTTTTGTTGTTACTTGTTACATTTGGTTTCTACTATGTCTACTGTGCATCTTTGTAAAGGATTGCGCTGCTGCACAGGATGATATTTTCCTCTAAAAATGTAGATAGAAATATACATGTTTCAATTGCTTATTAAAATAACCCGATGCTTAACTAGTAATATGGACAAAATAAGGCTGTTCTAAAGTATACAGTGCAATTAAAAAAAAAACCAAACAACTAATAGGCATAATGTATCTATACACATCTGAGTAAGATTTTGACCCAGCATAGGTCGAAGTCCATGCAAACAAAATGTCCTTTTTCTTGAATCCTATCTGGGTCAAAAATACTGTGGAAGTTCTTGGTTGCAAAAGCATGACAGTAATTTCCATTGGTTTTAGTTACCTGACAAGACAACTTCAACTAGGTCTCCTTCCTGGATATCTGCAGCTGATTTCACCAACTGGAGAATGTTTTCAGAGGTAGGGTCATGGCGGAATAGCAGAATTTTGTCGTACATTCCATAGAAACCACATTCAGGAAACTGCAAATACAAACCCATGAGAATTTACTACACTGTAAAATATATAACTGTAAAATACAATCAATACAAATAAATTCTGAGAGCAGACTAGACCATTCCTCACACTAGTATCAAACAGGACACATATTTTTTCATATATGACATCATTTATCACTATATTCTGAAAATGGCTTTTCCACCAAGCAAGTAAGTTCATTTGTCTTTCTCTTCCTCTGTGAGCAATGTGGTATCCACTAGGAAAGGAAAGAGATGTGACTGCATCCCTTAGTTCCTGCTGATAACTTTTGCAAAGACAAGGTCCTGAGCAAGGTGATCTAACTAGACCTTCCTGGAGCAGATTCCCTTCCAGTCTGTATTATTCCATGATTCTAGGATTTCTCCCCAGATTAATGCCAAAAAGGTGCCTGGAAGCTGGAAGAAATACTTTTCATTTCTGTTTGAGACGTAATGTAATGCCCAAATGATATCTCATTAGGAAATACCTATTTCTTGAGACTAAAGTTACTAGACACACAAAATAATGTCTCCAAACTTAATCATAATCATCCATTTTGACCTAAGGAAATCGCAGCTTTGAAACCAGATTAAATCCTGTTTAAACTAAAAAACATTTTTTAAAATTTCAGAGGTTATAAAGTAAACTTGAGTAAGCTTGAGATTACTATCTAAGGCATTTTTTTTTTCTGTAGCACAAAAATGCAAGGGGTTTTTTTTCACACTTCCAGTTTAAGGAACTAAGATTTTGTTTTGAAAATATAGCCAAGAAACCCTTTTTCTGATACAAAAGATTCTATTTAATTTTACATCATTGAGTTACTCCATGTCTTATTTGGGAGTTTTATCAACATGAAAGAAACATAATGATAAGCATAGCTCGAGAGGAACTGGCAGGTGTTAAGGTTATAATTACTTTGAAAAGAATACCAAAGAAAGAATCCAACAAAAAGTACAATACATTCATTACTGATTACTGGAAGCTTCAGAACCTATCCAAGTATCCCAAGGAAGTTTATACTTTTTTTGTAAGCTTTAAAGCATGCGCTGAAAGGAGACACAAAATAGTCAGATCCCTGGTTTGAAAGTAATGCATCTAAATCTCTGACGTTTTGTCTCTCTTATTCCAGATTATACCATAAGAACCAACCCACTGCTAATTATTGGTTGGGGACATTACCCCCTGAAAAAAAAAAAAAAGAAAAAAAAAGCTGCTGAAAAAGCTGCTGTATATA
Organism: Columba livia; assembly: GCF_036013475.1. NCBI lineage: Eukaryota > Metazoa > Chordata > Aves > Columbiformes > Columbidae > Columba > Columba livia. The sequence goes on along the minus strand of NC_088606.1, from coordinate 30,339,450 downwards.
GTTATTCATATAGACTTTATACTGAGCAGAAACGATTTCCAGATTCAAACATAAAACATTCCCACAGAATATCTGGAAAATTCTGCTAGAGTGCATGTATTTAAAGATGCAGAATTTTTGTTCATGTGCACTGTGCACCACACAAAAAATCCTAGATGGATCGCTTATCTTTACAATATGAGATAACATTTCGAGGCCATTTCCTTGAGCACCTCTATCATCGACCAATTTTGAACTGAAGGAGTTGGCAATCTATTGCCAAACTTTGAGAAGGTTGGCACCAGCATCAGCACATGTACTTCTACAAAGGCATTACAATTACTTAAGAGATACATACTTGTAAAACTTTCCTAGTAATCAGCTAACCATTCATATCCACATTCTCAGTTGCATGGTCACAGTAACAGCAAGGTGTACCTATCATGTTCATTAGGCTGAGAATGGCTTACTATGCCATGTTCCATTCACATTTCCAAAATATTTCTCACTGATGATTTACCATCTATATGTGGACCAAAAACTTGCTCTCTCAAAGTTTCTAAAAACATTATGCATGGTTTTATTCCTGTTAAAGAGGAGCAATAATGGTATTTTCTATTTTCATATTACTCTGTAAAATAATGAACACTGAAAAACCTAGCTCTGTAAAAGTTTACAACACTCAAAACTTACAGAAGCAACACCAGACAGAATAAACTTAGAAAAGATGGATACTGATTTTTTGCTTATTTAAAATAGTCACATAGGCCACACTTCTGATGGAGTTGTTAGCCAGGCAAAAATCACATTTTGTCATGAAGTGAAGCATGAAATGGGGCCATATTTGAATGATTCCACTGTGCAGGCACCTTCTGCTCACTTCATATCCTCCGTAGAAGAGTGCCTTTTCCTGGGAAGCCAGGAACCATTCTTGACTGTACACAGGGATTATTATTGGTGCCTACACATCAGAAACATCCAATTTTCATTCAATTACCAAACGAGATGTCATATTAAGGAACTGTATTAACTTCAAGTTACTTTCAAAGTTTACCAATAAGGTAAAACACCAGAGTTTTGGAAAAATTATTTAGACAAAACCGATTTTCATTACATAAGAACACAAATCTTGTGTCTTTGTGTCTTGCTGTAATCTATAGCTATATTTTGAAGCTAAAGTAATATCCTTTATAATCTTAACTAAAGAAGTGGCAGAAGATACTCAAAGTTTCTGTATAATTGAAATCAACTCCTATGTATCTTAACGACAGTAATTTTCACACAAGGGTGGAATTTCTGAGTGCAAAAATCATGAAAAAAAGTGTTTCTTACACGAAATATTCTTAATCTCACATAGAGACAACATAACCCAGATGACAATTTCTCCCATAGTCCCAAATGTGAAGATGAAATAATTAAGTAGCATAAAACTTAAGATGGACTATATCTTAAGGATTAAAAATCTAAGAATAATCCAAATAACGCTGAACGACCTTAATACTCAAGGTTTTGTTGTTTCCCAATCTCATTAAAATAAATTATTCAATCTAATGCCAAAAACATTTTTCTAGCTCAAATACGAACTAAATTAATTAAATAGTTACTCTCGGTTTTAAAGAAATTTGCTTTACATGAAGCCGAAGTGGAAGTGAATCAAAGCTTTCGAGAGACTATGTCTATGACTATCTGAACTGCAATTAACTCTCTTCATCCATCCAGGTGCTACCATCACCCAGGTAATAGAAAAGCAGAGGGCACAGGCACTAGAAGACATCCAGGTGTTTTATAGAGCCATTCACCACGCAGCCTAGCGACTGCTGAGCTGAACCTCACAGCCTGCTGGACCCACTCAGAGCCCTGGGTTGTGGTGCTCCACGCCTGAGAAGCTCTTCTTCCCTTGCCCCAGCACCTGAGCTGGCAGGGGGCTGGCTCCCTCTTCTCCACAATGTTTCAAATTTAGAATATGTATGAGAAAGTAATCCTGGTGGGTTTTATAATTCTAATTAAACAGATTCCTACCTTGCTACAGTATACAAGCTTGATGGCATGTCATAAGAGTGAGAATTTTCTTTTACAGAAGCAATGAAAAATTAAAAATATCTTTCAAAATGGGCACAGTTGATCTTTTTCAAACGCTGAAGGAATTTTTGCATTTCAGAGATAGCAAAGGCATTTCCCTCTAAACTCATTATGACTTAAATTGTTTATTGTCTTTTCATATTCCCTTCCCATTTGCTCTTTTCAAATTAGCTCTATTTATCCTACCTACAAAAGTATTTGCTATATTACATGTATTATACATGCATATGTGTAAGTACGTGGACTTTGAAATATCATTTACTATATTCTGTAGCGAAAAATAAATTCAATCACAACATGTTTTTGTAAATTATATACATGAATTATCTTCCGGGTTTCAGTTGGTTTTCCTCAGATAAACTACTCTCATGCCAAGAAAGCCAGTTTGATGGTGTGATTCTCCAAATAAAACATTGTGTAAGGACCAACTGTTGCAACAGTGACAAAAATATTCCCTCAGCTAAGCTTATTCCTGCCAACAATAATGTTGATATGCACAAACAAAAGTAAACAAAAAACAGCCGCATTGCTTGGTGCTACAACACTATCAATAGCATTTATTTTGCCAAATACAGGGCAAAATAGGAAATGAATATATGTCCAGCTACCTAAAAGATACCTAATGCTAAGCTAACTAAAAACGATGGTATCGGATGTAAATTTCCAACACTAACAGAAGCCCTTGTTTCAGTGTAACAGCTGCTTGAAGTGGAATTACCAGGAGTAAAACTGTCATTGTAATTTCTTTAATGAGGAAATGCAATATTTCTCTAAGAATCAGGAGAGTGGAAAATTGTTTACATCTGGTTCAGAAAAATGATCTATTTCTGGATGCTTAACAATTCATCAGTAGTCATTAAGACATCACAACTGTCCACACACACGCTGGTTGTCTACTCCAAGTGTGAAATAAAATGCATCTTCTTAAACTGCTTTCAGTGTGGTCTAATCTTAGGTGCATTAGTTTACAACTAAAACAGGATAAATTACCTTTACAGCATGATAACTTGCTAAACTGCCACAGTTTAGTTGTGTATTTCAAGTGTGCCTTTTTTTTTTTTTTTTTTTTTTTTTAAACAGAGAGGAAGATTAGCTCTCTATCATGATTTATATAACTTACAAAATGTGGGTTCCAGATTAGCAACTTAGCCAGATTTCTGTATTAATACAAGTCTTTCCCCAGTCTTGATGTTGTTATTTATTAAATATTTTTTCCAGTGTAAGGAGAAGAAATAGAGGACAGCACGCTTCCAAGACACTTAAACCTACAAAATGTATTCAGTCTAAGAATAAAAGGTTCAACGTAACTGAAGCTGAAAATGTGGTTCACCACAGGCACTGAAGTTCTGGAAAAGCTGAGAGTACTTTTTTAATCACTTGAAAATGTATCAGAACAAAACACAAAAAAATAAGGAATGTAATTACTGTTTAAGAGACTACCCAATGTGTAATGTGAACCCTTTCAAAGAGCCTTATTTCTGTTTTTCAAACTTGTACTTTCAACTTCACTGCTTAAGGTCAATTTATGAGAGACGTGTAAGACCATCAGGAAGATAAGTCGTATTAGATACATTCTCCATAAAAAGGAAGATTCTTCATCCTAAACACATGCAGTCCTCGTATGGGATCCATGCATAAATGATTAGTCTGTAAACACATTAAAGACTGGTGGCGATAGGAAGGGAACAATCTGTTTCTCCTTTGCATGGAACATCAAGAATAAGCAAATCTAAAACACAGGAATTTATACAATACAGAGAATCAGAATGGAGACAAGGAAAGCTTTGCAACAATAAGAATTTTTGAAAGTATCTTACTGTTTGCCTAAGAAATTGCATCTTTCTTACTAAAAGGTTTTTTAACAGAACAAATCAAACAATTGTTAGGAGTCTGTCTATGTTGGGATAGAAGGACAAAGTAGATAACCTCCTATGAATTAATGATCATGATGCAAAAAACTTTCTATAATAAACAGGGACAAATTAAACAGCTAAATGTGTATTACTCATTTTTTTATTATTATTCATTAAGTACAACTCTTGCTGTCCACAAGCAATGTTAAATCTTGCTTATGTCTATTGACAGTGATATTAGGTAAAAAAAATGTTAACCTTAGCATGACTGTTCTCAATAAAACTGTCATTATCATACAGAGGAAACTCTGTATTACACATCCAGAGGTTTTGTTCATTAATTTACTAAATCAAATGTTACTACAACAAAAATGTATTCTTTGGGAAAAGCATAACAGACTTTCATTCCAAACACTGAGTCTTAAAAGCTGCTGTCTAAACATTCATATAAAATATGTTTTATATGACATTGTAGCAGCTTTTATGGTAAAAAAAAAAACAACAGGAAACACTACCAGCATTTGAAGTCATCTGTAATCAGACTGAAGGTGTGTGCTTCTTTCATTTCCTGAAAACATCATATAAACGTTAACTACCCATAAGATTTTTTTTAAAACCCCACTTTTTCAGACAAAAACACTACTGGTCAGCATCTCAAGGACCAATTTGATATTGCCCAGCTTTTGTGAGTACTAAGGCAGCAGATTATCCATAAAACACAGAGCAAAAGGAGGTTTGGCACTAACCCTTCCTCAGCAGATACCAAAGCAGAAGCAATCATTAAAGAGTTTTTATCCTTAGCAACTATAAACATGTAAGGAAAGCCTACTAAAATATTTCACCAATAACTGTACAGAAGCCAAATGATTATGTAAATTCTGGGCTTTCATTTTAAAAGACTTCAAGTGATACTACAAAAAAAAAATCAGACTCAAATTACAACAACTAGAACCTCTAATTTTAAGTACTCAGTAACTGGTTTAATCCAATAGCCATTGTACCAGTCAATAATTTCAATGGCATATGTCCATCCACACACAGACACAAGCTGAACTATGTACTTCCATAACTGTGCTGTCTTATTAATGACTGTTGTCAACACAAGGATCAAAGACAAACTGCTGAAAAAAAAAGGTGATATTTAAAAATCTGTCCTATTAATGTGACAATCAAATTTTTAAAAAAAACAGAACTCTAAAAGACCTGACATATCTAAATGTTAACATATTTCCAAAATTAATTGGGAAGCTTTCAATAATTAATAAATAGTAATTCACTATATACAGTTACTTGAATGAAGCCTTCCTCTTTGCTGTAGTAAAGCACAATTGCTAACAGAAATTAACTAAGATAAAAAGTGAGACTGTCTAAGGTGGGACAATTCTCTCAGAAGTTTGATTTAATAACTATTTATTTAGAAGATTAGCACAGATATCTCAAATGAAAAACTGACCACATAAAGAACTTCATCTGGGAGAGCTGGAAAACAAACTCTAAACATTGATGCTAGTTTCAGAGTAATTAGTAATGTAATCCAATAGTCAGAAAAGTGTGTTGCTGTGATCATTTTGCAAAAATATTTCTTTCGACATACTAAAACTGTCATGTTTTTGTAACAGAGCAGGTAGATAGATTGCCAGTGCTAAAAGTGCAAAAGAAAAAAAGGCCACTTCACGTTTCTCTTTTCATGTTACTGTGATTTTGCCTATTTTCTGTAAGGGATGGTTTCTGTTGCTTTATTCCAGTAGGTAATGTACCTACTTTTTGCAAGCCTTAGAGAAGACTTTAGTGATTACCTTAACAGCAACAAGAACCTTGGTAAAAGCTGGAAGTCTTTCACAGCACAAAGATAATGATCCAGCACACATAAGGACTGTGGGCTGAACAATATCTTCACAGCATGTGGAGAAGCTGAGTCACTCTGAATGTTTGTTGACTTAACCTAACTTGCTAAAACATAAGTATAGGTTGACCTAAATTAAACAAGGCTGTTGATCTAACCCTAACTTTAAAAATAACTAAATAACCAAATAACTAAATAAATAGCCTTACATTGACACAACTGTTCTAAAATAAATATGTAAATGTACAAAATTTTTGAAACAATCCAATTAAACAAACAGAAACATTCTTCTTTTATATTCTTAAAATAACAATGCATTCTATTTTTAGAATTCAGGATTTCCTTTCTCTACAGAGGTTACAATACAGCCAATTCATGATACTGAAAAGCAGAGAATTTCTGGCCAAGAGGACTGCCTAAATTCTCACTTAATTGTGGCAGCCACTATTAACTCACTTAAGAAACTCAAGAAATTTTTAAAAGGCCTTATTTACCAAGTACAAAGCTATCATGAAATATTAGTCTTTCCTTTATATATAAAGAAAATACCACAAGATGTCACGGTTTCGTTGTAAAAAACATCAGTTCATATCTATCTTCACATACATCGCTACAGTTCATACAAACAAACAAAAAACCTGGAGCCTAAATAAAAGTTGACACTATGGCTACACAGAATATATGTAGTAACACCTGAGTAAGATTGGGAGCTGGTGCCTGCTCCAGCAGCAGTGCTTTCTCCACTTCATTCTGGAATGTTTCATGCTGTGCTTAAGACATCTCAAAAATGGTGACTCTCTCTAGACCTTTCCAGTGATTACACTGCCAGGCAGCTATACAGCAAGGACAGGCAATAAATGCCTATTTCCTTTCCTTCTTTTATATTGCACTCCATCTCCTCTTCCCCTCAGCAATCAGCTTTAAGTTGTTCAGGAAAGAAAGGTGTCAGAAAATATAGAGTAGTGCTGGCCATCTTGATACTGCCCACATTGCAGTACTACCCAAGACAGGCTTAGGTCAAGCCCATTTGTCACAGGTACAGAAAGGAAGGCAAATGACTGATGAACAAAGATCTTGCATTGGAAAGGTCAAGAAGCAGACAAAGAAACAAACCTTGAAAGGTTAGGAAGAGAGAAAACCAGAGCAAGGAAAATACGCTCTTAACAGAGGCAGAGAACAGAGTTTGAAGTCTTGCAATCCTTGTGGATAGCATCAAGGAGCCAGGTTTCCAAGAGTTAAAGCAATGAATGGGAACAGCAGTATGGTATAGGTCCTTGCTTCCTTCTTGCATTTGCAATCCCAAAAAAGTATTAGAAGGTTTGCTTCTGATCTAATCACTAAGCAAAACACAGAAATTTAAAAGAACATACCCTCTAAACCAGGTAGGAATCACTGGTTCTGATGCTAAGTGGCAGGGAAAAGGCCCACTGCCATACAGCTGACCTCTTTCCCCATAATCAAGGAGACAATATTACCACTGTTTATTTTAAACAGTCCTTTACACATGCTAAGACCCAAACTGCCTGGGCATCACCTGAAAGAGTGTGATTTGGCATGTTTCAAACTGTGCTAGGAAGCACACAATTAAACAACTACATGTTTACTTGATTTTGGACCAGTGCTTGAGCCTATATTCTCATTTTGGTTTATTTGTAGATATATTTTTACATAACTTCAGAGAACCATCACCATTTGGAAAATTCCTAACATCAGTTAAGCTACTTAACTAAAATGCTTTAATATGTGCAGTCTCATTCCCTCTTTACTGTAGTTATTCTTCTTTACAAGCCTTGTTTAATTACATGTTTTATAAAGCACAAGGAGACACCTGCAGCATAGAAGAAGCCTTTTCCAAGTGGGTTGTCAGAAAGGAGCAAACTTCTTACTGTTCGTGATGTAAACAATATCTTAGATAATAAATATGTATATACAAATATTTTGCTAATTCTGTTTGCAGCAGTGATTTGCCGCAGAAATCAGATTCCTTCACCTCTCTAAGGTCAAGAACAGAGCATTTTGCCTGCACGCCCTGACTTGGGCTGGCACCAACTACAACTTTTTCTGCACCTGCTGTCTATGGAACAATGATGACCCCAGAGGAAAAGTACAGCTGAGCTCCCTCACAGAAATATCCATGAAGCAGATGAAACATGGCCATGGTAAAACACAAGGAACATGGCTATTTTGTAGAGAGCCTGACACCTGAGCTACCTTTTTTGTCAGCCTCTTCCAACACAGGTTGTTCCCTGGAGCCATTCAGGACAGGAATTCCTTCCTTTGCATATCTTTAAACTAACTTGTTCTCTCGCTGCCTATGCCTCCCGCCACTCAGCTTGCCTTCTGTCACTCAAATTGTTCACTGCCAAAAATACTTAGTATACACCACATCATTCACACTACTTCATGCAGACTTTAAAAAGTCCCTTTTCGGGGCAAAAAGTAAGAGAGACGGGCAGAGAATCAAAATTAAGGCATGTTAACAATTCCTCAAGGCATTTTTTTCAAATCTAGTCCCTTTTACCCAACAGCAAACTGAAAGCAAAGTTGACACATCAGAAACACAGCTCAAAAATATTTTACTTGTGTGGTTGCAATTGAAAACTTGCAATTGAAAACTTCAGTAAAATCATGGTGACTTCATAGACCCTGCTTCCCAGTACTGTTAGTGATTTCAAAAAATCTGAAGCTGGGGAGCAGGGAGGAGTTTTCGCTCATTGCTCCCAAACTGCACCTGGCAAGTAGCCACTGGCTGGCATCAATCCACCACTGCTCAATGCAATTAAACGTGAAAAATCTTTAATAATAACACACCTCTCTCAAACAAGCATCTTTAGCATAATTAGTGCTGTCACAAAACACTAATATAACTTTCTCTGTTTCCATTAAGAAGACTGGATTTATTTTTCATGGAAACTTTTGTGGAAGTACTTAATTCTGAATTATTGCATGCAATGGGTTACCAAAAATATATGTTGATTATGTCCTGGAAATTGATTTTCACTAATACCATGTAAGGACTACTTTAATTTAAAATAATTTCTAACTCTTAAATATTATTTATCTTCTCCAAGACTTAGCTGTTTTACTGTCACTTTTTCCTCAGCATTTTGTGAATATTCTGTTACAGCTTCAAATGCAAAGAAACACAGAATAAAGCAAATGTAATGAAAAAGTCCAATAACTCGAACATTGAGAAAAATCTCAAATAGTTTCGTCACATACAAATTCTAAAATTTCATGTGCCACACAAATCAAAACACGTGTAGCTGACTTCTCAGTCATAATTAGGAAGTTAACTGAATAAAAATATTTAGAAAAGTAATAATAATAAACACACAACAATGAGACTTACAAGAGCAACTGCTCCTTGCATCCTGTTGCAGCCGAAAGTATTATCACATATACAACATCTGCTTAGGCTGCATGATTTCCCTGAAAATTTCCAGTGGCAGAAGCACTGAGGGAAAGCACCAACCATTAGTATCTTCTTGGGTATTTCATACTGAGAGTTTGGGACCACTGTTCTACTAACACTGATACATTAATGCCACATTTCTCTTTCTAAGGCAAAATGGGAATTTCAGCATAAAGGCTTCTACAATTCCTGTATATGTTTTCTGTGCAGCCCAACACAATCCACCCCAATACAGAATTATGGAGCTTCCTGTGAAATGTTTAGGAGAAGAACGTGACAACAACAGTGTCAAGATTGCTGACAGGCATCCATTTATGTAGATGCTTCATGAACAGATTGCAGTTCTCACCAAGGAGGTCGAGAACTGGAGCAGAAACTTTCATGCGCTTCAGGGAATAGGCAGAAAAAGGATGATGAATCACTAAAAAAAAAAAAATCAAGTATTTTTTCTAGTTCTTTAATTAAAAAAAAGATTTAAGACAGTGACTAAAGAGTCCCTTTCTCACAAGCAGTCACTGTTTCTGAAGATGCAGTCTTACTAATTCTATGCCATATGCTACATCTGGAAAAAAACCCTCCTATTTTAAGAAAGATGAAACCAATTCAACAGCCAATTCAACACATTATGAAAAAACAAAAACAAACGAACAAACAAACAAAACAACAACAACCCCCCCATTTCTGTGAGCGTCTACCATCAGATGTGTTTTAGCTATCTCTGAGCAAGCATTACATCAATTCAGGAGACCCAGTCAGGTACATAATTCAGGCTGGACAGACATAGAACAAATGTCTTTGACCTTTTTATAGATAGTACAACATGTAAACTACTTACACGCAGTCAAAGTTCCTCAGGTAAGAGATCTAGACAGGTCTAATAAAGGTAAGAGATCTAGAGATCATTCTCACTTTTAATACCTCTACTCTGTTTCCAAAATACACTTCATTTCCTTCAAGATAGATATCAGTTTACGTAACTGCTTAAAGATAAATTTAAAACTTTTTTTTCAAAGAAACACAAAACAAAACAGCTCTGATCAAGTCTACTCTTTTAATTCCCAAATACATGGCTTCCTCCTGAAAAAGCAGAACTCCCTTACATTTTGAGTTAAGTATAAAGTGATATTTTGAAAACTACTTACTCTTTCATCTGCTTATAGCATTAATTCTATATTCCATAAAATACAGTAAGAATAATTTGTAAAATCCTTGTAAAGGCTTTCTTCTACTGAACTTGATAGAAATGTGAATGTTGGTTCAACTTCTAGTACTAATAACTACTTTGCTTCTCAGTCAGTTTTCTATTTTCATTCTATTTATTAATAACCAGGATCCTTATTAACAAAGGATAAAGAGACAACACCAAATAACAGGACTCCTGGGCTCCCTAATGCTATATTAATATAATCAGGAGGAGATCATAGCAGCAGAAAAGACTGAGGGCACTTATGTTGAACACCAGTTCAGCATGAGCACACATACCTAGAACCAGGTCTGTACAGGGAGTCAGATGACTAACTTATAAATTAGAACTCATAACATCATGTTATACACATTAATTCCCCATTCAAAATACAGCTTAGAAAAGCCAAAATACAAAGAGAAAACTGTCCAGAACAGCCACTAAAGAACATCAGACAAAAAAGTCTGTAAATGATGGCTTCATGCAAATTTAGCATCTCTTTGCAGATCTGAGTAAGGCATGCTATGGGAGGTTTGAGATTCATTGTCCCCGACACCCAGGAGGATTTTCCTTGTAAAACACCAGTTTGGGGGTGGGAAAACAGGATTATTTTATTTTTTAAACATGACAAAAACAAGTCTGCTTTTATATAATAATAATAATAGAGATCTGTATAGGCTTCTAGACAGTGAGTCACTCAGGAAGAGGCCATTTGGGTTTCTAGGCCTTTCTGCCTGAAAGTTTCAAAACTGGACTGTACAAGTTTTCAAACATAGTCCTAATCATTAGACCATCACTAAGGTACAGAAACTACAGAAACACGCATGGGATCACAAATAGATCACAACAAAGTTTCTGCCCCTGTAACAGGCACTCAACAGAACGACAGTTAAGAGATTAAAAATGAAAAAATCCTCCTGAGAGCAAGAGCCTAAACTAAGATTCCCCTCCCCAAATATCTTGTCAGCAATATTGTTTCTTAACAGAAGTGCTTGTAGCTGCTGTTTCCATTTGCATCCAGTACATTCTTTAATAACACATATACACCGAAGGAAAATCTCCCAGCACGCCCAAGTGTAAAGGTTAAACATGAAATTAAGTCTCCTGTGAACCTAGGAACACTTTCACAAAACTAGGAAAACCATTTAAAGATAAGCAGATGAGTATACCTTAAGGTTATTTTTTTATTATTATTTAAAAAATGCACTAAAACCAGAAATTGACAGATTGCAAAAGGGGTCTTAAAGTATATGTCTGCTATATACTGAAATATAATGTTCAAAACAGAAAGTTTATGGCAACAGATAGAAATAGAAACTTAAGAGTTATAGAAAACCACTAAGGAAAGCCAGAAGATAGGTGGAAATACTACTGTCAGCGTACTTAAGCCACATTAAAAGTTTTGCTAATACTTTAGCAACAAAAAGAGCTGCAACAATTCTACCACCCATAAATATTTATTAATCACTTGTCCCCACCACCCCTGTTCCCTCCCCCCCTTTTAGGAAAAGGAAGTATTAAGTATTAATGATGAAATACTTTTTATTCTAACACCAGCTGATATGGATGTTGAAGAGGCCTCACTGAAGCCGCACACTTACAATGGCAAGGCCAAAAACCTTTAAAGCAAAATTGAAAGACCTGTAAAGTCAATGGCTGGGCTCTGGAACAATCAAGAGGAGGAAAACTAACGTGCTGCTTTTTAAAAAGGGAAAGAGAACTACTTGCTTAACTGTAGATTTATCAAAATAATGGACCAAAAGATGCACAGTTTAACAAACAAAAACATGAAAGACAGTACTACTCTTTTACTACCACCTTGGCTTATGACAACTAGGTAATTTGGTAACTTAATGAAGAGACTGCACAAACATAACAGCAACACAAAGTCAGACTTCGCAAAACAGTACATCAGCTCCCTGAAAACATGGAATACAAGCTGCTCTGATATAGCAGGGACTGAAAAGCAATGATGAAATTTAGCTAATGTGGTATTTAGATGAACAGGCAGTCTTAGTGAACTGCTTTAGCCATAAACTGGGGAACATCAAAGCAGCATACAGATTTATTACCTCTGCTTTTGGCACTGATGCAACTGCAATGGAAAGTCTGTACTCATACCTAGTATTTAAAATTTGAAAACTAGGACATCAGAGAAAGGATTCAGGGAAGAATGACAGAATAATTAAGGAACTGAAAGACATGCTCTCCTGTAGGGGAGCAGGGGATTAAACTGTTTAATTTCTAAAGGAGGGTCAGGATGTTATTTGATCATTTTTGATAAGCATCAGTGTGAGAAAGTGAAATTTGATTATCTATTGATTCATCTGCCTTGCAGACAAAGAAACAGCAAGCTCCAATTTCTGACAGCTGAGGCTATATGGAATTAGAGTACGCAACAATTATTTTGCTGGTCAAAAGAAAGAGAAATTCCATTTGAAAACGAATTAATTCAGACAACTCCTGTGGCCTTTCTTAATTAAAAAAAAAAAAAATTAGAACAAATTACCATAATGTCATACTCTTTTAACAAGCAACAACAGTCAGGCTAACCCAAGAAAGCTAACAGCTTCTCAGGGCAACAAAACAGGTATCTAATACACCAGGTATCTGACATTATCCTGTCACTCAGAGTTTTGGCATTGATAAAACCTCTAACGTAATGCTGTCTAGTTCTGGGTGCCCAGAGACAGTTCAAGGACAGCACCAAAAAAAAAACGAACCAAAACAAAATGAAAACACCCTCACAAAACAAAAGAAACAAAACATGAAAATATTTTAAGAGTCAAGCAATGATTAGGGGAAAGAAGATAGATCAAAGTCTAGGCAGTAAGGAGTTCATTCAAAGGGGACTTTAATATTAAGGATAGCTCAAAAACTGGCAATGACCTTTTGGGGAGTCTGTGGCATCTCCATCACTGGAGGTTCTCACAACAGGTTAGACAGAGAAGAAGGGTACAGACAGAGCTGACCCAGACTTGAAGAGGAAGGTGGCCTTTTGGGTCTTTTTATTGCTGTATCTGCAACTTGTGCCTTCTGAAAGACACAAGAAAAGATTACTTGTGATTTAGAGTACGAAAAATAAACTATATAAGGCACATTCCTACAGTTTAACATTCCTTTTTGTAAGTCATATTCCTGTGACTTTTCTTTCTGAGTATCTAAAATTTGCATTGTAAATTCAACTGGATAAATGCTTCCCATTTTTTATCCTGAACTGTTGAGTAGAGCTCCTCTGCAACAGTACATAGCTGCCGCATTTTACAAGGGAGGGTTTCATATCTCAGTGTGGGTGAATACATGTCCACCCCCATCCAACTAGTATTGACAGATTATTTGACAGTTTAATTTCAGTCAGACCTATCTGCCTCAAGAATATTTTTGAACATCAAGACAAAAGTTGCCTAAGAGTTTAATATGTCTGAGATGTGTATCTTAGAAATCATATCTCTAACAGATGAAATCAACACTGTCAACCCTAAATGCCTGCTTGGGTTTGCCTGTATTCAGCTACCCACTCTCATCTTCCAATACTTTAATTTTTCCAGTACAGAATTTCACTAAATCTCATCTCTTCTCATACAAAGGGCTTGATATTTGACAGTATAGCTCTGAGGGTCAACAAGCAACTGAAACTTTTCTCATGACTCTGTCCTTCTGATGTTGGACTTTACAGAGGTCCCCTATTGTTTTTGATGGGATTGAAGCTCTCCTGATGCTAAAAATTTGTAAATGCTTTTGTGAATACATCAGGACTTAATCATGTCTGAATATTTAATTTCAAGTGCTGACTCCTGCCTTCTTGCAAAAACAGCATCACTCAATTTAAAAAAAAAAAAAAATCCTTTTTAATGTACCTTTTATTCACTGTGTAGTGCCACAATTTCCAGTAGCAGAAATGTGTTCCACAACAGATTATGGAGTTTTAAGAAAACTTTTTTTTAGTCATCTTCTTAACAATGCTTAAACAAGGCTATAAAATAAAGGTATAAGACTATGATATATTTTTCCTTATTTAAAGGCAGAACTGTTACATTATGAATGCTGCAAAAAATAAATTTACGCCAAGAACAAAACACTAAATCAGCTCCTTGAAGCTACTGGTTCACTGGATCATTTAATATAGAATACCATATTAAAAATATATTGCTTACAGCAAAAAAAATATGGCTTCCCGGCTTTTATAGAGAAACTGAAGTCTTTGGCACAAACCACAATATTTTGAAGAGCACTACACGTAAAGTCAAAATCCAATTCCTGCTAGGGGAAAGGCAGCTGTCACATTAAACTATGAAAACTTTCCAGACCTTCATCTAACACGTAAAGAAACCCTTCTAAGTTCTAATAACAAACGAGTCATTGTAAAATAATCTCATTTGCTTCAAGTCTCAGCCATTTGGCACCCAGCCAGCCGGGGGTGAAGAGCCAGACATTTAATACATGAAGTTCCTAGCAACTAGAAGTCTGCAGGGAGCAGGAGACTGTATTACCAGCAGCTGAGTGAACAATATCTCAGACATTAGAGAGGAATACGCAGAATTCAGTTTTTGTGGGCCTTCTTAGTCTTTTGCAATGGATCAGAAGCAGGAAAATGGGTAGTAAGCTTCATAACCAAAGGGGACAGAAAGCACGTGTCATGTAAACTGCAAGAACCTACAAACATGGAGTAAAAAAGCTAGGAAACTAACTTCTGATGAAAGGAAAATAGAGGGAACAACATGGATAGCCTCATTCATCACCATTTTAAAACACAGTAATTCAGTTAAGCTGTTTGAATTTCCTGCTCTTAGCTAAGACAGTCTTCCAGCAAGACAAAAAAACTTTTGGGTTTTGTTGGTTGAACTTTCAAATCCTTTTCTCCCCTCCCGCATTTTTTCTCACACAGCAAAAGAAAGAGGCAAGTAAAGTGACATGTAACTAAAAAGAGACATTCCACTTTTTCATTCAAAAATAGTGGTGGTTAATCCATTTAGCTCTGACCACATTCTTCTTTCTTGAGTGCTGCAGTGACCCACGAATTCTCAGTGCACATCCTGAGGAACAGACTCCTGGCCAGTGCAGGATTCAGAGAATGTGCCAGAGTCCAAACTGAGCCAGAGCAGGTGCAGCTGGGTATTTCTGCTCCACGGCGTCTATGCGTGATACTTACCCTGCACTTCCCACGCCCAATGTTGAATGTTTAAGGTGCTCCATACACAAACATCTCTTGCTGCATGCTCACTACCCACATGCAACCCAACATCCTTTGTTCTACTCACTTTCCAAGGCATTTACCCGCTCCTCAAGCACTGAGGGTGTCAATGTGATCATAAAAACATGTAAAGATCATTTAGAAACATAAATCTAAGTATTTTCGCATGATATGTTCAACTGTTTTAATTCTCTACTTTATCTACTTTAGAGATAATATTTGTGCTTCTTGGATGGCTTATCTTTTACTCAAATAATTATGTATTATCAGCAGGTAATTTCATCTCAATTACTTCTTGCCTCCAAAACTGGTGAGTACACAACGGTGTGAGAACAAAGCTATAAACCTTTCAAATATGCACTGACCTGAGTACAGTGATCCAGCATCTGATTTCAAACTGCCAACTTCAACAACAACAAATAACATTTCAGAAGCCTAAAGCAATCACCAAAGCATGCTTCATGGGTTATGTCACCTTTGACTAACTTTACACAACCTACCATTAGAAGCAACTATTGATCATTAATTGCTGTGCTCCAAAAAGGTAAACAGGGACATGCAATTGAGCATAATGCAGATTGATCTGACTTTCTGGAATTCTCAACATTGTAAAATGATCGAGGCCATGCTTTCAAAAAGCATCTTGTAATTGCTCTTATACATGGCAAGTTAAAACTGACTTTCAGGAACTAGATTCTCTTGGTTCACATTCATTTCTTATTGTTGTGTTGATCATTTGTAACCTGTACCACAGTAAAACCTACAATGTAATAAGAAAGCTTGAAAAAAGTCAAATGGAAAGAATGAAATATATAATTGTATATTAAGAGGATGCATGCAAGTAGAAATTCTGTTCTGTACAATCAATTATATTTTCCTCACCAAATGATTCACCAGCAATACCATTTCCACAATTGTGTAATATATGCACAGAAGAGAAAGGGGTTTTCTAATATTCACAAAAAAACCCTGAAATCCAGTAAAATGAGAACAAGAAAAAATAAGAAGTAGGAAAAAGAAAGCTTAATGAAGTAAAACCAAAATGTCTGTGTTATTATGGAGAGTCAAATCTAGAATACAGACCAAATTACTGGGGCCAGAAATAGTTTTGCAAGCACATATGCAGATTTTGTATCCACAGACAGGTGCACATTCAAATTATGTGCAAGTTTACATTGTGTGTACTGGCTTCTGACCATTCCCTCCTTGCCACCCACTGGTCCTTCTTTGGTCCTATCTGATTAGAGACTGCAGATCATCTTAGCCCATAACCACAAACCTGATTGTAGCAAGAACCTCTGTTTACAGCCTACAGAAGTCTGTGAAGATAATCTCCTTCAGAAAGACAAAAAATTCACTGCTTTGAGAAGGCTACATTTCAGAAAAGCCATAGAAACTGGTTATTTCTCATGATGCAGCAAAAAATACAGATACACAAGATTTGGCTTTTAATTTCAACCAATTAGAAGACAACTAAATAAGAGGTAGTCTATAAATCTCCTTTGCCACCAGTTATTTTTATTTTCTTGTAAAGTGAGGAAGATAAAATGTTTAATGCTCTTTAGTGCAATGACAATACATGTCATGTTCCTCAACATCACCCAAAATCATTCCAAGTTGCACACTTGCCTGTATTTTGTTAAATCTCATCTTAAATACCGGCCAGTTCCTTTTTTGCTCTAAAGTTTTTACAACACAAAAGTGGAGGAAAATGATTGCTGTGCGGTGGTTGTCTCAGAAAAAAAAAAATAAATCTGGGCGAGGACAAGTCACCCGTAGCTTGGTCTGCACACTGTGTGCAAGAGAACCAAAAAGTCCAGGCCAGCCACCCCACACCACAGTAGCCACCTCCTCCCTTCCACCAAACTACAGCTGGCTTTGAGAAAAACACTTGATTTCACCCAAAAGCCCACACAACCAAAACAAAAGAATTGTCTGATCGTGAATAGAACCAGTTGTATTTCTGAAAAAGTTGAAAGAAAGAAAAAAAAAAAAAAATCAACTATGCTGTTATGAGGAATTCTTGAACATAAAGAGAACTCTTCACACTGGTATTTAAAAAAGTAAAAAAATAATTCTGCCAATGATTACTTCTGCCAAACTGGAAAAAAAAAATCCTTCTGGTTAAAATAAAATATGCATAAATACACAGTAGTGACAAAAGACTATTTTTTTTGCTTTCAGAGCACTATAATTTTACTTAAATGGTAGGTGTTCTTTCTAAACGGAATGGCATTTCAAAGAGACATCCAATCCTGTATTTCAAATGCAGCAGTCATCTCTGAAACAGGGTCTTTAAGAAAATTTCAAAATATCAAGAAGTAAAATAGTGAAAAAAAAAACTTATCGACTGTATTTTGAATAAAAACATAATCATCAGGAAACAAATGCTCCTTTCCCTACCCCCACTTCTTCCTCCAAAGTCTGTGCCTGCACAAAGATATAGGAACCCACTAAACCACAGAGTCCCACGCCTGCCAACCGCAATGGCTAAATAGCTTGCCATGTATCATTATCAATTTACATGAATTCCTTCCCTAGAATTCTGGAAATAAATAAAAATGTATATAGCGAAGTGACCACTGAAATTAAATGAGTACACTTCAAAATCTATATCTTTTAACAAGTATTTTTTCTTCACTATAAAAGATGAACTTGTGTCTTTAGGGTAGCATAAAATGCATCTCTTTACAGTAGTTCAAGTATATCAAGTCGCAGGGTTTTTTTCCCTGATGACAAAAACAGCAAT
The DNA here is from genome assembly GCF_036013475.1 of Columba livia. Taxonomy (NCBI): domain Eukaryota; kingdom Metazoa; phylum Chordata; class Aves; order Columbiformes; family Columbidae; genus Columba; species Columba livia. The sequence goes on along the minus strand of NC_088606.1, from coordinate 30,321,158 downwards.
GTTGCTACATAGATTATTTTTACTAATTCATTCTAATTGTTTAACCTAGAACAGAATCACTTTGTTTCGGGTGGAAGAGACCCTGACGCCATGAGCTGCCAGCTTCTCCAGCAGAGTGCTGTGGGAAACCATATCATCAGGGCCAGTCAACATGGGTTTATGAAAGGCAGGTGCTGCTTGACCAACCTGATCTCCTTCTATGGCAAGGTGACCAACCTAGTAGATGAGGGAAAGGCTGTAAAAGTCATGACCAACCTGATCTCCTCTTATGACTACTAGGTGACCTGGTTGATGTTGTGTACTTAGACTTCAGTAAAGCCTTTGACACTGTTTCCCACAACATTCTCCTGGAGAAACTGTCATGGGCAAGCGTACTCTTCGCTGGGTAAAGAACTGGCTGGATGGTCAGGCCAAAAGAGTTGTGGTAAATGAAGTAAAATTCAGTTGGCAGCTGGTCACGAGTGGTGTTCCCCAGGGCTCAGTACTGGGCCAGTTCTCTTTAATATCTTTATCAATGATCTGGATGAGTGAATCAAGTGCACCCTTAGTAAGTTTGCAAATGACACCAAGTTGGGTGGGAGTGTTGATCTGCTGGAGAGTAGGATGGCCATACAGAGGGATCTGGACCAGCTGAATTGTTGGGCTGAGGCCAGCTGTATGAGGTTCAACAAGGCCAAGTGCCAGGTCCTGCACTTCGGTCACAACAACCCCAGGCAGAGCTACAGGCTCAGGGATGAGTGGCTGGAAAGCTGCCTGGTAGAAAAGGCCCTGGGGATGTGCATTGACAGCTGGCTGAATATGAGCCAGCAGTGTGCCCAGGTGGCTAAAAAGGCCAACAGCATCCTGGCGTGCATGAAAAATAGTGTGGCCAGCAGGATGAGGGAAGTGACCTTATTGCTGTCTACAACTACCTGAAAGGAGGTTGTAGCATGGATGGTGTTGGTCTCTTCTCCGAAGTAGTAAGTGATAGAACAAGAGGAAATGGCCTCAAGTTGTGCCAGCAGAGGTTCGGATTGGCTATTAGGAAAAGTTTCTTCAAGGAAAGGGTTGTCAGGCATTGGAACAGGCTGCCCAGGGAAGTGGTGGAGTCTCCATCCCTGGAGGTGTTTAAAAGACATATAGATGAGGTTGATATGCACATGGTTTCGTGCCAGAATTTGATTATGGTTGGAGTCGATGGTCTTGAGGGTCTCTTCCAACCAAAATGATTCTATGATTCTAGATTTTAGAAGTCAATTAAGAAAGATGATTTGTACTGAAATCAAAAGATTTGTGCTAACTTCTCGCAAAACAGAGCACAGATAGAAACACCTCTTTCAAGACTTTGTATGAGGATACAAGGTCCGATGTTAACTTTGATATTATAACTTTACAGACTTTTACCAAGTACAATGGTGCATTTAATCTTGACTAAGTATAAAATCTAAGTACAAAAATGGAGATATGCCCCTAAAACAAACAAACAAACAAACAAACAAATCTATACCTTAGGTTCTAGGCATAGTCAAGAGAGAGGGATCTGTTCATGCCATAGTACAAAGCACTGGTAACGCTTCAATGTGGGTATACTGCATAACCTCTACACTCCACTGTCACTCAATCCATCAATCAGAAAATAATTGATTAGGTAGAAAGAAGGGAGTATGATAAAGGAAATGGGTAGTGTATTATATGGGATGAGACTAAGCTTTGTTTAGTGTGTCTCAGTGAACCTTAAAGAGAAAATAATAGTAGCTTACAAATATACCAAGATCTAGAACAGAGGGAAAAGAACAAGCAAAACCAAGATATAGCCTAACAGAAGTTAATATCAAGTGACTAGGAAGAGGGTCAGGCTGTATATTTAAAGAGATTTCCTTAACTTCAAAGTAATTTATCTTTTGGATAGCCTTTCCAACTAAAGCCCCAGAGGCAGAAACCCAAATCTTCTTACAAGTCAAGTTTGACGATTTTATGACAGGAGTTAAATTATATGATTCTCTGCAACAGCTGACAATAACACAGGAGATCCTTTTCAGTCCTAGAATCCTATTCGAATGTAAAGGGAAAAACATGTCCATGTTGCTACTAATCTTACCAAAATACTAAATGATTACTAATCTGTTAATCAGTTTTATCCTCTTAGAAGTAGGCATAATGAATAATCTGCTGAGGCAATGCAAAATCTTTTGAACCAAGTCAATATTAAAACTGAAATCTGCTGAAATCTCCCAGAGATAAATTTTCAGTGTTTTATACTACCTTGTGGTAACAAAATAATTGAAGGCATTAACTTTTATTAATGTGCATTTATTTTAATACATATGATAAATAACTCAAATAATTTCCAAGTTTTTCTCCAGGAAGTTTTTAATAATTAGTAGTAATATGAAACCAAGCTCTATTTTCATCACACCATATTTTTTTTCCTATTCACCTAAGTAGTTTTTGTAAACTTTTCCTATACAATACACCTATCTATATTACTATAATGGCTCTCCATTGTTACAGTCTCTATATACCTTACAAAAATTTAGATATTTTTATAACAAGCTACTTCTGTTAACGTTTAATGTCCAAGTGAGTTTTTTGTACACAGAAGTGCTGTCTCACAGGTACACTGGAATTAAAATCCAGACTGACCTACTCACTGGCAGGCTTAATAAATAAAATAAATAAACAAACAAATAAACAAACAAATAAATAAGCTGTACTGTTGCTGCTGTGATGAGGAAGGAATACAAATAATTCTCAGTGTTGCCCAAGCCATAACTGTCTTTCTTCAGAAGCTAATACGCTGACAAACGTATCACCAGACCCTTTACTAATACTTCTCTCCGTTGCACAGGTTCCAAATTATTTTTCACTAGAACTGTAACACGGATGAACATAAGTAAGGGAAGTTCAGAACTGTTCTCAACTGTGCTTAGTTGTAGAGCCACCACTTTCACTGTAGCCATAAAGAAGGGCTGGCATAATTTTTCCAAACATATCAGTTAATATAAAAAAAATACTACCTCTTCCTACCATAGGAGTCAAAGACTACAGTTTCAATGTTTTCTGTCTTGGTTTTGAATTTTATAATTAAACTGAATATAAATCTTTCTTCATGTTTTGGGAATATTTTCATTTAAATTGCACATTCTGTCTTCAGCTACCCCTACAAGAGAGGCTACCTTCACCAGGCCCAAGTGTTTATTTCCAATAGAGCTTCACTGCTACCACTGGCATTCATACCTTCCATGGTGTTTCAAATATCATTCAAATCATCATTATGTCCTGCCTTAAATTTTATACTCTTCTAGTTTGACAGTACATCAGTCTTACAGCTTTTTCAGTGGGCTGCCTACAGGCCTACAGGCAATTGCTACAACACTCTGATTGATGTTCTCTTAGTGTTTCTGCATTCTTTATATGCAAGTTATTTAATCTACTTACACAATTTAGTTATTTTAATAGTTTCTTTTATTTATAATTTTAACAATTTGTAACTTTGATAATTTACTCTTAAATGTACATAATTTACTCTTAAAAATAATTTATTTCTAGGTAAGTATTTTCATAACTGCCTATCTTAAATGTTCAGGAAGTCCTCTGACAACTCCTCCCATAAGTTTATCAACTTTTAAGAGAATCAAAGTAAAAAAATAAAAAGCAATGTCACCGGGACTGAGTTTTGACAGGGATGCATCACCACATTTGGTCTTAAGTACTTGCAGAATCAAGTCTCAACTTCATACTTGAAAAAACACACACATTGTTGCAGAATGATCTAGTGTTCATTTTTTATAAGGCAGCTTTCTGCATTAACATTATCTTAGCCATTGTCTTCCAAAGCAGGCAAACCAAACTTACAGAAAGAGGTTACAATAGCACTAATGCATCCTGCATTTACACCAAAATGAATGCAACTCTAAGTGTTTAGCAATACCAACGCTCAGAAGGCAAGCAGCATTTTGTCACACCTTGAGCAGCAACAATAAAGAGTATCAATCTTCTTTTTTTTTTTTCAGTTTCTTTTTGGAAATTCACGTTTACTTTGGTTTTTTAAGCACCTCAAGCTAAAGTAGTTGCAGTAACATCACATAGTTTTTGATTGCCTTCTGATTGAATGGTATATTTACCTGCTAAATCTAACTGACACAATACCTAATCACTTGTTGCCAGAAATACCTTCACACGGGAGTTTGAGTCATTAAGCAAGCAAAAGGCAAAGTAGTGTTGCATTTCAGTGTAAGAAACTGAAACCCAAAATCCAGAGCTTCACTTCCTAGAAAGTCAAATTTCCCCTTTATCTTTTAAATGAATGTGATCTCCAGCACATCACGGGTGCAGTTTAAGGAATATTCATTTTGCATCAGTATTGGTAGATAGTCGGCGTCAGCAGGAAAAAGTGACCAAACTAGAAACCGCCGTATGCAAAGTCCTCCGTGTTCTTTTCTCCTGCCTCTCAGAACCAGGTTACCACACCATCAAGTGAACATCTACGCAGCAGTTAACGCAATCAGTGCATGCCACTGCAGAGTGGGGTCTGCCAACACCATAACTAGTAATTTAAATATCAGCAGACACAAGGAGTTTAGGAAAAATAAAAATTATTTAATCAGAACTTTAGCTCAGTGACTACATGCTTTTGCCTCATAGAGCTAAATACCCAGTGGGTGCACTGTGCACAGTCTTGACTTTAGCCAACAGCAAATGTTCCCTGCGGAATATTTGCAGTAAGTTTTAACATCACTCTCTCGAGCCCTCTCTTGTGGCTGAAAAAAGGTAAATGTGTGGTTCTACACATGTATGCATCCACACAATAGAAATATACCAATGCTTAATATTTGTAAGCAAAGTGAGGGATGAAGTACAGGATCACAGGCCTACTAGTCTCCTTTGGTAAACCATCTGTCACAAAAAATGTTAATTCATTACTGCACCTGAAATCTGCAGTAATGTGAAGAAGAAATTACATCTGCTATCCCAATGAGGTCAAATGCAAGTGATATACGAATATTTTTCCACATAAAAAGTGTACCTACAAACTGTTTCAATTAACAGTTAGTTCCAACCATGGTTGGAACCACTACACTGACAGGAAAACAGTGTATTTAGGAGCTTTGAACATCGTAATAAACACAAAATGGTTTCAATATTGACCTGATTGACCAGTAGAACTAAAATACTGCCTGAAAATATTTCTCCATATTTGGTTTCATAGACATCTGCAGCAATATAGGAGGCTAAATAATGCATCAGTTTCCTGGGTAGTTATGTTATAATCTGTGACCAAACAGATACCCAACTTTTTAAATGAAAAAACTCAACAATGGAAAGTGTCAATAATCACCATATATTCCCAGCTTCATCCACTTAGTTCCCTTGAACCCCATGAAAATTTTATGTAAAAGTATGAAAAGACAAGAATGAAGAGAAATAGAGTTCAGTTAGGCAGTACTCTGCCAAACTAAATCTTTACTGAGGTTTATTTAAAACTTTAATATTGAAATAGCATTCAAATAGCATTCATATTGTTAGCTTGCAATTCATCTAAGTTTTTCTTTCTGTATATTTGAAAAATTCAAATGAAAAACACAAGCATTGTCACCTTCTTATCATGCAACTCAAAAAAATCGTCCGATATGTTAACCTGATCACAAATTAATGAATAATGTGTTCCAATTAATACTAATATCCTGAGTTTAGAGACAGCATTACCTGTGCTAGGCTGTGTCAAAAGCTTTCCCAAAGTCCACATAATTATATTACACTACCAAATCTAGACCTTGCCTAAATTTTCAATTTTATTATACTAAAGGAGAATGTTTTGTCATCGGTCACCCCACTCCTTAGATATCTGTTAAGGAAAAATCAGAAGCAATTTCTGAGTGTCTTCATGCAAAGACAGAGTGAAGAATGTACATCATTACATTTATAATCCCCATGAGCATGGGGAATGTCATTATGTGTCTCTTGTAATGAAAAGGACTGCAAATTGAGAGGTTAAACTCTGGTAACTCAGAAGTGTGAATAAATGACATTATCTAGCCATATGTCAAAAAAACACAGCTGTTTTGAAGGCCCATGATCTGACATCAGAGGCTTCCTGAAAGAAAAAATAAGCTGACAAACAAAGAAAAAAAAATCCCACACTTTACTAAAAATCTATAATATGTCTTAAAAAAAAATAATATATATATATATATATATATATATATATATACACACCACAACCCACACTGTTTTTCAGGGGTCCATGGTTTAAGGTTTTTGCTCAAACTATCTTGTATCGTAACAAAAAATCTTATCTTGCTTACCTTGTCTTATCTGCTCCAAAATTTATAAGAGAAAAACAAATTGCTAAAAGACATTAATAAAGAAGCGCTGTGTAAAATGTTAAATAACTTGAAAAGTTTTAATAAATATTCATGTTGGACTATCCTCTGCCATAACAAAGAGAAAAAAACATAAATATGCTTTCAGCATAAAACAATCATTAATTTCAAGTGGTACTTAATTAGTAAGTCTGGAACAAATTTACATAAATTTTTATTACAATATAAAGCACATTTATTTCAGCCTTCTAAGTAAAGCTAACTGTGGGTAAATTAAGGGTTTGACCATCCATCCTATGTCAGCACGGTGGTTAACGCCTTTATCTCCAGTTTTCCAAAGTTTCCGTTTCCTGACACTGAACCTTCTGCAAAGACACATACTCCTACCCAGCAAAACCAGCTATACATTGCCAAAATAATCCTGGTGACTTAAACATCTTTTAACAGAAGCAATAACTTTAGCAAGTAATTATGATTTTGTTAGTAGCAATTTTGACAAAGTTTGCATTTACGAAGCTTCTCTGAAGCTACGCAACTCCAACATGTTATTCTCTCACCCAGGACAATTCACCACAATGCATGTGGAGATACGGCTCCATAGTGCTACACTCCCTTTACAATTGCGAATGTTACCAGACAAAGGATTCACAGACATGCTTGGTATTCTAATATCTTAAGCATTTTATTGCACAACAGTGAACCTTGTGTCTCATCTTCCATTTTCTGGTCTGCAACATCAAGCCACTACTTCCACCTTCCCCTGCTCCTTGCTGATGTACCATCAAATGCTGCATTGCAAAACAGTTTCTGAACAGCTCCATCTCCATAGCTTCTATCATTGAGTCAGGCCCACATCTTCCTCCATACTGGGATCCCCCAGGTCTGCTGCTGCTGTGAGCCTCAATCAACCAAGTGTTCTACTGAGCAGCTTCCGCACTATATTCCAAAGACGATACAGGCCTATGTGATATATAACATTATATTTCTCAGTTTCCAGTGGTTTAAATTCTAGTTATCTTCATTATATCATCCCATATTATGTGTATCACTGAATATTTCAGGAGGATATAAAATGATATTAAAGGGTAGCATCTTTCCAAGTGCAATCATAGAGAAAGAACACCAAAACCAGGAGCATAGCTCTTCCATCTTTTTTGATCCACATGAAACAAATACCAAACAGTTGAAAATATAGTGATTTGGCATGCCATGGAGGTTGCCCTTCCTTTAAATCCTACATTGCAAAAAGGGGGACAACACCACACTTGGTTCAGATGCCCACAACTTTTTTGTCCCAAGACATTCTTTTACAAAAGACTCCTAAATATAAAGTACAAAGAGTTTATTGTATTAATCTTTACTTTTGAAGTACATGTATTGTGAATTATTTAACTCATTTATTATTGCAGGTAACCAAAATCCATCCAAGTTTCATCTTTAGTGAAAGCATCTAAAAAACAAAACCAACAAAACAAACAAACAAACAAAAATAAACAAGCCTGAAAGTTAATTTTAAAAGCCACATACACAAAACAAACAAACAAAAATCACACAACCAAAACACAACACACAAACACAATCTGATCTTTATATTTCATGAAATTGTTTAGGATTTTTCAATTGCTTCATTTTTTTTTTTTCTTCAAGTGTTTCAACAATTATACCAGGACAGCAAAGCTTTATTTAAAGCCAAAGATATAAAGAAAAGCGGGGTCCACTGTTTGTTGTTTGTTTGTTTGCTTTTTAAAAAGCAGGCCTCCAAAAGATAAAAAAGAGAATGTCAAATTAGCAACATGTTAACATATTCTAAGCAGTGATTAATATCAATTTACTGTAAGCTTTCAAGGCATGAGTGGCTAGCTTGGCTAGCTTACTGTCTGTACTTTGTCCTATAATAAACACGACTCATAAATTTGTCATGTGTTTTCTCATAAAATTTTCCATTTCTAATCTGGCACCAAGGACAGCCCAAAATTTTATAAACTGTTTTGCCAGATTTTGTACATAAAACCCCATCTTCACTGACACAGGTTTATATCAACTTATTTTCACCTCCTGTACAGCTATGCAGATTCTGCTATAAATGTAAATGTATCTTGTGACAGTTTTACACTTTGGCAGATTGCAAATGCTGTCAGATTAGAGTTGGTGTCTTTAATAAAGTAAATAAGTTACAGGGAATCACTACTTGAAAGGGCAGTGGGTACGAATGCCCACATTAGTACTTGATACTGAAGCTCTCAGCAGCTGAACATTCATGCCTAAAGGCTACGTGTTGCTGCTCATCATATTAAAACTCTGGTTTACACAAAGCAGTAACATAGTTGACTTTTGCTTTTATCACTTTTTAAATCCATGTACAAAGGTTGCAGTAGTTCCCCATCAGTTGTACAAAATGAAGAAAAACCCCCAACCCACAGTATAAAAACATCCATGCACATAAGGGCGGGAAGTGGTACTAGGATCATAAAGAAGCTATGCTGGGGCTCATTCTTCACTCTTTTAATACCAAACTCACTGTTATTCTGTAGCAGAAGCTCTGAGAATACTCTTGCAAACTGACAAATTTTCTATAATTTCAGATTGTCCTTAAGATTATGACAGAAATAGCAATAGGCAGGAGACAGTGCAACCTCCTGCGGCAGCCACAAGTATTAACTCTTCAATGGCTTAAAGGCAATAAAAATAAAAAGAGAAATATATATGTGTGTGTGTATATTAAAAAAAAAAAAAAAAAACTGAACACCTTAGGCTGTAGTTTTCTATTTAATTTCAGGCAAAGTTGCATGTAACAACTTCAAGCTGGTGCTTAAAGGTGGATGCTACAAACATGTGCCATGCAGTTAGCACCAATAAATGCCAACATTTAAACTGACTGGTAGTAAGCAAATCTGCAGATGTAGAATATGGACGGATGGGTGAGTGTATTCAGAAATTAGTTTCCTACACTTTCTAATACCAGGAATGGTTGTACTGACACACAGCAGTGCCTGAGAAGAGATTTACATATAAGCAACTTTAGACAAGCAATTATCCAAGAAGATCACATTCGGAAAAAAAAGATAGTTGTCAAAATGTGGAGTATGGAAGGAAAGGGGGAGAAGTTCGTATTCCCAAATGTTTGCCTTCATGCCTCTTATTCCCCTCTACTTCTGTTTTTTCCCCAACACCTAATATGGCCTGCTTCACAGACAAAAATAATATACTTTCAGAGCTCTTAATTTATCTGCGCTTCATGTATTTGTACACTAGCTTGACATTTCTTACCATTTCAATCTTGTCTTACACAACTCCCTTTCTGCTTCTACTTCTCAGATTTCTTTCAAACAGCTGCTGCCCCTGACCCGATTCCTATCATTTTACCTCACTTAGTCTCTCTTGAGACCAATTTTCTTCTGTTCTCCGCAGAAAGACTATGGCAGATGGAACCACCAGGCTCCAGATGCAGGTAGGTCCTCATACTATCAGTAGGCTCTTTAACCCATCACCATTTCACCAAAAGATCTGCAGCACCACCACAGCTTCCACAGCCAACATAGCTCCTGGCATTTCCACTTTGCAGAATTAATCATTAGAAGAAAGCCTTGCTGATAGCTAGATTGAAGATGCTTCATGTTAGCCACTCAATTTTTTCTCATAGGAGAACCCTTCTTGTGTTATAATTAACACAAGAAAAGCATCTATGGAAATATTATGGTATTGCAGAAACATTGTTGTACTGCTTGTTTTCCTCTATGCAGCAACAGTAAAGGCACGAGTCAGAACAGAGATTATCTCTTAGTCTATCCAAGGAGCACAACCAAAATCACAACATGTTTCGTAATGCAGCATAATTGCGAACGGTGCCTTTTTTATACATCTCTCCAAACAACAACATTCTCCACTGAAACACAACAGTTTTCATAAGAGGCAGAGCCTATCTTTACATACACCTTCCTATTCACTGCAGATCTTTTCTACATCACTAACATCTGGCTACTGCTGTTCTCAAGCAAGGAAGGGTAACCTGATTATTTTCAATCAAGAAAAACGTAATATAGTTTAAAAATATACAGTTCGATGTTCTCAGAAAATATCAAATTAGAGAGAAATCTACATTTGGTCCACACACTAGTGTTGAAGTTGTACACCTAAGGAAAACCAGACGTGACCCGTATGAAAACAAGAACTTTCTAAGAACACATTAATTTTAATGCCAGTGTTCAGGCAGAGCTACAATTACCATGAACATTAATTTACTCCAAGTGAATGACTGGGCAGGAGGGAAGAACTAGGCGAAGTCACTTTAACAGCAGACTCTGTCACTGCTCCAGGCAAATAAGTTTTCAAGGAAATGAGAAAGAAATCAGTTTCCACTCTATCCAGCTTTATGAATTCTCAAGTATTCCCTCTCTCTGCAGCAGAATAAACCGCAGATCTTAGGGGGCTTTACAGAAAGAAAAATATATTTTACACCAAAACAGCCAACAGCTATTCATCAGCACATTTTCAGGGGCTTGAAAGCCCGTGTTTTGGCCCTAGCACACCCCAACTCAAATAACAGATTTCAGTTTGTTGCTATATGGCTACAGATTTTATACAGGGCAACTCCTTCTTGCTGAGCACCACTAATTTCTAGGTTTCTGTTTTCACTTAAGAAAAAGAACACACACACACACCCTGAAAAAAACCCACAACACAACTCTGTCTAAATCAGTGTAAAAATATCCCTAAAAACAGATATTAGAGTGAAAAACCATCTGTCAATTATGGCACAATAACAGTTTGTATTGATAACTGCAAACAACAGTTCTGCTTTTGGGTCATTTTTCACACATTTTGATGGCTTCTATCACACACACTGGCAGGCTCGAAAGTTGAAAGGTATGATAGCAAAGCTTTAGTGAATTCAGAGCCATCTTTGATTCTGCAGTTTTAGGCCTACTAGAAATGATAGTAAGTGCTAATCCCCTCCAGTAAATTCATCAACTAATCTGGAAACTGCAAGCAATTTTATTGAAGTTCTGCTAACCTCAAACTCAGTTTTAGGCACAAGAACTTTAAGCCACTGTGAATATGATAGGAGAGGTTTGGAGTCGTGTTCTTATTAGTAACTTCATTTGCAATTTAATTTCCTTGAGAGCTAACAAAGAAAGCTGAACTATACTGCTAGCTATTTGCTAGCAAGAGGGTTGGCAAAACAGTTCTTGAATTAATCATAAACACTAATTTTAATTATTTTAACTTCAATGTTAAATACATGTGTAAGTAAAAATGGTCACGGAATAGTTACCAGATTTTAGATTTTTAATTCAATATTCATTCAGTAATAACATGGAGAACCTTATTTAAATGAAAAAATCAAACCCAAGGTTGGTGCAAAATTTTTTGTATTTCAAAACAGTGACTCTAGCCAATAGCTAGATTTTCTTAAAGAAAAAAGCCTATTCAGTTCACATACAATTTCTCTTTGCAGTGTAGATTCTGAAATATGTATGTACTATAAAAAAAAAAAGAAGCCAGAAAAATCTAAACTGGAAGAAAACCACATCTATAAATGTAAAGAAACATATCACAGAATAAAGAACTATTCTTAGTTTTCTCTGCCCACAAGTCACACTAATTTCGTGTTATAATCGATTTATACAAAATGTCCATATTTGTAATCAGTAATGGTGAACCAGTGCTGAAAACCAACTCAGTGAATCGAATTCTTTGTGTATTTAAGGACTGATAATTCCTTGACTCTGCCAGCATCTAGCTCATGGATTATACTCAGTCACTTTACTCCCACCAGCACAGAAAGTGATCTAGTTTTCTAGATGAAAGATTTAAATAAATAATGCAGAGTTGTTTAACGCAAAGTATTCGTTACACTCGAGATGAAGAGCTCAGTCAGCAGCAGATCAAATTTAGTAACGTCAACAACTAACACAGTAGTTCTTTTAACACTTTCTTTTTACCCCCATAAGCTAAAGTATATGATCTGGTATCATTTATTGACAGTCATTTGTCCAACATAAATACCAGCCACACGGTTTGCACCTTAACAGGAAAACATGATAATCTGTAACAGGAATCCTTCTGTAATTTCTAATTTCATTGTAATAATTAATTTTTAAAATAACTAATACTCCTCCTTTAGAAACTTAACATGTTGACATTCCCTCAGTAAACAAGTAAGAGTGCAAATAAGATCATTCCAGTAGAACATAGCATACAAAAATCTCATAAGAGCTTACAAAAAATTACCCTCACTAGGCTAAACCAAGGAAAAATTTAGCCATGACAACAGGATTCAGTAAAGTGTCTAGTTTGTGTTATCAAATAGCTAGTGTTTATACAGAAAGTATACAAAAATTGAACATCTGTACTATTAACGATGCAGTAACACCAGGTTTTTCCTTTTTCTTCAAAAGCCCATTTGCACCTGAGAACATTAAGCACATTTTTCTCCATTACCATTTTTGTTACACAATTAGTATCGAGCGGTGCAATCCCAAATGTCTGCCTGTTCTCCACAAGCTAAACTTCCCTGCGTATGCTGCAAACCGCAATCAGAATACGCACAGTTGGAAGTCAGCGCTCAAGGCACTTCAGCAGTTTAATCAATCCATGTGCATTTTAAGTGAGTTATCTGCAACAAAAATAGTGGCATATTCTCAGCAGTGGTTACAGTTTTCTTCTAAGCAAACAACAGAGAGCAAAAAAGTGTTTTCATATTAGGAAAATGTGAGGTATGGAAAAACCACAATTGATTCTTTTTTTTTCATTCCTTAGGTGAGTGTCAATGGCCCACTAATACTTCATTGTCTGCAATTGCTCTGTGCATTTAATTTATGGTCTGTGCTGGATGTGGAGTTTTAGCCATCACAAGCCTGTAACAACTCAAGTTATTAAGACACTTGGTTTATAGGCTGACTATATAAATGTGATTTATCTGTATCATGGGTTCCGATAACTGCAACCATGAAAATACTGGGGTTCTCAACAAACAGAGGAGCTTGGATTATATAATATCAGCAACTAAGTGGGAAGCAGTGCAAAAAATGTATTACTCCCCTTTTTTTGGTTTATAGTTCCGGGAATTCAATTAAAAAATTAATAAAAATATAAACATAGATACATAGACATACACATTGCAGTGTTCCAGATACCTAGGTGACAATTCTCCTAAGAACCCAATACAGGCAAAAATGTTACGAGTGCTAACAATTTCATACTCATACGTAATTACTTTGCAGTATTTAAAGGGTGTTTCAGGACTTTGTAGCATGGCTACAAAGAGCATGGGAGCTCCCTCTTCTCAATGAGTCATGTGTAAAAGACAATGGGAAACAGGCACAAGTTGCACCAGGAGATGTTTCACCTCAATATAAGAAATAAATTTTGTGCAGTGAAACCAGTCAATCACTGGAACAATCTCTGCAGGACCATGGCAGAGACCACATCACTGAAGGTTTTTTGAAAGGCCACTGGCCAGGGTGCCATCTGGGCTCCCTTTCCCATAACAGGCCAGGTCAGATGATCTCTTGAGGTCACTTCCAACCTGGGTTGCTCTGTCCTTCTATGATACAAAAATATGGTCACCAGCAAAAGAAAATAAAAGAATATCAACAAAATATTGTCAGCACTGCTAACAACCAACCAGTAGTGATTCTGAAAGCATGTGACCAGTTAAATCAAATTAACAAATAAAGGATTTTATCATATTTTTGTTGTCACTGGAGTAGGCTAAAATTTTAAAAACAATGTTACTTGACTACTCTTTTGGGCTTAGGTACACTGCTTCTTTTTGGTCTGCAAGTCTGCTCTGTAGCTGTCCTTCATCAGTTTGAAACACATGGGAACCATCATGTTCTGCAGAAACTCACTCCAACTCAACTTCTATTCAGCATGGATCTAACAATGTAACATTTGCAGACTCTTTTAACCATGTATGATATGAAGTTTGCTGGGATACAATTTTCATTTAACCAAACTAAGTCAGAAAATTAAACCATTAGTGAATAGCCTGTCATTCTTGATAAAAAAAAAAAAATAAAAAATATTCTGTAATACATTCAGCTGCAGCACAGATAGCTCCTGCAATGAAAGTAAGGTCTTTCTCAACTTTGCACTAACGCAACTGAGACATAAGCCATAAAAAGCTGCTCTGGGTAAGCTCTAACCTGTGTATAATACTTAATAGAACTCTTTATTGATTTCTCATTAAAGTATCTGTGCAACTTATAACAAATAATAACAAATTAATAGCAAACAATAGCAAATAATAACACTGGAACAGGCTGCCCAGGGAGATTGTGGAGTCTCCTTCTCTGGAGACATTCAAAAACCACCTGGACACATTCCTGTGCAACCTTATCTAGGTGTTCCTGCTCCAGCAGGGGGATTGGACTAGATGATCTTTTGAGGTCCCTTCCAATCCCTAACATTCTGTGATTCTGTGAAATGCCTTTCATCAGAAAAGCCATTAAATAAACTTAAGTATTTCTTCAACCTAAATATTCGAAGACAAAAAGCTTCAAACTTGGTTTGCTTTAAGTTAGCTAAATCAGGTAACACAAGACATAGATCCAACGAGTACTATTTGTTAGTAAGAAAAGCATTGTAAGGCAATTATTTGAAATAAAAATTAACATATTTAATCCTTATTTTTGATGACTAACAATTACATGTCACAAATTATTCAATATAAAATATATTTTTGTAAGAGTTACAATTACTAAATTACAGCAAATTAAAAATACTGTTCCAACTGGCAATGAAGCAACCTTTCTGCCAAAACTGTAAAATTCTGAGAATCTAAACAGAAAGAAGTTCTCCTTAAAATTTAACTATGTTCATTATTGTTCAAAATTTCCTAATCAGTCCTTGGTGATAACAACTTGCACTGCCCTCCTGGGGAAATAAACAAACAAAAAAGGCCTCTGATTTAGATGATCTTTGCTTTTGACAGAATTCGCACAAGGCTTTTATTTATAGACACACACATATGTATATAAAATATTAATGAAGTAACAGTGTTACATGCAGACATTGCCTACTTTGTCTCTTTCACTTGTAAATACATTTTAAATGAGCTAATTGAGACAACACATTTGCAACTGCTGTTGCTTTTTCTCCAGCTTTTATTCACAATTCATATCTTAAAATAGCTAATCTACAGCATTCTGGAGATAATCTATGGATACTGTACTTAAAGTGCATTGTTTGAGCATCTGGAAAGCTAAAAATCTACTAAATAGCCAATCTTCTAAACATATGATTAGAGAATAATATCTTAGATCTGTTCATAGAATTGGCTTGAAACAGTATATATCACAAACTGTACTTATTTCTGCTGCATATATTTTTTAAAAAGTATTTATTTTATTTAATCTTAATTGAAATCTGGTCCAGAAAAGGACATTTACCTCATCAAGTTAACTTACTGAAAATTTAAATTATTCCTTTTAAGAAACTATATAGGAAATGTGACTTTTAAATATTGATTTAGCTCCAAGAGATCGTAGGATATCAGTCTGTCTTGGTAATGTCTTTGTGCAAAACTTGAATTAGATGCCATTTGAGGGGCACCAAAATATTAATTTCCAGACATTAGCCTATAGTCAAGATTCAAATAGTTTTAAGCACTGCTATTATTGTAATAATAATAGCACAGTCCAGGTAGGTTGTTTTAAGGTTGTTGTTGTTGTTGTTTTAAGAAAAAGATGCATAATGTGATGTTTTATTCATTTTAAGCAACAATGTTACTGAAATTACTGTGAAGAATTGGGTTAACACTGAAATACAGCCTAAGAGAAAATCTCTTCAGAGAATTCATAATGACAAGATGACATGAATTTTATTTAAATTTTGCTCATTGGGACAGCCTTATGAGATGTGTATCTCATTTAAATGAGGACATTTGGATGACAATTGCAAAATTTGACTATGAAATGTAATGACTAAGCTCTAAACTGCATGAACTTACTGACATAATTATTCAGCATGTACCATCCAGTATAAGAAAACAAAGTGAGAAAACATATTAATCACATTTAAATACAGTGATAGTGGGGTACACATGACATCCAGCCAGTGCTATAAATAA
This sequence comes from Columba livia, assembly GCF_036013475.1. Lineage (NCBI taxonomy): Eukaryota > Metazoa > Chordata > Aves > Columbiformes > Columbidae > Columba > Columba livia. The sequence continues at coordinate 30,304,781 of NC_088606.1, read as the reverse complement.
TACTCTTAGAACAGTACAAACTAAAGTGCTTCATGATCTAATATTTATTGAAAGAGTTTCTAGTAACTTGATATGACTCAGCCTCACCACCACCACCAACCCAAGACAGTTGTACAGGTCATTACGGCAAGTCCTAACTTAGGTGCTCTAAATGGCATTGTTCATAAGCTCATTTCCCCCACATCGCTATATGGAAGAGCCTTGGCTGGTTTGAGTATCCACCCTCGGTATCCCCCCAAGCCGGCAGCTGACCTGCTTCCTTTTCTGCTTCACTAGGATAGAAAATGTGTCAATTGTATTATCATTTATATGTATTTCAGTTTGTTGCAACTTGACATTACAATATGATCTCTGCAGACGTGGAAGGAATTAACTTCACACTAAGAAAAAAATTAAATTCATCTCAGAAGAGCAGCTATAGTTTTGAAAGTCTTAGGAACGCCTTTCAGTTTTGCCTATGCATCTTTATTATAAAACAGTGGTTCTTGGCTTTTGCCACACTAACTCCATGTTAAAATAGATGAAAGCACTGAAGTCCTTACCCACCTAGTCATAAGTGAAGGTAAAGAAGCTACCTATTTTTAATATGTGTACAAACACATTTCTAAAGAACATATACAAAAGGGTTGGAAGACCTGCTGACTGACTCTCTGACTGAACATTTGGTTGACTCTTTAGACAACCAGGGTAAAAGGCAGAAGGAACAACCAATGCAGAACACAATTATCTTAATTTATGGCTTAACTTCAGCAGCAGCTGGTTCTGTTCCCTATGGAGACGCAGCCCCTGGAACAGACACGATTTTCAGGTTGACCTGTAGCATAATTTTATAACCAGCACTGCAGTTTACCTCATTTCTTTTTAAACATACAAATATCCTCATGATTAAGGTATCTGCTAAGAAGCTGTGAAATTAGCATATTTCGTTTCCATTGAAAACATTAATATGCAAATCAATGAATATCAAATGAGAAAAATAATGGAGTTCACCTTTGTGTAATCAAACATTCTGAGAAAGACATTCTTTTTCTCTTCAAAAATGGAGAAAAAAGGAAACACAACATAGGAATTAGGCTACCATCACTCTGCCAATGCAAGTGAAAAAAAAAAATAAAAGGAAATTAAAGAAATTTACTACTGATCATCTTTAGCAATATGTTATTTGCAAACAATAATATCAAACACATACAAAATCTGAGTCCTGTAAAATACCTTTAATTTTCATGGTAAAATCTGAGAAAGCCGTTCAGATTTAAAATGCACTATATTTACAAGGCAACCTATCAGTAAACAGTATACTCAACTGCTCCTAGTCCAAATCTAGCAAGACAAGTAACGATGGCTCATAAAATTAATTTCTCAAACTATTCCTTCTAGAAAAGTAGTAAAGACAAGGTATCCACAACATACCACCACATAAAAATCTAACTAAACATACATAGACTAACTAAACAAACATAGAGAGAAAAGTTGCAATGTATAAGTAAAATTAGTATTAAAAAACAATGTATATTGTCTGAAGAATAAAAGGATTCCTAGCTTTCCTAGTGAAATTGATAAAATGTGTTTGAAAGGCAAGAAAACGTGCCTTTTACTTCTATCTTTCCATACAAACTTGGTTGACTATTCAGTTTCTCTTTGAGGTTTGGTACACCCATTAATGTACCTCCCAAAAAATAGACCTGTTGTTCCTATACCTTCATTGAACTAAGAAGATCCACGTGGATCAGACACAAAAATTACCTTGTATGTTTATTTCATCTATTTAAACTTACAGAAGTTTATTGACAAGTTACTGTACTGACACAGTAATTCCTTTGTTTAAATTCATTAAGAGACTAGGACTCCAAGGAACTTGGTCCCTGATACTTTCCCTATTTCTCCTCAGAATTTAAAGCAGAGTTTGGCTTGCTGCATAGAAATGCAAAAAATCACACACTCCATGAACTCCAGTTGTAGAAAATCCTGTCTCTTTCTCTACTTACGTGTACATATATTTGTATAATGTTCTATCATTATACTTTTATACTTCAGGAATATAGATACTGTGATGACAAGTCAGGTGCAACACCTAAAATGGATACTCAGATCTACAATTTACCCAAAGCTTGTATAGGTAGAGTATAACAGGTGCGTATATGAGAGAAACAGAATTACCGAACTATTCTCTGAGGTGAATGTGGCCCAGGAGGTGTAAAAAAATACTATGAATTATTCCTTCTAAAAGAAAAAAAAAATAGTGTTTACAAGAAAAAAAGTTTCTGGGAATGTCATCAATATTTAATTAATGAAACTGAAGAACATCCAAAATCCTCACTACCTACTACATCTTCCATCGTTCATAGAGTATGAACTAAAAATAGTGTTTTGCCTGACAAGCTAATACCCACCTTTCAACTTATGTCAGTTTTTAGGGAAGAGGGGGGCTGGAGTGGGACAGGAAAGAGAGAAAAATGAAAGCAAACACTGTCCTTTGTACACATGTTGCTTAGCAATACACCATATGAAACTGGCAGAAACGGTGACATTGGCCCTGGTTGACTCTACATAAACAGTAAACGTGCGTCACTGAAGGAGGTGTGAATGCAACGTGTCAGGTATATAACCTATTAACGAAAACAGAGACACAGTAACACAGATATATGTGCTAACATCTAGAATGTAAACAGAAATGTCACTGCTTCTTTATAGTATAGAAATTTTTAAAGCAGCAGTCTTCCCATTTTATGATTTGGAAAGTGACCTGAACTAAAACTCAAAATAATTTTATTTTCCTGATAAGCATAATTGTATTCCTCTAACAACAATTTAAAACATCTTTAAAACACACATTTCCCACAAATAAGCTTTGCCCACACAGCACTATTTTTTTTCTACATACTTTACTAATCACCTATTTTTATTCTGAATAGAAATAAAGTTTTTAAATAATTATATACTACTACTACTTCTGGTAACACTTCTGTAAGCATTGTCGACTGATCTCAAAGCACACCACCATAGAAATAGTGCAATATACCAATGCTTTTTAAAGGTGAAAAAATAAAAGCACAGAGTGATGTAATGACTCAGTCACTTACATGAAAGTGCCAAAGACTAAAACTTTCACAACAGAGACAAAATATTGAAAGTAATAGTAAATTAATGTCAGCACTTTCATACCACATTTCACACCACAGTCCATACATAAGGTCAGTTCTATCCACAGCAATGTGTCAAAACACAGAGATCAAAGACTTGGGAGAGAATGACTTATGTTTTAAATTTTTTACAGGTTTCAAACACACTTTTAAACACATTATCAGAGCAGAGCCATTTAATGCTTTCTTCGCCTTGGTCTTCAACACTGAAGATGGACTTGGGAGCACCCAAAGCTAAGAGGGTCACCCGGCAGCCATGGGTGCGTGAACAATTAACTCCCAATCAATCTGGAACTTATGTGGGATTTGCTGCTCCAGCTAGATCCTCACAAATCAATGAGGCCTGATGGGATTCATCAGAGGCTACTAAAAGAGCTGGCTGAGGTCATAGCGAGACCTATCTCTGTGATTTAGTGCTCCTGAGAATCTGGAGAGGTCCCAGTTGACTGGAAGCTGGCAAACATTGTCCAAATATTCAGGGGCAACAGGGATGACCCTGGGACAGCTAGAGACCTGTCAGCCTCACTTCTGTTCATGGCAAAATCATGGAGAAGATTGTTCTGGAAGCTATTGGAAAAAAACCTGAATGACAAAGCAGTCATTGATCCCAGTCACTGTGGATTCACTAGGGGAAGGCCCTGCTTAACAAACTTACTTTGTCTCTATGACAAGGTTACTCACCTAGCTGAACAAAGGAAACCTGTCAACATGATCTTTTGGGATTTAGGTAGAGCCTTTAATACTGTCTCTCACGGTATCCTCCTGGACAAGATGTCCAGCATACAGCTGGGTAAACACACAATACAGCATGTGAGCAATTGGCTGATGGACTGGGCTCAAAGAGTTCTAGTAAATATGGTTATGTCGGGCTGGCGACCAGTCACTATTGGGGTTCCATAGGGATCAGTCTTAGGGCCAGCACTGTCTTCATAAATGACTTGGATGCAGGACTTGAGGGAATACTAAGGAAGTTTGCCAGTGATACTAAATTAGGAGGAGCTGGTGACATTGTCAAGAGCAGAGAGGCCCTGCAGAGGGATCTGGACAAATTGGAGAACTGGGTAATTACCAACTGCATGAAGTTCAAAAAGATTACCTTCCAGATTTCCCACCTGGGACACAGCAATCCTGGCTGTACATACAGACTGGGGAATGAGACGCTGGACAGCAGCTCCACGGAGATGGACCTGGGGGTTCTTTTCAACGGGAAGTTGAACATGAGCCAACAGTGTGCCCTGGCAGCCAAGAGGGTCACCCATGTCCTGGGGTGCATCCAGCACAGCATTGCCAGCCAGGCTAGGGAGGTGATTGTCCTGCTCTGCACTGGTGTGGCCTCTCCTGGAGCGCTGTGTGCAGTTCTGGGTATCACAGGATAAAAAGGATATAAAGGTACTGGAGAGTGTCCAGAGGAGGGCCACAAAGTTGGGAAAGGGTTTGGAGGGGAAGCAGCTGAAGTCACTTGGTTTGTTCAGCATGGAGGAGACCGAGGGGAGACCTCATCACGGTCTACAGCTTCCTCACAAGGGGAGGAGGAGGGGCAGGCATTGAACTCTTCTCTTTGGTGACCAGTGACAGAACCCGAGGGAATGTCAGGAAGATGTGCCAGGGGAGGTTTAGGTTGGACTTTAGGAAAAGGTTCTTCACCCAGAGTGTGTTGGAGCACTGGAACAGGCTCCCCAGGGAGCTGTCACGGCCCCAAGCCTGACAGTGTTCAAGAAGTGATTGGACAGTGCCCTCAGGCACATGGTGTGAATTTTGGGGCTGTCCTATGCAGGGACAGGAGTCAGAGTCAATGATCTTTGTGGGTCCCCTCCATCTCAGGACATTCTATGAAGTGTGTGTATATTCCCTTCTTCATAAAATGAAATTTAAATTTCCTAAACATCTTCCTAAAACATATTATATAGAATAAACATGTTTTTATTAAAAAAAGTCAGGAATCAAAACTTTTTTAGAGATTCGATATAAAATAGTATGTAGTATGTAGTAATATGCAATGGTCAAAAGAGATAACAAAGAATACAATAACTTCGTATTCTAATGCCTTTTTGCTACATAGCCAAACTTAAGAACAATTACTTTTCAAGCAAGCATTGATTCAAAAGTGAAAAGGTCATCATATTACATTAATTCTACATTAAATATACTACAAAAGAATGTAATCCACACAATGAATAAATAAATACCACTTTCTATCTGTAGATAAACCTTTTCTTTTTTTTTTTTAGAGCAAGGTTAGAGTAGGGGGTTATATTTCATGATAATTAAAATTCATATGGTCTATTTCTATTTCCACTTAATGGTTTTCACATACATAGCAATTAGTTAAACAGCTGAAAACCAAAAAAACCTGCCAGATTGTCTTTCTCAGCTGTGGATCCATATTTGTAAAGCACATGTCACCGAGTATTCGGTCTGACAAGACAGATGCAATGATTACTGGTGGTCTTTCTGGGGGGTAGGGACAAAGGGATATGCACAAAAATCCTCCTCCTGAGAGCCTGCCCAGCACCATTGTGAGTGACATATTCCACAGCAACCATCATCCTACCACCTTGTGAGGAGACAATATTCTCACTGGCCTTCAGAAGATAAATCCCTACCTTGCTGCGGAGTAGAGATACCTTTCTTTATTTCTGCATCTGTAACATCTGCAAGTGTCCAAGTCACTCTTTTCTAAACAGCTCATCAGTTGAGTTGGAAAAATTGCGCGAACTTAGAGCATAGTAGGCTGCAAATTGGTTTTGCATCCTACAACATTTCTTCCTGAGCAATTTAGTCTCTATTCTTCACATTTAATAATAAACATAATTTTTAAGCAAGTCTGCTATTGTTTTTATTCAGATGTATCTATTTCTTCCTCTTCTTCTGAATTAGGATGGCTCAAGAGATGCATAAATAAAACACCAACATTTAGAGAAAAGTTTTGTTTTCTAATAATCTGCCAGAGGAAACACAAAGTGAAAGAAATAAATTATTACTGAGTTCAACATATTAAAATAATCTCAGAAAAAGTAACTGCACATATTGAATTAGAAACTGTTGTTTTTCTGTACGACAGATTACTCCCAGCTAGCCAAAAATGTAAGGAGGCTTTTCATATTCTGTTCAGAAGTGACAATTACAATAAATATACAGGAGGCTTTTATACATGCGAGGCATCCTAAGTATTGAGTTTTTCAAGCTTCCCGAAAAAGAAACACTGAAAACAAATCTAGTATTCTTGCAATATTCAATTCAGGCCCACAGAACACAAGGCATGACGAGTTTGGATTGATGGATAACCAAATGATCTATGTTTACATTACGACTTAAACAACATTTTACTTTGCAGTTAGAATGGACCTGAAATACACTGAAGGATCAGTTACAGCATCAAATATGACTGAGATAATTTAACCATCACAGAATCACAGAATGTTAGGTATTGGAAGGGACCTCAAAAGATCATTTAGTCTAATCCACCCGCTGGAGCAGGAACACCTAGATGAAGTTACACAGAAAGGTGTCCAGACGGGTTTTGAACGTCTCCAGAGAGGGAGACTCCACAACTTCCTGAGCAGCCTCTTCCAGTGTTCTGTAAAGACGTTTCTTCTCATATTTAAATGGAACCTCCCATGTTCCAGTTTTAATCCATTGCCCCTTGTCCTACCGTTGGTTGTCACTGAGAAGAGCCTGGCTCCATCCTCGTGACACTCACCCTTTACATATTTGTAAACATTAATTAGGTCACCCCTCAGTCTCCTCTTCTCCAAGCTAAAGAGACCCAGCTCCCTCAGCCTTTCCTCATAAGGGAGGTGCTCTACTCCCTTAATCTTCTTTGCTCTGTGCTGGACTCTCTCCAGCAGTTTCCTGTCCTTCTTGAACTGAAGTGCCTCTAGTGTTAGTTTTATCTGCCATGTACATGAAAAAGCTCTTTTTGCTATCCTTGACCCCTCTCACCAGGTTTAATTCTAAGGAGACCTTAGCTTTCCTAGTTGCCTCCCTAGACCCTCTGACAACAGCCTTATATTCTTCCCAAGTGGCCAGCCCCTCCCTCCATGATCTGTAAACTCTCCTCTTCCACTTGAGCTTGCCCAGCAGTTCCCTGTTTAACAAAGCAGGTCTCCTGGTTCCCTTACTTGACTTCCTAAGTGCCAGGATGCTCTGATCTTGAGCTTGGTCCCTGAATGTTAACCAACTAATCTTGGGCCTCTTTACCTTCAAGCAGCCTTGCCCACGGGATTTCCCCTATAATTGTTTGAAAAGGCCAAAGTTGGCCCTACTGAAGTCCAGGCCTGCGATTCTGCTTGGTATTCTGTTCCTGCCACATGAGATCCTGAACTCCACCATCTCACGGTCACTGCAGCCACGCTTCACTATCTGTCAAAGCTCCAGCTAGCCCATACTCAGTCAACCTCAGCAGACTTAAAGTACGAGGTACGTAATACTCAGATACACATGTCCATCATTTTACCCTACTGGTAGTGTCCATCATGAGGCAGAGGACAACCACATTTTTCCCCATATGAAAACTACATCTGACTCTTGAATAGCTGCAAGGATCTCAAAGAGGGTGCAAGGCAGACGTACAACATACCAGAGTAATTGATGTAGCTGCATTCACTGTCCACTTCATTCAGGCCCATAGTTCCAAAATCTTTTGGGGTATTCTTGGAATACGTTATGAAAGACTCAAGCTGACTACAAAGTATGAGAAAATTATCACTGTTGAGAGAATGTGATTTACACATGCACAGCTGACCAACTACAGACAACCCCTTCCCCTGTACTTGGAAGTAGCCATCCAGCAAGAAATGCCTCAGGTTCCTCACACGCAGAGTACACCAACTTACAGAAAATCTGTAAGCTTTTTTTATATGGCATGTAGGGAATTTATGGCAGGGAAGTGCAGAAGCAGAAGCACCAACAGGATCAAAAAGGCATTAGACAAGTAAATGGAGCACAGTTTCAAAACAGATACTAAAATAAGAATGTATGTGCCCTCTAAAATCCCTAATCAATGATATGGAGCTGGGGGGCAACATGCAAAATGAGCTTATAAGAGGGGCCAGGCTTGAGCTGACTCCTTAAAGAGCTTCCCCTAAATACTACTGCTGGAAGCAGGAGTACTTGGCTGGATAAACAACGGGTCTGGCTTGTGAGATTTTGATGCAAAGCCCTTATGTCCAAGACACAGATTGGTACAGTATGGAGACCAGAAGAGAAATCAAGTATCATTTAAAAAACTTAAAGAAACCAAGTCAATTGTTTACCACCAGGGCTACAAATGCTACGGCCATTTTGATCCCTTTCCTATCTGCATCCCTTAAGCAGAAACAAGTGATGGCAACTGAAGAAAAATGAAATAGAATTTCTACTGCAGGTGTTTTGTTTTAAGTAGAAGCATGTCAGTAGTGGTAGGCACATTTTGTGCCCTTTATGAGGCAAGCGATTTTTTTTAACTTTCTTCCCTGTACAGAAAGTACTTGCCTCAGAGGGTTCAAATAAAATAAATTTCCAAGTCCTGCACATATTTGCAGAAGGGGCAACACATTTAGTTGCCTAGAAGAAGTAAAGTTAATTACATCATGAAGTTCCAAATCATTAGATTGTAAGAGTAATGAATGGACTTTGATGCAAGATTATGGAGTTGAATTCAATTTACTAGGCTGCTCATTAGCATTAGTTACCATATATAATGTGTTCCCATATATAAAATGCATTCATTTAAGACATTAGTGCTCTTAAACCTAATGCATACAATATATTTTTAAATTAGAGCATGTGAGTACAAATTAGAACCACTTCTGAATATGAATCTGATTCATTTGAAAATTATAATTCAAAAGAACCATATGACTTAATTGCAAAGTCTTTGTCCTTGCAGTGATTTTCTTCTGTTATACCGTTCAACAAATGACCCAGGAAAACAGAAACTTTGACCATCTGAACTACTTACCCAAAACCAGTTTGGCAAAAATATTTAATCATAGCTGTATCTTGGAATTTTGCTAAATCTGAAGTGTTTACAGATATTTTCCAAACATACAATATTTCATCACCGAATGTGATGATATGACAAGTTGCAGGATGAAAACAGAAACATTACACATATTTGTCTAGATTATTAGTCAATTGGCAAAACTATAAGAAGAGTTTCAGGTTTCCAAGCCTAATGACAATGCACAAAAACATCACTACAAATAATTTCCATTCCATTTGTGTTTCTGAACTAGTATGTTCTACATCTGAACATACCAAAAAGATTTTTAAGTTTGCAAAGCTGGGCATTTTAAACCTCAGAAGTGCCAAAATTAAGGCTACCTATTAAAATTTTATCTGCTTTGCAGAACCACAATACTGATAGTCGCTACACTTGTATTTGTACCATTTCTGACCCATCCATCACTCCATGCCTGGGACTATATGGTTTGTTTTCTCCTTGCTGTTCAGACACAGTATGCAGCAACTTATTTTAAGATGCTGGTAATTTGTTTAATAATGTTTGAATAAATTTTCTCAATTACTTTTGTATGATACTCATTGCTATAGTATATTAATCTTTCAAAAAATATTACTATGACAAGAGTCATGCGAAATAAGAAATATGAGTACATCTGTTTGAATTATTAGGAACTTAGTCAAAGGAAGAGTAAGCAGAGAGTAGTTGCCTGTGCCCAGTTTGATCTTACACGTGTCTGTTTGTTTGTCGGTTTTCCAAATTACTTCCTATTACATGTGGCTGATACATTTAATGCAAACCTAGAAATGAAGGTGGCACATTCTCTGTGTCACAAAATACAAAGGATGAGGTTGGAGCCACAGTATGAACAGTGGGAGAAAATGCTTTTCACAGCACTGCAAGTTATAGTGATGAAGAGTAATTGAGAAGATAAAGCTACAATAGTTGCGTCCTTTTTGCCCTTTCCCTATACTCGAAGTAAGTCTGTGTTTGTTACAAGACGCTCAGTTCATTCAAAATGAAGCACTTCATGTCCTTGCAGCTGAAATCTCCCACACTTCTACAAGCCAGGTCTCATGGTTTGAGACTGGATACACAGAAAGTAATGGTGCAGTATTAGTGAAAAGTTACTTGACTTGCTTTACAAAGTCATTTAGCAGCAGGTATGGGGATGAATACAAACCCCCAAAATGGCACCCAACTTTATAAACTATGCCACTATCCCTTCTCTTTTTCCACTTTTTTCCCGCCTCTTTCACCACATACACTTCAAACTTTGCAACTAATGAAAATTATTTCATATTGGCAACAGTGTCCTTCACTATTCAGTCCTAGTTCAACCCAGAGGTACAACCCAAAAATTCAAACACATATGTACTCCTTTGGGTGCACTCCGAATTTTGCTTTAGTTTAGTACTGGGTTATGTGATACCCCTCCTCTTCCAGACACATTTCTGCTTGTCTTCTGTTCATTAGGAAAAAATAAATAAGAAATGCTTTCTTTGCCGGTGTAACAGCTGGAATGGACCTATTGCTTTAAATCTACTAGATCTTCACTACTTCAAGATATTTGTGCAGTGAGCTGTACAAACGTGATTTCCTGCTCTGCTATTGCAAATAAATGAGGACACAGCATGTAAGTGGTTCCAGATACAGAGGCTGCACAGAGAAGCAGATGTTGACAGTTTTACAGCTCCGCCCCAACTGTGTTTTCTATATTTGTAAAGGTCAATCTCAGTTTGTACATTTTATGGAGTATCTTATCCTCAGGTTAAAAAAAAAAAAAAAAAAAAACAAAAAAAAAACCAAAACAACAACAACCACCTGATTTTTTTTTTTTTTAAAAAAAGGGTTTCCTACACATCTTCATGCCTGATTTCTGTCAGTAAATTCCACTGTGTTCTTGTTCCCTAGATTTCCTTCAAAAAACCCTAGTCAATTATCAGATGCTAGGGAGAGCTGAGGTTTTGTTAGAAATGGAGCCAAGCGCTCTGCAAATTTGTTTCTTCCAACAGCTGTCTCTTGCAGTTACACTAGCACATGCATCGACTAGTAAAAATTTACTCTCATGTGACTTTGGTCTTCTAAATCCATTTGTCTAAGTACTTCTACAGCCCTGAAAAAAACTGCAGGGCTACCTTTAAATGAAACCTAAAGGTAAAAAAAAAAAAAAAAAAAAAGAAGAAAAAAAAATCAGGTTCCCCAGGAAACAGATTCCTTTTGTGGATACACAATCTGAAGTGCCCTCAAGTGCTGGCTGACATTCAGGAAGCTATGCAAGAAGCATGCATGTGCAAATAGGGCACGCAGTTGATGGAAAAACAAACACAGAATAGCCTAACATTGGAAGTGTGTGGCAAATTAAAAGTTCACAGACAACTATTTCTCCAGGCTTGGAGATCAGATCTAAATGACCACTTCCATCCGGTCTCAAGTATTTATTTTATTGTTGCTTAATTTATTTTAAGGAATGCAGGCGACTATCCTTATCCTGACATAAATGTAGAAAATCTGTGCCAGTGACAGAGAGCACTAAGGAAGTTAGTTAGCTTGTTTATAATCAGCAGAAGAATTGTTCTAAAAATAATGATATTCTTAAGACTTTGTCAAACCACAGGAAAGTTTTCTACCTTCACACTCTAACCAACGCAGAAGTGCAGGATTTTCTAATCAGCTTAGATCAAATTTGTTCCCTATGGGAAAATGAAGTCAAGATTAAAACACAACATTCTGAACCAAAACTGTGCAGCATTTTCTTGTATATTTTTTGGTATACTATCTCTGAGCGCAGTTACGTCTTGTATCTTTCATGAAACTTAACATTTACACTTATTTATAGGAGTGAGTTACATCCTCTTAACAAAGAGTTGTAAATAAAAATGTAACTGCCATTCTTTTTCTTTTAGGTTCCCCAACTTGAGTTTTACAGGTTTCTTAACCTGAACTGATTTAATAAATTCAATCTTAAATTTAGTTGCAGAATTTTTCTTCTACAGTCCCTTCTTCATAAAGACAATGCAGACAAACCTATATGCTCCAAACCTCTACATCTAAACGAGACCTGTATTTCTGTACTTTAAAAAATTGTGCTTGTTCTCAGTTGTAAAAATAAATATTCCCAAAACATAAATACATCCCCAGCTATTTTCTTCTCATCTGGCTCCCCACTTTTTCCTCTAAGTTACGTATACCAATTATATTGCTCACTGTTTGCTCAACTGACTGGTTCTCCTTGCATGACAACACAGCTTCCACTTCACTATTATCCCAAGAAGGTCAGGCAAATTACTTGGAGAATAAAAAAAAATTTAAAAAAAAGGTGCAGAAATTATTAGAACCCTAGTTCAGATTCCCTCCACATCCTTCACATTTCACGAGACAAAGACCAAATTAGGTTTAGTGTATGACAAGCAAAAGCACACCCCTTCAGCTGCAGCTCTTTTTCACAGGCATTCATGCATACTAATATCATAAATACAAAATGCTGGAGTTGAAGAACACTTCAGAGTGTCTGGTTTTCGTTCAAAATATTTACTATTATGAGCGCAAATAACTTGATGCACAGTCTTAAATTTACATTCTACTGCTATATCCTAAGGTGTTCGACATACTGAAACGTTAATCAATTTGTCCTATGAAAGCACAGCAATTTTCTGTACATTTTTAGACATGCCAATCAATGTAGATCAGAAGATTCCGGAAAACCATTCCAGCTTGTTTCTTTCAACCGGAAGGATTTTCCAACCTTTGAACATGCAACCTCATAAATACTAAAAATGTAATTCTTAGTTTTCAACTGAAATACAGTAACTCTTCCCATGTGGAATATCTCTGTGCCCACTGCTTTATTGCTAAGCTGAACCAAACGAGCCTTATTCATCTTGAAGACGTCAGAAATTGTTAAGGAAAACTCATGGTTGCCCTTCTCTGAATCTTGTCTGTTAGAAAAATGGAGACCACTTTGAATCACCGAGACATGCATTTGACAATTTTAGGATGCAGATGCCAAGCTGCCTGAGTAGGCATTGTTTACTTTGTAGTTCCTACAGAGAATATTATTGATGGTTTAAAATTGGTCACTCAAATGCCTTCATGTAGTCCTGAAATTGACAGGTTCGTAAAACTGATTTACGCTTTGTGATTTTGGGAAGGAAGGATAACCTTTTAATCCTTATATATATATACGTATATATATATATATATATGTATATATGTATGTATTTCTGTTGATAATTCCTAATCACATTCATCTATTAAATAAAAACCCTCTTTATAGAGTTGGTAGAAAAAACTATGTAAGATACACACTTCCTTCAGAGAAACTACAAGTGATTCCACATACTCCAGACAAGATAATCTACTGTTTCAAGACATTCCATAACTTCACTCAAATCCATAACATAAAACCAAGTAGTGGAGATAGTGGAGACTCATGCAGATGAGAAGAAGATTATGAATTTTACATTTTACTTAATTTTTTTTAGACTCTTTTCTTGATCAACTAGGATTGAAATACAACTTTTATTCTTTTTTTCTTAAGAAAAATCATGACAGCTTAAAAAATTGTAACATATATTCAGTAGTAAAAAAAATGCAAGATAAACTACTCATTTTTTTCCTACCACTAGCAAGCTCATGCTTGCTGGTAAGAAAGAAGAATATATTTTAATTTTCAAATCTTTAAGTGAGACCAAGAAAAGTTGAAAATGAGAAGACTTCATTTTGAAAGTTGTGATGCTGCGTAACTTTATAAACACTTTGAAATTCATTATTTGAATGTAATGACATTTTTGAATATTCTAACATAACTACACCCAAGATGCCTTCAGATTTCTGAGTCACATTTGATCCATTTGTAGCAAGCCTTTTAAAAATGGGTTGGAGAATGAATTGAGGAGCTGTAGAAACGTTTAACAACATATAGCAGTGTACACATTTCTAAGCCTTATGCTTTTTTACATACTATTAATTTACATCTTTGAATATTTTTCTCCTCTCTGGATAAAGTGATTACATGCAGATCACTCTTTCATTCCTCCAGAAACAGTCTGATTAATTTGTAAAGTACCATTTTGTCATTAGTTATGGATTTGACAGAAGCAAAGACAGCTGAAGCACATTAATGTAGTTTCAGAAAGCACTGGGTGGAAGATAAATAGAGTCTGAAACTCCGGGACATAAGCAAGTCTGCACACAAGGAAACAGAAATGTGAAAATAGGTAAAGTGGTGGAGAAATATATTTCCTTTTTTCCCCTGGCAAAAGAGAACAAGTATCCACAAATACAGATAACCCCTTCCAAACCATATTCTTGTTTCTACAGCTTCCAGGTGAAATCAGTCTTTGTAGTGGCTCACTTATCTGGCTGTAATACAAACTGGCACATAACTGAAGACATGGAGCAAATACATATATTCCATGAAGAATAAATGTGCCTCAGGTTGGTTTGTTTGTCTTTTAACAAAAATTGAACCAAGAAATTTAAAAAAGCTTTTAACTGCCCTGAAGATTTACTTCCATAAATTTATTCATGGCTTTTTGTTTCCTTGTAATATTTAATAAAAATCATTAGTAGATCATTACCTGAAAACATGGACAACTGTTGTCAAGATGGTGTTCACTTTTCACAACACAACTAGCCAGGGAAGTCTTCAATGACCACTCCTCTACGTCTGTGCAGCTGTCGCCCAGAGCCTTCCTGGGCTGAACACACCAGGCCTCAGTTTTGCAATTGGAAGCCCTGGACCCGGCTAGTACTTGACCACCACTCAGGAATCCTTGACATGACACAAAACCCAAATAATCAAACCTTAGTGAACATCAGACTATAGACACCAAATACACCAGTAGAAGGAAAAAATCTAGAAGTAAGTCTGTAACAACCAAGAATGTTGCCTAGAAAATTCCGTCAAAGACAAGAGACCGGAGAAGGAATGTCAAGTGAGGAATAGCACTTAAAGTCCTTTTTCACTTTTCATGAAATGGACATCTATGTTTCTGTGATCTTAACTTGGACTAAATTTTAAAAAAAATGACACAACTTTAACTGTAGAACAGAATGCTTTCCTTAATGTAATGTAATATAATATAACTCAGCATGCACAAGTAGATTGTTCGTATTTTCATAAGTGACATTTAATGGGGTTTGTGCCTCTCTGTTACTCTTCCTTGCATATTAGATCTTCAGTAAATCACTAAATGCAATCTTCAATAAATCATTTCCCCAGGTATGCCTCTGGAAACACTGTTAATAAAATTCAAAATCATTTCTGCAAATAAGGAAAATCTACTTTCCTGATATAACCATTAAAAACACTTACAAAAGTTTACTGAAGTGCATCCACAGGTAGAAGACATTGCTTTCAGATACATTTCTTTCGGTGAACAGATAAAGTTATTGGGAGACGAGAATACATGCCAAATATTTACCATATCAGTTTATTTTTAGATGGTTTGTTCATTTGATAAACTATGCGTTCTATACCTCCAATTGGTATAACCTAATTTCAGATTATACTTTCAAATATTACACATATCACAACAAAGCTCAAGAACTTTACTAAAAGCTCTAAGATTTTCCATCTATGTATCAGTGTACTATTTATAGAGCCCATCCTACAAGTTGACTAAATATACAGTGTTGGGTATAAAGGCCGCTTGATCTCCCAGTAGCATGGCCCAGAATTCTTTTTTGGAAAATACTCTTTGATAGGATATAGAAAAATGTTGTAAGCTTTGCATAAATCACAGTACAAGCAGACAAACAAGCGCCAGTCCAAATATTTTTGAACCTATGACAATAAATCTAATTAGCCTATTAAGTTTGTGGATACCTGCCACAAATCACTCAGTGAAACACTCCAGAAATTCTCAGTATAGTGTCCAGGCAAAATGGTTAAATTTCCAGGAGTGTGATTATACTTCAACAATTGACACAGTCAATTCCTGTTCATTGCCTTATTTCACAGAATCACGGAGTGGTTGAGGTTGGAAGGGACCTCTGGAGGTCATCTGCTCCAGCCTCACTGATCAAGCCAGGCCACCTAGAGCCAGCTGACCAGGACCATGTCCAGACAGCTTTTAAAGTATCTCAAAGGAGGAAGACTCTACAACCTCTCTGAGCAACTTGTGCCAGTGCTCAGTCACTCTCACAATAAAACAGTATTTCCTGACTTTCAGATGGAATCTCCTGTGTTGGAGATTGCACACATTATCCCTGGTTCTGGCACTGGGCACCACTGAAAAGCACCTGACTAACTTCTTTACACCCTCCCTTCAGGTACTGGCCGCCTCTTCTCCAGGCTGAACAGTCCCAGCTCTCACAGCCTCTCCTCCTAGGAGAGATACTCCAGTCCCTTAATCATAGTTGTGGTCCTTCACTGAACTCTGTCCAGGCCATGTCTCTCTTGTACTGAGGAGCCCAGAACTGGAGACAATGCTCCAGGCGTGCCCTCACCAGTGCTGAGAAGAGAGAAAGGATGACCTTCCTTGACCTGCTTGCAAAGCTTTGTCTAATGCCACCCATTCACTGCCTTTGTGGCATGAGCACATGCTTTGTATGAAACAGGATAGTGATGGCTACTCATAGTAACACCAGCTTGTAGACCTCACACAAAATGGCTTACTACATAAAATACGGAGAATAAACCAGAGGATATGGATGTTCTAATGTATAATTAGGACTTAATTAGCTGGTGAAGTGGCTCATATGACTCTTAAAAATGAGCTGCATCAGTCTTCTAAATAGTTAGCAGACTAATTCAAAGCACAGAACCATAATTTCTCAGGGATTTGTGAGGAAAGTACAGCAGGAGACAGAGACACATCTGGACTAGCAGCTTGGCCTACTGAAGCGTCTCTTTCAGGTGTAAATGCACCTTGCATCCACTCTTGGATGCACATACACAGTGAAACGCATCACTGGTACAACCAGCACAGCTTCCTCTCCTGTGGAACCAAAGTCAAAGTTGTGCACAGAAGCACTGTACATGAAAGGCAGACAAAGGTATCTACTGTACCAGAAAGAAAGTGTATCTTCTCAAAGCTTCCCAAGCAGTATGCTCCCTGTGCAGGCACACAAATCTGTAGAAAAGTCTGCTTTGCATCACTCACAGATGTGTGGTAACACACCTAGGACCAACACCTGGTACAAATTTCCCACAGGTGATAAATATGCCATGTGACCATATGTTCCAAGACATTTAACAGACTGCACAAATAAAATCCTTCTTCCTTTCTCTTCATATTTTAGTAGTCACTAAGGCATCAGACTGTCCCTCAAGTTCTCAGAATGCATTGGTAAACATTATTAGAAGGTGAAAAAAGCAGTAAAAGGCTCTTCAAATTCTGAATACAATCAATACAAAGGAAATGACTGCAAATGAGAAGGTGAAAAGCCCGTTTGCAAAGAGCAACTGCACCATAAAAGAGTTCACATTGCTCAGGGAAGATAGGAATAAGAATAAAATGACAGTAATGGCCGTGTAGTCCTCAATAATCTCAGAGTTGAGAAAAGTCTAAGCAGGAACCCAAACCTGCAGTTCCATTAAAAAGTAAACAAGTCAAGGAAAAAACAGCAAGTGTACTAAAAGACTGAACTAGGCAAATCATGTGGTTTTGATTAACCTCAAACTTAAAAAAGAAGACATTCAGAAAGTGGAAACTTAGTATAATTAAAAAGGTTGAATACAAAACAACACTACAAACAATTAAGGCAAGACCAACAAAAAATAAAATGGGACAGGAGACTGCATTAGTAAAAATCATTGGCAATAGTAAGAATATCACTACAGTTGTATAATCTTGGACATAAAATGAAAGTTTACCTGCTACTCTCTGGAGAGATTGGTAATATAAAAAGATATCAAAAAACATTTTCAAATGTGTGTTGGTTGGTTGTTTGGTTTGGGGTTTTTTGTTGTTGTTTGTTTTTTTTCAATCAAGCTTCATTAAAAACATCACCAGAACAAAGATGACTAATCCAGGCCAGAGAAAACAAAATCAGAGGATTAATGCAAAGTAAATGTTTCCAGAAAAGGACAGCTTTGAAGAACTTCATCTAGCATTTTATAAAACAATTCAAAGCAATTTTAATACCCTTGGCAACTGCATTTGAAAACTCATCAAAGACTGCAACCAAGTAGGACTTAATGAAAGACGATTAGATATAAAAATGTGTTTTAACTTTGGCACGTCTTCAAATATTGTTTGACATTACATTATTAGAAGAAAATTTCAGACAAGTATTGTCAAATTATCTTAAAACAGAGACAAAACTGACTGGATAACTAGACCCAAATGGAGTACTTAGCACTGCCAGAAATCAAGGACATACTGAAGAAGGCTGAGAAGGGCAGGTCCTAAAGGAGAACCTGGTCTTGGTTCTGTACTTTACAACTATTTCATTGACTATCTTGATGAGGATCAGAGAAAATTCTTAGGAAATTTTCCCACTATATGAAACTGAGATGGACAGCAAACACATTACGTGATAGGATTAGAATTCAAAAAGATCTCAAACAAAGTGGAGAAGTGACTTGAAGAAAAGAGTATGAAGTTTTACAGGGATGTGTTACAGTTTGAGAAAAGTAAGTATGGAGAACAACTGGTTAACTAGCACTTCCTCAGAAAAGAAATCAGAGGTTACATGCTGAATATGAATGAACACATAAATTTTGAAAAGTTCAAGAATAATGGTAGGAAAATGGATCCTGCTTCTCTACAAACCATTTCCTGACATCTCACTTCACCTCTAAAGGATCATTAAAGAAATAGATGCAGGCTCATGTCTGGAGGGCAACTATGCAGTTAGCTTATTCTCATAGGCCTGTTTAACAAAGATCTTAATCCTGTACTCAACAGCAGACTGGCAAAACCAAATTATACAGATGAAAATTTTACATGGAAACAGGTACCTTTAGAATCTAGTAATTTCCTTTTAGCAGCTGAGAGCATTATAAAAATCAGTTGATTTCATCTGAGTTTTGGCATGTGTTTCATTTACCTGCCAAGTATGTAAAATTATTAGGTTAGTTTGTGGACTGGGACTTGGGAGGCCAGAGAGGGTATCACCAACTCTGTAAAAATATTTTATTTATTCAATATATAAGCCAATTACTCCTAGTTAGACTTTGCATGATCAAAACTATTCCATCACATTAAAAAGTGCAATTTCATACAGCACTGTAAATCTCTCCCTCTCTCACTCTAGAACAGTTCTATCTGACAGTTGCTACAGTGCAAATCAGTAGTAGTCAAAAATAGTACTCGAAAATATATTCCTGTTTTTTAAAATAGGGTTTTTGTGAGCTCAAATATAGCATATCACTTTTCAAACCTTCTTCTTACCACAGACATATTTCCTTGTGAATGTCTAAATATTAAGAACAAATTATTCCTAGAGGTCAAGTGTTAGGCTGTTTGTTGTCTTTGGTTTCAATATATTTTTTTTAAACACAGAGAAAAGACTTGCCCAGAGTAAATATCCACATATGTGGTGTAACTAGTTAAACAGAAACTCTGACTTATTAACATGAAAAGCCTTTGCTGACAAATTTTTAAATACCAAGAAAAATTGTAAGCAATTGAGAACACTGGAGTATTTCTGGAGGGAACAGAATTATCTTCACACACAAATCCCAAAATATTATCATTTATCTTTTTAAACTTTTTCTCCTCCTGATCTATCTTTATAAGACAGCCAATCGTGAAGATACAAATAACTTACTTAACAACTTTATTTCTTTACTTCCAAAAGAAAAAGGAAGATTAAATGGCATAAAAGAGCACAGAAGGGAAACTGCAAATATTTGCAATTTCATGGAAATACAATATAAAATAGATAAAACAGACTCCAATATGAATCTGCAAGCTGTGTTCCCCAATATTACCACCTAAGAAACTGCAAGAGACTGCTAAGCAGAAAATGTACATTTTACTTAATAATGGAAAGAGCTTGTTTTTCATTTTTTATCCCTTTTAGCTCAGAATCATCCACATTGGAAGAGACCTTGAGAGTTCGTCTAGTCCAATATGCTGCTTAAAACAGGGTCAGAATTGAATTCAGTTGAATCAGAAAGCGGTAAATTAGAAAACTAAAGGAGTGTGGGTCCAAAAAGCTGAGTCAACCACAATATCAAGAGTTTACAGCAGGATCTTCTGATGACCGTGATAACTGGGTATGCCCCTCTTCTAATAATAATGGGCTGCTAAAAATAATTGTTGTGAACCTTCAACAAAAAGGCTTCAACACTTCTTGTTTCACTGGCCACGTGATAGCATCACAAATCATCGTTTCTGCACTTCATCTTCCACCCTGCTTACTCAGGGGGAGACATAGCAAACTCCCTGTTTCAATGAACAAAGCAACCTCTGGGATATAGATTCTTCAATAAAATATTTCCTGTCATATGATTCAAAACACAGTGTTTCACTGAGCAAAGATCAAAAAGAAGAGAGGTCACCTACCCTTATCATGGTGACGTTTCTGTATTTTTCACTACAAAAACTTCAGTAGCATTTTACTCTGATAATATGAGAACTAATTCTGACTCCTTTAAAATCAGAAAACTAAGAAAACTAAGAAAAAATACATTAAAAAAACCCACCTTTTTTTTACATAAACATAAAAATAAAATCTGATGTGTTAAAATGTTCCCAAAAAAAATTTTTTAAGTTATGTGAAAGCACCTTGATTTTTCCTGCAAACTGACATATTTTCATGCTGAGAAACACCTGAAACACAAATTTGTATACCTATATTCTGATACAATCCTCTGGTAAAGAAAAGTTTCAAAAATGTCCAGTTACACTGTTATTTCCAAGGTACTATATATAGAAAAAAATGCATCGATACAAGAAATTATTAATCTTTTCTTCAAAGGGGTAAGATATGCTTTGTTGACATTTTCTTTCCATTGGCATTTTAGTTACACTTTCTATCTTACAAAAAAACGCATTAAAAAGTAGTCTCTTCCATAGTGTATCTCTGTCTGAGGAAACTACTGAAGAAGAATACTAAGAAATTACAAATCAGAAAAATTTAACAATATAGGGAACTTCTTTGTACCAGAAGAAACTATAACATAATACATATCCAGCTGTAAAACTAGCACACAAAATGAGTATTTGACCCAAGAATTCATTCACAAAATTCTAACAAGACTTCAATGGTCAGAAAGATACCTAGAAGCACAGTTACATTCCATACAAATTTCTCATACAATTTAAAACCAATCCTCAATGAGCACTGTAGTTAATACTAACATAATTAATTGTAATCCTTTCAATTATTTGCAACTAGGAAGTATCTATATACTAATAATCATCATACCTTAACATTCTAGAAACATTCTAAGGATATATTACATCAATATTCATCAATATTTCTGGTTGTATTACACACATCCTTCTACTGTGAATTCTAAGATTCGTCAAAAATCACGTTTTTATGAAGTTCTACCTATGAAATTCTTAAGATATTTCACACAAAATAAGCAATTCAGTTAAGATTACTCACAGTCAAAATCCTGCTTTATTCATATTTAATCCTCCTCTGTATCAATATGCCATTCAGAAAGGGAAATGAATATGTTACAGAAGTGACTTGTTCAGTGGCATGCATGGCCAGCAGGAGTCAGAGAAACTATCAAATATACCTTTCCTAGATTCAGTATTATCTATATCCCTTAATGCCACAGTTTGCAAAGCCAGTACAGAAATGCCCTGCAATACGTATGAAGATGCAGACCTCAAAGTGTTAATATTAATGCTCATGTTTGTAATTCTAATACAAAGGATTATTTCCTCAATATAATCAATATAATACAGACAAAAAAAAGTGTATGTAGAGAAAGCAAAAGGTCTCTCATAATGTTACATTAACATACATAAGCAATTCCTTATATATCTAGAGAAAGAATAAACATACAGATTCTCATTTAAAGCTTCATGTATTTTCTAAGTGTTGCAGAACTGACTAATTCATGATTATTTGAATGCAGACTTTGGAATCAAACAATGGCATGTCTTGGATTAAAAGACATTGAAGTTATTAATCTTTATAATTATTTTTTTTTTTTAATTATCATGATGTTCAGTCCCAAGTATTTTTTTAAACTTTTGTCCTATTGTTTATCTCTCCTCATACGAGCATGATATCAACATGGCAAGTGATATTCACATATGTTTTTGATTGAAACACATTGGGCAAAGACTAACAATCACACCACACTAGTGAAAGATTTTTATGCACTCCTATTCAAAAGATGGGAATTAACCTTTGAGTTGACTTTTGTGCAGCCTCTCTTGTTATATGATGGTTTCTGTTGTTTTCAGAACCTTCCTCTTGTACTGCTAAATAGGGGAAAGAAATGGTGACATTACTCAAAAACCGATTTCTTAACAGAAAATAAATATGCTTCCTAAACTAAAGGTAAACAATGCAGCTTCACTCATCAACAATGGATGAGATACACTCAGTATTGCAGGGAAACCCAAGAAGGAGTATTTTTTTTCTTTCAGATCTTTTCCCGAGGCATCTCCAAATACATTCCAGCAAGTTTTTACATGTTATTTACCTCTCAAATAAGGAAGCGGACATTTGCCAACCTTTCAAACTGACCATATGAAATTTTTGTTCTTAGGCCGTGTTTGAACACCAGGTCTGATTTTCGGTAGCTTTAAATGTCTAGAAATTCTTGTTTCTTTATACTTGAGTCTTCAAAAGGGACTTCATCCTTATACTTTTATCTATGTTACATCCAAAGAAGTGAAACTTGCCAAACTGTCAGTAAAACTGCCACAAATTTATTTTTCATAAAACAACATAAAGCACTTACTTCTGGGTAAATCAAGATATCTAACAAAATTGTGTGGCCATAGTATGAAACAGTACCTTGATTGTTATCAAAATGTTAATATTCTTATATTTAAACATACAACTGCACATAAAGCTCTGTGCCATCTGTGAATGCACAGCAGGTTAAGATACATTGAAAAATCAGCAACCAAATTTTAGCATAGGCTACATGCCCTGGGTTTACTCAATGGCTGTCTATCAGTCCAGGATATTACCTTCAGATGCCTAAGTTACATAGTGTGACCATTTGATAAGAGCCTTTGAAGAAGCATGGGAAAAACGAGCAAAAGCAAAGGAGAAAAACAAATAAAAAGTAATACAACAAGCACTAACTTTAGTTTTGTTGTTCCCTTGGCCTTCCCTCTAAGCCCTAATAGCAAGATGAGGTCTAAATAACACATCTTTTTTCCTTTGGAACATCTCTAACATGCACATGTCCTCCCTGTGAAGACAGATGATTCAAGCATATCCTCATCAGTTCACTTCTCAAGCAGTGTATTGTGTATTGTCTTCCTTCCTCAAAAAATTACACACTGTTCCGCTTAAAGGAACCTTTGCAGCAGATGGGTGTATTCATTTTATCATTCCTTCCTTTCACCTCTGCACAGACCAACCCTTCCCCATTCCACAAGGACAGCTAACTCAGTCAGCCCCTCCCCTATGTAACACTATTTTTGTTTAATTTCTAATCCATAAGACTTGAGGTCTTTATTTCATATTGAAAGGGCTGGTGGTTTTTACTAATCATTTTTGCTAACCACTGGTTAGTTCCACCATGAGGAACTTATGTGCTTTTGCCCACAACCTAAGATAGACTTCTCATAGGGTTTTCTTCAAAGGTACTGCTGACAAACTACTGGTTTTAATGCTGAGGTATCATTCCACGTGGTTTAAGACATGGTGTAATAACCAGCTGTTCAGTACACCTTGACTGCAAAGTACTGAAGGGAGGGATTTCTTTCCTGTACACAATAAAGCATATACTAAGGCTCTAACATAATACAGGCTGCTTAACATCTATTAGGCATTAATGCAACAAATGCAAGCACATAAAGATTCAAAAGCACTGTTGGAAATAGTGTTTTGCAGCTAATTTCCACATACATAGTAGGTATATTTAACTATAAGCCATAACTTTTAATTTTAAAATATTCAAACCAGAGGCAAACAAGAGACTACAGATACAACACAAAGCATAAAGAAAAAATATAGATTGCTTAAAGCCATACACAGGTTGTATCAACAGCTGTGTCTGATAGGGGACTGCTGCTCCTTTACCTTGAATATAAGTTTGACCATGATGAACTGCAGACTCTTAGATATCACAGAAACATCAGAACCTCTGGAAGTTACCTAGTCTGAGATCTCACAACAGGACAATCTCCAACACAAGGTTTTCTTTACTCGAGTCCAAAAATGAAGGAGGAAGTTTCCACCACCTTTCCGGGTACCTGTTCCAGTACTGCACTACTCTCCTAGCAAAGTTTGTTTTCCTCATGTCCAATCTGAATCTCTTTGAAACCATAATTTGCAGTCATTGCTCTTTGTTTCAGCCTCTCTCGCTAGCTAGAAGGGTTTAGCTTTATCACCTTTATAACTCCTCTTAAAGTGGTTACTTATTTCACATCGAGAACTAATTCAACACCAGAACACAGCTCAGAACCTCCTTGGTTCTGTGACAGTTGCCAAATAAAAGAAATCAAATGGAAGGAAGAAAGAGGAGGTTTATATTGGATGATTATTTAACCTAGATTAAGAACTGAAAGTCAAGACACTGGCATTTGTTTGTAGGTTTGAACTGTGTCTCATTCTCTGGGTCAAGTTCACATGGCATGAAAACAAAAAGCATGATCATAAACACAGACTGAAGATATACTAGAGCTAAGTTTCTAGATGTAAAGCACAAGTATTTATTTCCCAAATTCTTTGACTTTACTATATTTTCTGCCTAACAATCTGTTAGCTGTTTACCTGAACACTTAATGCTACAATGCCTTGCGGAGCTTCATGTGATAAACAGGCCAGCAGACACACTGTTACATGCGATGGATAACATTCAAAGTTTAATTTTTCTTGGGCAATTAGGATAAAAATACAGTCTAGAATGAAGAGATCCTCTCTCCTAATTTAGTCCCCTCTCCCCCACATAAGCACACACACAGACTCTTACCAGATTGTTTCAATTTTCACTCCACTTCTTTTTTTTCCTTCCTATTTTTTTTTGTGTGTAGAACAGCCAACTCTCTGGGAAAAATGCACTGAAAACTATGTGGGTTTGGAACTGGACAGACTCCTACTCATATTCTACGTATTTTGCTGCATTCCTCCTTTTTAGAGGTAAGCATAATAATTGTACCAGAACAAATTCATAAGTTCACATTTTGCAAGTATCTGAAAGGCTGCATTTTCTGATTTCAGTGCATAATTTTCCCACTTTCCTAGATGTAGTCGATGTTGGGTGGCAATATTAAAGCCTCAGACAGATAAGACCAGCACTTACAACATTAGCACACCTGGAGTCATGGCATGTAAACTGACAGCAAACCTGTAATGCAACCCTTTAAAAGCTGATGTAGAGGGGAACCAAACTCCAACCAAAATGTGAAAGTTACTAAAACTAGATTGAAAATAGTGTTGATAACACATTGTACTCCTTGTCAGTGGGGTTTCCTTCACCCCTTGCCATGGATCAAAACCACAATTTAAAAAGTTTAAGTCACATAAACAATCTTTTGTGGCCCAAGGATCTACAGGGTTTTCAGTCTGAATACAGACCCTCGCCCAGCATCCATACATAAATAAGGGCATATGTTACACAATTTATTGTGCTGCAAAGAGGGAGCCCATGGTTTACATTAACATTATGGTCCACATACATTAGTAATTTCTATTTTTATGTGAAAGGCTTTCTCAGGTGGTAGAAAAAAGATAAGGCAATGTGAAAGTCACTGTTTTTAAGGACAAGCATCTTTTAGGCAAATTGCCTCCTAGCCAGAATGATGCTCCTAGTCCCAGCTGTGTCCCTGTTTGTGTCTTTGCAACTGACATGATGCTAACAAAATCTATTTCTAACACTCACCTCTTCTCTTAGGAAACAGCCGAGATCCAAATTAGATTAAGTACGTTAATGTTTTTTACTTTTTTAAAAAAGAACAAAACTTGATATTTGACCCAAATAATCAACTATGTTCTAGCTTTAATGCCCTCACACTATTTCCAACCTGATTCTGACTGCAGAAGAGGCACACACACAGCAGACTATTACTGAGACAATCACAATACCATTATAAATTTTGCGTGGTGGGAGAAGCGAAAGCTTACCTTTTCACCAAGTTTTCCTTAGCTGAAGAAGAAAACAGAATTATAAGGAAGAAGCAAAAGGAACCCACAAACATATGGAGGAAAAGAAAGTGAGACGATATACACTGAAATTTATGTCTAACTTTATGCCTATGTATATATCAGTATAACATGTCCACAGTATTACCTCTACATTTTACTGTGATACACTACACTAGCTTTCCAACCTTCACAGTTTGTTCAAGCAGATAAAACTAGTAGAGGATTTAGAAAGCAAAAATCTCCTTCATGAAGTAGCTGACTTGAAGTGCATACTTGAAGGTTTTATACTTTAAAAGTTCAAAGACAGATATATCTAAGTAATTTTGACTTTACACACAGTTTTTGAGTGACATCAAGTCTGCCATCTTTTTAGACTGTTATATGGATAGATATAATTAAAAGGAAAGTCCCAAAAAGAAAGAAATCATTTTGCAGGACTAAACGTCTTGTATGAGGAAGAAGAAAGTTCAAAGTCTGTAAAAGAAATCTGGTTTGATCAGCAAAATCCTAGACATTCACAGGGATAGAACAAGCTAAGAGAATGTAAACAAAGGTGATGTCTGGGCAGAGCACCGAAAAGTTCATGCTGGGCATCCAAGCTTACCCCAACGAGTGCCCCACCAGCCAAGCACAGAACGGCACTGAATGAAGAGTGTGGGCCCCTCAGTTCAGGAAGGACAGGGAACTGCTGGAGAGAGTCCAGCACAGAGCCATGAAGAGTGAAGCATCTCCCTTATGAGGAAAGGCTGAGGGAGCTGGGTCTCTTTAGCTTGGAGAAGAGGAAACTGAGGGGTGACCTCACTCATGTTTATAAATATATAAAGGGTGAGTGTCAGGAGGATGGAGTCAGGATCTTCTCAGCAACAATCAATGATAGGACAAGGGGCAGTGGGTACAAACTGGAACACAGGAGGTTCCACTTAAATATGAGAAGAAACTTCTTCTCAGTGTGGGTGAGAGAACAGTGGAACAGGCTGCTCAGGGAGGTTGTGGAGTCTCCTACTCTGGAAACATTCAAAACCCACCCGGACACCTTCCTGTGTAACCTCATCTAAGTGTTCCTGCTCTGGCAGGGGGATTGGACTAGATGATCTTTCGAGGTCCCTTCCAACCCCTAACATTCTGTGATTCTATGATTCTGTGAAGAGTCTCCTCTCACACAGCAGTAAAGCACAACAAATGTAACACATACAGGAAAGAAAAATCACTGTCAAAGATGGGGTAAAAGATATCTCAATTAAATGGGTCTTTTTTTTCTTATTCTCATATAACCCACATTCTTTTGGAGTTAACGAGACATGATAACAAAATTCAGGTAGCCTTTCAAGCGGAACCTCTATGATCAACTCTGTGTAAGAGACACTGAAGTCTGACTCTGAAACTGAAAAGTGAAACAAGTATTTTACTGGAACACACTTTAAACCAGATTTCAAATCTACCCCAAAACTGACAACTTGACATTATGCAAGCAGCATATAGTAGCTCCAGAAGACAATTTGAAAGAGAAGTCCTCCTCCAAGCAGCAAAAGCCAAATACAAGTCAATTGCCAGCACTGTCTAGAGACACATATACAGCAACACTGTTGTATGGTGAGGATTCATCAAATATTTCTAGAAACGAGATCAGCCTGTGGCACGTACTTGTGTACACAGAGGCAGAAGCAAAACATTTCCCAACAGGTGCAGAGCCTTTAGAAATCTGCACTGGGTAGCTAAAATGAATTCACCTATACTTTGAACAAATACTTTGGGGACAAGAGATTTAACTTGTATACTTAACTGCATCTGTATAACTGCAGACATACTACATAATGTCAACCTAAACCTCTCTGATGTCAATCAGAGGGCAAAGTCAAGAAGTTAGTGATGGCCTACAACATTGCACAAAAGTAATTTTTAAAAAATACAAATTATACATGCATTTATCCCAGGTTACTTGAGATAGACAACACTCAGTCTCACTGTAGTTAATTTGTCTTTATAATTTGTAATTTTTAATTTCACATATATTAAAAAATCCAAAGATGTCCTATGAATAGATGCTAGCATAGAGTCACTGAAATAAATAAATAAAACCATACATTTGGCAAAAGTTTTTCATTGAAATACTTTGATATACAAAATACAGTAAAATAAGAAACCAAATGTAGCAATTCACAGACTTGAAGTGTGCTTGTTTCCTTGCAGATAACCACAGTATAACACACCTGGTAACCACACGACCAGATTTCTCCAAACACATTAAAAATAACAAAACAAAACAAAACACACACACAAACAACAACAACAACAAAACCAAAAACAAAACAAAAAAACACACACCAAAGAAAAAACAACCAACCAACCAAACAAACAAAAAAAAAACCACTAGATAAGAAGAGCAAATAGTTTGAGGTGTTTGTGAGGAATTTCCAGAAGTCATGGGAAAATACCTGTGGACAAAGCCTGCACAAATCCATACAGGGATTTCACGCGTATCCCACAGCACAGATCACCTACATAAAAGCAGTAAACCCACCACCCCTTCAGGACACACAGGGCTTACTGGGCATTCTCAGACCACCCCTGTGGTTTATGTCCAGTAAGTCTTGCACTGGACAAATAGTCAGACTTCAGGTATTTCAGATTCACTGAGCACATGTCACACTATGTCCACATATGCACTTCTGTCTGGAAGCGTTGCAACTTCAATAATAAAATCCATTCTTTCTCTGGCAATAGAGCTTCATCTCATTGGCAATGAGAGAAGCATCTGGTAGGCTTATTCATCTTCTACTTTTTTAAAATAATTATGGGAATCATATATTTCCTGGGGCAACCATCAGTGGGACTAACACAAGATCAATGCAAGACTTCTTTTATAATGCCTTTAAAAATCAAAATGTCAACCGCTTTGGCTACAAGTCTGTCCTCTATTCAAAGCTCCATCTTATTCTGTGAGAATTCATTTGATAGCCTTTAATCTTTGGCAAGGAATTTCTCAAATACTCTAGGTAAGTTTGTGGCATTACATCAATTTTCCTCATCTGGAGCGCTGACAGGATAGATAACAAAGTTAGCGTTTCTTTAAAACCCTACAGTTTCTTTAAACAAATTCACACTGACTCCCTTTCATCAAAGTTATGCTTTTCCTGGTGTTTTCTCACACGTGCTCCAAAAGTAAGTTTAAGCAATCTACAAACTACTGTTACATATACTGACTTACAGTTTCCAGGGTGGAGAATAATAAATGTTAAGTCAATAAAAGATAAAGTGGTAAACATTGAAAGCCTCACTTGAGTTTATAAGACTGAGATTGCTAGAAAAGTCCCTTCACTTTGGAATATATTTACATGCACAAAGACAAGGCACCTCACATTACTTAAATGAAGTTTAACTTGGTGTTTCTACAGCAGGGACAGAAGGAAGCATACCATGCAGAGAAAGACTCATTTGAGGTAAGAAAGTTTAACATTTTGTTACAATTGTACACCAGTTAAAGACTCCAACAAGAATGTAACTCTAACTGATAAACAACATATCTATCTGTACTAACTTTTCCAGAACATATGAAGACTGTGACTACAGCCAAAATGTAATGAATATATGAAATGACTACATCCATGTATTTGACTGATGATATATCAGTTTTGGTCAGCATGGTAAAAACCTGTTTCTCTGTTTATCCCAAGGCCAAAAATGTTTCTTTCTAGTACACTATTTACCTAGAGTCCCCATCCCACTCCAAAGGAAATGACTTCATTGCCACCAGGCTCTTGTTTATTTTAGGAGAGTTTGTAGATTGGTGGGGATGAGGGGGAGAAATACATCATCCATATAAACAAACCCCATATGTTTTCCATGGCTGCTTGAAACCCTTGCAGAAAAGGTTAAGCATATTTTCAGGTCAACCTTTAGGAAAGCTCCTTTATTTGCTCAGACCAGAAGTTTAGAGATTCCAGCCTGAGAAAACAAAACTAAGCTTAATTGTTTTCTGTTTTATTTACTTAGGTTAGATTTCTCATACCAAGGACAACCAGAAGCACAAGTGGATGCATATTTGTTCCTTAACATGTTTGGTTTAATTCTCAGGGACAGATTAGATACAAGAATACTTTAAAAAGGCTCTTGGTTTGATTTGTGACATTTTTTTCTTAATTTAACACTGAATACCTTACAAAAAGATTAATTCAGGCACAGTATTCCAGCTGCAGTATGCCACTTGAACTACCTTGGTTCCATCCCCTTCCTAAAATGGCCTACTTTCTGCCTTACTTTTTTCCCCTCACTGTGAAATTTCAGAATTATCCAAACCAGTGAACCATACACAACACTACTTTTATAAATCAGCCTAAACTACACATGGCCTATTGCAGATCAAACTTTGTTTCTGTATTCATTGTTTGTGTTTCCATTTCCTTGAAACTTCTCAGCCTTCAAATGACAAAGGCAAGCCAACAGCCGATGCCATTCAAGGCCAGGATGAGGCTCTGAGCAACCTGATCCAGTTGAAGATGTCCTTGGTCATTGCAGGGGGCTTCGACTAGATGACCTTTGATGGTCCTTTCCAACCCAAACTACTCTATGATTCTGTGATCTGACCTTAATGGCTGACCTAAGGGCTCTACTATAAAATCCACATTCCCAAGTCAAATAATATTGCATCATTTATTTACTTGAGAACTCAAAGTTTTCAAAATTTGGCAGTGCTACTACAGTAGCTCAACACATTTTATGCAAGGTATAATGATGACAAAGAACTTCAACAAACAGAAAATATAAATAACATTTTCCCCTTTGTATTAAAATTGCATGAATTGGTATAAAAATTTGCATAAAGATTCCTTCATTTGCCTTTCACTGGTAAAGTCTTTGATAACATGATCATTCCAGGCGATTAAAAATATGCCACATTCCTACTTAGTGTGCTTCACATTACACTTTTACCCTAGAGAAGTGGTTCTATTGTGTACAGATAACCCAAAAAGGGCAATAATTCAAAGTACTTATTTTCAGAAAACAAAGATTGTATTTTACAATATCCTCCCACTGTTCTTGTGGCAGAGTCAGCCTAGAAATCAAACACTGACACACATTTTGCAGTTGATTCTCATTTCTTGTCAACCACATGATCATTTAAATGCTAAAATCCGATTTCAACTCAAGAAAAAATAACCCCATGTGAACAAGTCTCAAAGTTTTCATGTCACTGATTCTAAGAAAGACAAACAAAACACACAAAGTCAAAGGAATCAAATTTTGTTGTCTTCAGAGTAGTTCTTAACAGATTTAAATGTGTTTGGATTTCTGCCCAAAACGGGTACATACTATTTCATCCTCAGATTTGTTAAGAAAATTTCCATACAACTATCTCAGGATGAAATTTGTTCACCATGAGGGTGGTGAGGCACTGGCACAAGGCTGCCCAGAGAAGCTGTCAGTGCCCCATCCCTGGAGGTGTTCAAGGCCAGGCTGGACACGGCTTTGAGCAACCTAGTCCAGTGGAAGGTCTCCTTGCCTATGGCAGTGGCCTTGGAACTAGACAATCTGTAAGGTCCCTTACAACACAAACCATTCCGTGATCCCATGAAATTCCTGAAAAAAATGCCTCTCAGGGACACTGGGGAAAGAGACCTACTTTGTTCATTCTGTTTTTCACATCATATACATTAGACTATTAATGTAATTATACTCTCTACCAAAATTAGAAAACCTAACCTTTGCACTTCAGATGCTGTTTAAAGTCCAGTAGTGTAAATATATGCAAATACATGTTTATATCTAAATATAAACTTCTGAAGTATACATAGCAATGTGTTATATATGTGCATACATGTGTATATTATATATTTACCTATAAAAGCACCATATGAAGATGTAGAGATATGGTGGTTTTACACATATATAAAGAAATGCATATATAAATATATATATGCATACACACATAACCTCTCCACTTTAACATCCTACTCTGGCCTATAGATGCTCTACTCTGCAAACTTTGAGAAAATTTAGTTCAATTTAACATAAATTTTGAGCAGCACTACATTAAGTAGTTGTATAAATCTGCACAGAATAAGGGTTACAAATATCTTGACTCAGGTATACCCACATTACCACAGAAGAGCCTCTCTATAAACAGATCATCTGATACTGATAGTGAAGAGAATCCAGCACAATCCTAAAAATAAAGTTGTGTACAAGAAGACTGCTTAAGTATTTCACAGCACACCACAGAGTTGATTTTAGCAGTCTAACATGACAGCCAAAGAAAAAAACAAAATCACATTTTTCTCACCTTATACACTGCCTAAACAACCCAGATGAGACAGAGACTTGGGGACAAAATTGTTAGCTGGTAGGCCACTACTTTACAGACCTAAATACACTTGCAAATAGTGTGAGATTTCAATAAAACATTATTTACAGTATAGTCTCCTGCTTGATTGCGATAGCCAGATACATCTTACAAAATGAACAGTAAGCAATACTTAAAATCTTTTCAGTAAAAGAGAAAATCATTAATCTACACCACACAAAAAGTTACCTCACAACAGTTCTAATTATCATTTAATATTTTCGAAGACGCTCCCTGCCACTATACTGAGTAACTTTGTATATACAAACCATCCCCTCATGTTTAATGAAACAATGTGTGTTAGTGAAGTCGTGTATACAGACATACTTGGAGGTTTAAGCTTAAAACAGAGATTCTGAGGACTAAATAACATACAAATTAAGCTGCAGAGTGGAGGAGGCACAGGCCACCACCTGGAAAGAAAGAAGAAAAAAAACAACACACACACACACACAAAAAACCAAACACATCAGACAAGAAAAAAACACCCACACACCACAAAGCCTATCTTTCTTCCAGTTTTCCCTTTATTTGCACCACTTCCTTCTCAACAGCCTTGGAAAAGCAGACATTTGGGCTCTGAGAAACTGTGACTAGAAAAAAGTTCTTCATCCAAGTGTGCCCTGCAGACAAGCACCTAAATGATTCTCTCTTTTATGTAGTCAGAAAACCGCAAAAAATTGAAGCGGTCAAAAATTTTATGTCAGTTCTTACTCAAACGAGTCTGACTCTTGAGCACAAGCCAATGCATTTTATTTTCTTCAGACAATGGTACATTGTTAGGAAATTAGGATTAGACTCAAGTTTATAGTAAACCCATGAAATTAACAAACTACTCAAGCACAAAAATATAAACAATGCATACAACCATCTTAATGTTTCCATTATTGCTAGCATAACAACTTATGAACAGTGAAATATTAAAACTATCCAAGTTGTTTCTGACGCATATGTGACCAAGTAACAAGTTTTGGCCTAGCTTTGAAAGGAAATATGGTAATGTTAAACAGAAGGCAACATCTTTCTCCAGAACTTAATTTAAGAAAGAAGGTAACCCTTAAACTAAGAAAAATAGAAAACTTAGAAATGAAGATGCACATTTTATTTCATACTTTTTTGAAAATATTTCATTAGATCCTCTTAAAAAAGATCAAATAAAGACAATATTCTGCTATCCAGCTGATGTGATGTACAAACAGATGTAAGATACGGCTGTCAACTTAAAAAAAAAGCCTAAAAAATCCCTACCTGAAACTATTTTACACCAGAAAAAACAAGGGGGGAAAAAAGCCCAACTTGTTCCAATATAACCATCCTAAATATTTAGGGGTTGGGTTTTTTTAACTTGGTCTTTGCAAGCACCCTGACACTTTTATGTGGGTCTTCCACACAGCAAACACTGATAAAGTAGAACTTCATTTTAGTTTACAACATGATTGTAAACACAGAAATCGGAAAAGGCAAAGGACAGCAGACGTTCAGATGCAAGAGACGTGTATTTTAGCGTGTTGCGCGAATTTTACCAGACTCGTGGTGACCTGTGCCTAGCGATGCCACCGTTTCAGAGGACCAGCGGCGAGTGCCACCCCCGCAGCGGTGCCACCTTTGTTCACGGGGCCAGCGCTCCCCCCCCTGCCACCGAGGGACCCACCGCCGCCCGCAGCTGCTGCCAGCGAAGGCTGACTCAGTCCCCTCCTGCGCCGCGGCCACCTGCCAGCTCCCGGGGTTGGCACCCAGCGCCAGCCCGCACCACAGAGCCCTCTGCCCCCGGCGCGGCGCCCACCCCCGCGGCCCAGCGCCGTCCCACGGGCCGGCAGTTCCGGGCCAGGGCGCTGCCCCCCCGGCCCCAGCTCACGGCTGTGCCGGGCTGCCCGCCACCGGGCAAGGAGTGCGAAGCGCTGCGCGCCGCTTTGAATCCTGGGCTCTCGGGGTTGGTTTTTCCTTGTTGCTGTTTGCTTTTTTTTTTTTTTTTTTTTTTTTTAAGTGGAAAGTTTTCTCTCCCAGCAGAGGCCGGGACAACGCGTAAACTGCCCCAGGGCGCCGCGCTGCCATCGCAGCTGACAGGTTTCTGCCTCCCCCTCTTCTTCCGCAGCTTTAAAAAGCAGGCAGATAGATCCGGCTGGGGTTTGTTTTTAATAACAGCTATTAGTACAGCTAATTGCATCCATTGCCAACAAAATGAAAGTCAAGCTCGCAAGTGAGCATCCCGCACCGAGCCTCTTCGGCGATGGGGGGGCACAGAGGAAGAGTGGGGGGCCGGGGTGAGGGAAGCGGGGCCAGCAGCAGAGGAGACGAAAACGCAGAAAAGTTAAGATCGGTCTCGTTAGCCCCGGAACAGAGCCGCCGGGAGGCCGGGGAAAGGAAAGTTCACAGCCACCAGCTGCGCCTACCGGCAGCGGATTCGGGGGACGGCGGGAGACTGGGGTTCTTTTTACCTTCTGGTCGACGATGGAGCAAGCCATTTCCCGGACATGGGCGAGACTGAAGTCCCCCGAGGAGTCCTGCAGCAGCAGCACCGGCTCCCGGCTCAGCCCGATCTGGAGGTGGAAGGCGACGCCGCCCCCGGCAGCAGCCCCCGGCGGCGGCAGCGGGCTGGGCGGCCGGATCAGCGGAGTGGTGCTCATCGAAAACTTCCCGCCGGAGCCGCCGCCGGAGCAGAGGGGTCGGGGACGGAAGGGGGGAAGCCGGGCGCCGCGGCGAAAAGTTTGCGGCCGCCCCGGAGGCGCCTGGCGAGTTCCCCCGCGAAGTTTCAGGGAAGTCCCGCCGAGCGCCTCTTGGGTGAAAATGGCGAGGGGGACGAGGGGGAGGGGGCAGAGGACCGGGGAGGATGCAGACAGGAAAAGGCGGCGAGAGAGACGCGCAGGGCGACGGGGGAACCCAGCCCAGCGCCGCCGAGGTGGTGCCGCCGCTCCGGCTGTTGGCGCTGTGCGCGGCGCGGGGGCGGGACGGGCCGCGCCCTCCACCGGGACGGGCCCGCCGCCCGGCTGGGACGGGCCGAGTCGGGGTCGGGCCGCGCCGCTCCGCCACCAAACGGCGGCCGCGTCCCAACAGGCGGTAGGGGCCGACTAGCCCATGCGGGGTCGGCTGGTTCCCTTTCGGCGGGGCTTCACCTCAGCCGTCTCTGGTCTCTGCCCGGCCGAGTCAGTGGGCTGCCGTGCCGGGGAGGGCAGAGCCTCCTCTTGCCCGGTCAGTCCCGTGGGGCAGCCCCTCAAAGCTGCCTTCATCCCGCCTCGCCCGGTCCTTTGTGGCCTCCTGGGCCGCAGGTGGAGGCAAGTCCTCGCCGGCAGCCAGCACGGTGGCTTCTCCCAGGCAGGGTGGCGGCAGCTGCCCCCGAGAACGGAGGGAAGTGCCAGTGGAGCGGGAGCTCTGGCTTGGCCCCGGCTCTTCTGCCTGGCTTCTCCCAGCTGCTCTGGTCACCACCGTGCCACCTCCTCCAGAAGCCCCCGTAGGTTTGGGGGAAGAAATGGGGGAGGGCTCACACCCATCTCTTCTCTAAAACAGCTTCCAGTTGCAGGGACAGTCTGTGCTAAGGAGGAGCTCCCAGCCACCTAACACCAGGATGAGTTACCCAGCCCAGCTC
This sequence comes from Columba livia, assembly GCF_036013475.1. Taxonomy (NCBI): domain Eukaryota; kingdom Metazoa; phylum Chordata; class Aves; order Columbiformes; family Columbidae; genus Columba; species Columba livia. Next base: position 30,268,581 of record NC_088606.1, on the reverse strand, counting down.
TCACGGTCTGTGCAAGCCCCATCAGTTTGTGCAAACAGGACGGATGTCAGGCAACATTTAGTCTAAAAAGCCCATCCCAAATCTTCATTTGGAAGTCTGTGAAAGCAATGGAGATGTGAGCTGTAATTATTTTGAGTACCAACAAAGAAACTCTTGAGTTATATATATGGCACCTGTAAGGATGGCAGTACTAAATGTATGTTTTTTAAGTACAGTGGTTGATCAAATTTACAGTCTGTTTCTTTACAAACTGCTTTTTTGACCAAATGTATAGCTGCAGCATTGTTTGATTTTGATGAGCTGTCTTGTTAGGACCCATTTTACTATTATCAGCTTGTTTCCCCCCTGGGATTTGCACATGCACAGTACCCTACTATCTGTATAGTTTTTAAATCCATTTATTCTTTGATGTATTTTCTTTTGGAATTGCTGCATTTTTATTTGCATCTTCTACAGACTACCCAGTCTGCTGAAAATGTCACCGCTCTAGAATGAGATGATTACTAGTCCCACTTAATAGACTTTTTCTTATTGCAGGAGGAGTAATAATCATCTTCAACCATGTTCTTTGGCTTTACCTTTGAAAATCCTGCGTAATTTTGATGTTGCCTGCAGTATTTCATTAGGAATGAATCAGTTTCAGTCAGTAGTGTACCCTGGCTATGCTGGTTAACATTGTGACAGGCTGTTTCTTAACAGCTCTCCATATACTAGACATTTTGGTGCCTGGATATTTTGGAGCATGTACATTTATACTCCAATGTCAAAGCCTGCTGAGGCATTAGAATTACTGCAGGCTTCCCAGGAAGCTGTGGCCCAGCCAGCTATACTATACAGGAATTAGTACAGGAGGACTGTGAGGTCCATGTGTGAATCTGTTGCAGGAAGGACTGGTAAGATCCAGGTGCCCTCCCTGAATGGGTGTCATAAGTTCAAGTGCAAATGCAAGGGCAGAGCCACATCAGGTAGCCACTGGTAGGTTTTTTTCTGAGTGCTGTGGTTCCTACTTCTCCCCTGTGGCATGCAGCATCCTAGAAGGTCCTGAAGCCTTGCTTCATTGTTCAGGTGATCCCTGAATGCAGTAAACTGTCATAAGTGTCATCAACTGTTCTCAGAGTGCCTCTTCCTCACAGCCTACTGTGGCAAAAGCAGATGTGGCTGTGATGGCAATAGAAGTGGTGAGTTGTCCCCCTCTCTCCTGCTCTTGCCATATTTAATTGTAGGCTCACATAACTGAGCATTCCACAATATGAGTCGCATGATGGCATTTGCTTTCAAGGGAAAGAGTGGAAAAATGACAGCGGTATACAACCTTAGCTACTATGCACAGTGTTAAAGCTCTTCGGCAACTCTTAAAATAACTAAAGAGAAGTAGCAGTAGCGATGCTGAGAATTATATATCCTTGGTTTTCTCATCTATGTGAAATCTAGCAATATAGCTCATAGGTTGTGACTCACCTACAGATCCACATCCTCTGTGCCAACACGGGCACAAGTTTCTCTTCCAAAAGAAAGATTACAATATTTTTTAAAAACTTGTATGTCACCAAGTCGTTTGATTATTGTATTGGCCATGCTGAGTACACCTTTGTAATTGGAATAGATGGGGACAGGATGACTTCAGCATGTGTCAGCCAGTCATATACAAGCGCTATTTTAAAAGGATTCAGTGAAATCATATGATGTGATCCTGAGTACAACCTGGCCTGTTGTACTGAATGCAATGTCATCTATTTCATGATACTTCCAGATGAGAGAATTATTGTGCTGATGCCAGGGAGGGAAAAAGACCGTCCATAGCAGTCTGTTCTCTTCCCTGTGACCTGATACAGTGTGCATGCCTGGTTGAGCCTATCTGTGCATGCACAGATGAAGAAACCTCTGGAAGTTTAGGTTTCACTGCACCTGTACAGATCAATTAAGCAGTACCTGAACTGTCACATGAACTTGCAGGAAAAAAAAAGTTTGCTGCACATGGCTACACAGTTTAGGGGATGTCACTGTAACAACACATTATGCAAACCTTGCCCAGCTGCCCACGGGCTATAGTTGCTGTAATGTTACTTCTAATTACTCTGTATCACTACAGTATGAAGTATGAATAGTGGTCTGTGTGTGTTCTCATGTATTGTATACCTGACTCTCCACCAAAATCTTTCTTCTTGCTTTCAGTTTACTGCATTGTATAAAGAGAATTCTGTTCTATTCATTGAGAATAAGAACCATCCCCTTCGTGAAGTGTTTATTGCTTTCTGCTCTTCTCCATCTGTGATATAACTGGTCCTTTTTGAACAGCCAGCTTTCAATTTATCTTTCTGCTCTCTAACACAAGCAGTTATATGGTCCATATGTTTTAATTTAAAAAAATATAAGATCAAATACCCCATAAAGAATAATGCAGGCTATGCCTAAACAATGGAGAATATTCTAGAAGGCAGTTTCTTTGACATAGTGTTAGTTTTTACGTCAAAGTTGTCGACCTAAATTTAGTTCTGATACATTTACATAAAGAGTAGGACACAAGTGATTACGATGAGATGATTACTACTGGTTCTGTGAGACAGATAGTGGATCCAGTTCCAGGATCGGTATTTTGAAAAATAGGTTGCTTGGCAGTATACTTATTAGTATAGTGTATTTTGGCAAGGATAAAAGAATAGTACTAAAGCAGAGAAAGAAGTAAGAATCAGCAGCCTCTGGAAGCTGGGTAGAAAGTGAGACTGGAAATAAAGCTCACATTTTAGCCGTGAGAATCATTAGTCATTAGAATGCATAAGCAAATAGAGTGATGGATAACCTTTTTTAATGTTTTTAAGTGCAGACTGAGAGTTTATTCACACACAAGCTTTTGGACTCAGTACAGTGGTTAACTTCTTTGTTTACTGAGGTCAGAGTGGAAGAAAATGTACTTTGTCTATCAGTTATATTCTTAAGGGCATAAAAAAAAAAGGCAGATTTTTGTTGTCTGTGACAGCACACACAAATTCAAGGAGGTAAAGACAGTCATCTTTCTTTCTTTCTCCCTGCCTCAAAAGGAAGACATCATCTGTCCAGCAAGAAAGTGAGTTGACACAAACCCTTTGTTCCTTAGGTCACTTCTACTTGTGCATCTCTGCTGGACTCCATAGGTTGTTCCATGCAGAGCAGGAGCCTGTGGAAGAAGGTGTTTTCCAAGCCCCAGCTGAAGACAACAACAGCTTTTTATCATTGAAAATTCGCCTTCTCAACCTGCAATAATAGATAAAATGTAAAAGTAGGCAAAGACACTGTTGCTGAATCAGGCTGATACCCATTTTGCATTCTACCACTAACAGTTTTCTGTTTTCTTCGCCTCACACAATCCCGAATCACGCATACCTCCAGGCTTACTGCTTTGATCAGTCATCCTAATGCCATTTTTTCAAACAGTCCAGCTTTTTGGCCTATTGACTTGTATCCAGAGCATGGTTCATTATAAGCTCCAGATCTCTCTCTGCTACATAATTATTTGCTTCCTATTTCTGTATATCTGAAGTTAATTATTCCTGCACATGCATCCTTCATTACACATATCTGTATAGAAACCCCTCCTCTTTACCCAGGCTCTTACACCAATTTGTTGGGATCATTTGACTTTGAATCACATGTATTTCCATGGCATTTGCAGTTCATCTCCTTTTTGTATAATCCACAAGTTTAAAAGTCATTATTCGGGTCATTAGTAAAGGACCAAATAAAATAGGATGAAGCACCAATTCCTCTGGAATTGTGTCACACCCATACTCTTCAGATGTTATTACCCAACTAGGTTTGTGTCGACTTCATATTTTCTTCCCAGCCTGATTTGCTCTGTTTGCTCAAAAGAATGGTTTATGTGACTATGCCAGAAAGCTCATCAGTCAAAATATATCACACCTATTGTTTATGCTCTGTAAGAGGAGGAAATTTTATTATAACAGTTGGGCATGGTTTGTCTTTTACAACAAAACATTGCTGGCCTGATACTGATTTCACTGTTGTCTTTCAGTGTTTACATTTTTTTGTTGTTCTGGACTACTTTCACACGTCTGTAATACCCTAAATACTTTTTTTCCTACTCTAAATCCTCCAGTATCACACCTGTCAACTAATCTTCAAAGGCAAGTATTTATCATTTAGCCATTGCTTCTGTGAGATATTTAAATAACCTGATATTATAGGTTTATCATACAATACTTTAAAAATTATCTAGATGTTTTATAACCACTTTTGCCACCTACTAGGTTTATTTTCTTCACTGTTACTAACAATGCTACAGCACTAAACACCTGCTTGAAAAAAGGCATTATGGATGGCAGCATTATCCAACATATATTTTCTGTTGACAGTGGATCAACATTTCCAGAAGCTAATTTTCATTATATTATGATCTGCAAAACGTAGATAATGTATTGTCTATTCCAACTAACAAACTTGAGAAGAAACCTCAGATTTTACAAGGAGTAGTTCTTGTGTCTAAATGTGTTTTACATATTCTTTGTATAGACTTAGATTTTAACATTGAACTTTCAGCTGAATCTGTTTATGTTAAGAATATGTGAACTTTTTCCAGTTACTACAATTGAATACAGACTCCAGTTTGTGCATTCTACTAAGTAGTGAAATATTCTTTATTAAAGACAGGTTTACAAAAGTGAAACAATTTTTTCTTTCTGCTGTTTTCAGATGCTTGAATGATGTTTAAAATGGACTGCATGCCTCCATCACTTCTCTCCTGAAGAAGGCACTGTTGGAGAAGTTCTTTGGTTCAAAAACAGAGCACTGAAAAAAAAAATAACTAAAGAAGAGAGGAGAAAACAAACTGGTGAATACAATGGAATGAAATTTGGGAAGAAATGTGGAGACTGGTGGAAACTAAAAGGACACTAAGGTTGGAAATGCAGATGTCACTGGATCTGAGGTAAGTATTGTATAAGAGGCTGAACTGGTAGGCTAAATGGAGCTGATAACTGAAATACCGGAAAATGTTTTACAGGGTCTCCTGGGTATTTATTTGGAGAGAAGAAGCAGATGTTAGCTGTACAACTAGTTAAGAGTTTTCTGATGAGCTACTTATTTCCATGAGAAAACGATAACATTTTAAGATCTAAGTGGTTGATGTAAATACTGTCAGTAAATCTCCCAAATTGTTTTGTTTGTTGGTTTGTTTATGCTGTGTGTGTGTTTTTGTTGTTGTTTTTCGTATTTTGTGTGTGTTTTTCTTTTTTAAAATGTTTCTAATTTTTTAATTGCTTCAGCATTTCTAAAAGGAAAGTCTTGGAATATTAACTTCCATGGCTTTCTGCTAAATGTTTTAAATAATTATGACAAAACATTTAAAAACATTAAACTTAGAAATTCAAAACTCAAGTTGAAAATCTGAGACAACTCAATGTAGTATTTTTTATATCACAAAACATCAGATATTTTAAGTTTTTGATATCTTGGCAACGGAAGTTAAAATCTGATTTAAGCTGGCAAAACTGTTTTCTGCCTATGTAAGCCTATCCATGGGCAAACTGACCATGGACATACAGGGTAGATTAACAGTAAAACAGGATCTGAAAGACGGAAGGATCAGGCTTTCTTCTGTCAAATGTGTGCATGGTCTGTTTCTTTTCTTTGAGCAAAAGCGTGCTGGTTTGGGAGTGAAGAGGTTTTTTTGGTGTTTGTTTGTTGTGTTGTGTTTTGTTTTTATTCTGTGCTCAGAACTGACCTCGCTATACTTGACAAATTCTGGGATAGGACAGGTTCCATTTATCCCAAAGTATGCTTTGAGGATGTTTGTTATAGTTTGATGATAGAAGAACTGATGCATTCAGATAAGCGTATCTTGGCATTGCTTTTACATATTTGTGCAAATTGTCCTCGCTAGCGCTCTGGTTCTTTGGAGCACAGTACTTCTGGAACAAGGCGGTTTGTCGTTGCTCTTTGGTACTGCTGCCTGAGAGACATGCCTCCCATTCTGAGGATACTGGAAATTGTACATCAAGTGAAAGAACAGCACAAGTTTTATTCAGAAATTTCTTAATGCTACTTCTTAGATGATTTCTGAATAGTGTACTCTGTGTGAAGGACACTTTTCTATCACTTACATAGCACCATTTCACTAAACAGCCTCCTGGGTGTCACTGTCGTACAATTCTACAGAATTCTGGGCTGCAGTGACCTGAAATTTCTAGGTCTGAGAGTCAGACTTTGTAATAGTATATAACTGCTGTTTCCTCTTCAGAAATGATGACATGATTTTCATGATTTAACTGGGGATAACTTTCAACAAGCAGCTAGTATGTTTGCAATATTTTGGTAATTTTCCTGAAACTAGATTGGTAATTCAGTTAGTAGAATATGTATGCTACTGAAAATCAGTTACACTGTATTTTAGTTAAATTTGTTTTTTATTATAGTTCTTCAAGTGCTGTTCACTTATTAATACATACAGGCATAACTGATTTACAAACTTTGTTCTTTTACACATCAGCAACCTGTTATATTGTTACTTAACACTAATATTTTTGTGGCTGCTGTCCAGGCGTCCGTGTCATTTCCACTGAAATTCTTTGGCAGTTCAAAAAATAATCCAGGTCCTGGAAATTAGAGTACTACCCATGCAGAATCAGATACATATGTTGTAATTTATGCATGATTTTGACCTGTAGGAATGGGTGTCATACTATTTCTGTGAGCGGATACAGCCTAAAGAAAGAGGTGTAAGTTGTTAACTATCCATCAACAGTTGTCTCCAAAGCTTATGGGATACATCAAAGTAGAGAAGATTCAGAGTGGCCAAGGGTAAGTAAGGATGGCAGAGTCTTACTTGTGAGCTAAGCAATGTCTGATAGCGTGGAAAGAATACAGGTTTACAGGCAGTTTTAAAACTGAGCTAGAAATTTATCTAGGGGCTAGATATTTCTGAATGACTGCTGACTTTCTGCTCTGGTATTTAAAGTTATGCTCACCGTGCTTGTCAGACTGGTTAGTCCCACTACGACTAGTTTTACCATACTTTTATGTGGCTTGATATTTTTGTCCACAAAATTTGGTTGACAATATAATTTGCATAAATTGAATTATGCAATATAAATTCTTTAATGATTGCTACATGAATGCTAAGACCACATACAGGCCCAGGTAATACTCAGGTGGGATTATTGAGACAATAGATGTGAGACAACAGATGTCAGACAATCGATAAACACCACTCCTGTATACTTTTGAGTGAGTTTCCTTACTTGTAATGATTTAATGAGTTAAGAGAGACTGCCCATAGGAACAGGGAATCAATAGATTTCTTACCTAAATTGTCATTGATCTTTTAATGTTTACTGGAGTTGGTTACTGATGCTGCTTTGGTTTCACTGCATGAAACTGAAAAGCCAGAGCTAAGAGTAGCATTATGGGGGAACCTAGTGTTCTACACAGGAGGAGAGAGGATGAAGGAATGGAATGGTGCAGGGGATCCCAAAGAACCTGCAGGAGAGAGAAAGGTAAAAGTTGAAAGATTGAAGACTCACAGGAAAGGAATTGATTGCAAGGAGTACTACAATTGTGCATCACAATTTCTTTCTTGAAAATGTTTGGGTCTAAAAATTTAACAATTCAGCAGGATAGGTTTTAAGAACTATATTGTCCTTTCATTTGCAATCACTATCTTGCAATCTTAATTTATCATAGATTTTCTGTTTGGAAATCAAATTAAGAGACATTTCATATCATTTTCATATGCAACAAATAAAAGACTGGTAATTCATGTAACCACATTCTACGTATCATGTGAACACTAAAAGCCTTGTAAATACCTGAATGAAAGTTCACTCTTACATAATATGTTTATTTATGCTAACGTGGTAGAATGAATACGCATAGGAAACAAACCCTCTCTTCCTGTACCTTACTCCATGATAGGAAAAGTAACTGCACATAAAAAAGGCTTGATTGCTGAATGCTTCTTTAAGTAATAAAAGAAAATGCCCTTTCGTGCAAACCACAACTTGGGCTTAATCACAGGGGGGAAAAAAGTGCATCTTTTCCACGTCATAGCAGACAAACATCTCAATATGAAGCCTTACACAGTGCTGTCGCATTGTCATCCAGGTTTATATAAACAAGGAAATCATAAGATAGAGTAGGAAGACATTTCAAGCAGATTGACTGTGTTTGATTATGCTTAAATTTAATGGATCTTGACACAATGAAGCATGTGAAGAGAGTTTTAAAAATAAATTTATTAGAATAATGTCTTTCAGGGAGATTAGAGAATACAACATACAAAATAAGATAGAAATATAGATAGACAAACAGGATAATATAAAAATAAACAGAAATAATTGGATCTTTATCATGCTAAATATTATCAAGAATAAAAGTTTTTTTAGAAAAAAGGATGACATTTAAAAAACCCTGGAAGTTGAAATCAAACTTCAATATGGCATGTTTTTTCATCTTTCCAGATTTTTCAAATATGAAAATTTTCAAATTCACTTTTCAAACATGGCATGTTTTTTCATCTTTCCCTTTGGAGTCTCTCAAAGAAAATGGAGAAAATAATATGTGGATATCTTCCAAACATGAGTGGATAATTTTCTAAAAGATGTACATTTTGTATTACACATTATTAGGTTCAACAAGAAAGTGTCAGGCTAACGTTCTGGGTCTGTGTTGTAAAGACATGACAATATATTTGTCTCTGAAATCTGTCTGCTAGAAGTTTAAGGCAGATTTGTTTCTCATTTCTCGAGAACTTGTTATCAACAGTTTTCTGCTAACTTCAGAACTGGGAGAGAAAAATAGACAAGAATATGAATATTGTTCTTTTGGATGTGTATATCTTTCTAACCACCTAGAACCCATTTTGTCTTTTAAATACAAAAAATAAATATTTCTATATTCCAACTACAGAGCCAAGTCCTCTAATTGATTCTGCATAGTTAGGAAGACTGGCAAAGAGCTCCACTGGATTCGTCGTGAGCACAAAGATCCAGTTGTGGACTTGAAAATACTTTGAGGATCACGTCTCTCAGAGAAGAAGGCCTGAAAAGGAGCCCGTAGAGCCTAGAGATTTTTCCATGCAATCTTAAACTGAGACTGTGTAAAGAATTAATCTGAATTTATGATTCCGACAGGTGCCTTTAAGTTGTCACCTAAAGGAAGAAAGACCTACATTTCGAGAAGTATGTTAAGATGGCTCTGCCTTTTCCAGACAGAGATAGTGCTGAAATAGCAACCAGTATCATCAGATCCGCAGAGGACATTGACCAGCTGCAGCATGTATTGATGACAAGCAGCATGCATAGCCATGTGCCTAATGTCATCATGTCCTTCAAACCTCCGGTGTTCATCAGAGACCAATTCTGGCTGTGCAGTGCATTCACACCCCTATATTCCTTCATGTTTTTCCAATACCTGTACCATAGGTGAATGAGTAATAGGACTATCTGCAGCTCTGCAGCATGGAGGCAAAAGAGAAAAGCAGAATAAGACTGGCCATTACTGGAATACAAAATATGTTCTGAGTTACAGAGATCCCATTGCCTACACTGACCCCCATGTGCTCATTTCTTTTTGATAGGTACTTGGCCTTAAAGGTAAACTTAAACATAATCTATTCCTCTGCTCAGAATGAACCAAGTCAAAAATATCATTTTGGCTATAGTGCTTAACCTCAAGTGGAAATTTGCTCTGTATTGTTCTCCATACAACAATTATTGGAGCAACTCCAGTCTTTATCTGGAGGCTCCGCTGACAGGGTCTCCTTTGGTGAGATTCCGTGGGGTACCAGAGCACGTCTGCACAGAAAGAACAATGACAAAGCGTTAGTTCCTGATACAGGCTGCTCTACTCCTTCCCTCAGTATGTATTGCCCTGAGTCAAGCAGTTTCATTTCTGTAGGTTGTAGGAGCTGGAACTTGGTATGTGACTGTCTATGGACAATCAGAAAATCTGGTCTCCAGGGTACCTACCAGTGTCACTATACCTTGATAGTTTCAGCACAGCTGTGTAGTAAGACCTTAGAGGTGAAGAAAAGGTTGCTAAATATTTCACCTTAGGATCTCAGATTTATTTCTGTTCAATTTTTAACCTGATTCTGAATAACTTTTGTTCAAAAAAATTCTTCTTAGTCACTTAAAAATGAAAGAAAAAATATTTAAAATCTGATAATTCACCTGAGTCAACAAGTGTATATTTGTAAATATATATCCCTAGTACCAAAAATGTAATGATGGAATGCTGCACTTGCAGAGAAGTGATGTTATGGTGCATAAGGGTCAATTGCATTGGCACAAGAAAATATTATTTAGTTGTTAAGATTATTTGTTTCAATGAGCAAACTATGACCAGCTTTGCAGCATACAGCACAAAGAAGGATTTAACTTTTACCTGTATTACTGATCATGACTAACAAGGGTCTTCAGTAACTTTTGTAATGTTAGGGTTAGGTTTCATGCATTATGAAAGCAAAACACAATACAGCTTCAGGAAGCTGCTCCAAAACTTCTAAAGAAAAGCCACTTCCTATTTCAGTTTAGTTCCACAAGTATTGAATTATTTGAATTGTACAACTGAAAAAGGATTTTTGCCTTTAGAAGAACTGTAAGTGGGACAATCTGCATATACGGATTCAAGCTAGTCTGTGATGTGGGCAGATAACATCTCTTGAGATTTAATCCAGCCTATGTGCCACCCATTTTTTTAAATATTGTTTTTCCCTTTCCAACCACATTATTTTCATATTGCAGTTACATGTCACCGTAAAGACTCACTTTTAATATTTCTAAAAATAAGAAAAAAAATATAATTTTTTTTCTTCATATTTTCCAGACCTACTATGAAGCCAAATCTTTGCTAAGGACACAAATCAGTGGACTTACACTGGCTACTTTGCGTGTACTAGAGTAGTAATGTATTTTGGAAATTTTTAAGTGTTTGCCCCATGCTATCTGAATACCTCACTGGTTTTGAAGTATATTTTTACAAGAGCTTTGTGAAACAGAACAAGACTATTATTCCTGTATTGAGAGTCATGGAATGAATCACATTTGTGAGTCACAATGCTTTGTGAAAATAAAGATACACAGTCTTTCTTTAAAGTAGTATACGTATAAGCTTTATACTTTGCAGTTAATCAGCTATAGGAATACTAATTTACTGAAAGCTTCATTTCATACCGGTGCACTGTATTTGTGGCTGAGGCAGTTCCTCATACATATGGACCACACTGGTCTGTGATAGAGCAGGAAATTGAATTCCGGTGTTACCAATATCTAGCTATCTCAATATCCACTTGCCCCCCACCTGCGTCCTTCCAAGAAAGAACAAATACGCTCCCCTCTGGGGTGGAGACCATGGGTGCATGTGTGCTGGTGTGAACCTCCATCTGCCTCTTACGGTTCGGACTTGAGCACACAGCATTGCTGAGTGGCTTTATAAATATCCAGTTAAAATCCAGTTACAAGTTCTTAATAAATGTGATTTATTTGAAGAAATTTGATGTAATCATAGGTTTAGGTAACTTTATATCTTCTTTCTTTAAGACACTGAGATGTGAAAGTCCTTACAGAGGTAGCAAAGAGCAGTCGTTGTCTAAAGCTTGACTCATTACAATCCTAGGTGGTCCTGTTTGCCTGGTATGTGTTAATTGCAGCAATGACAGTTGGAGTCAAGGGATCATGGAACAGCTGGTTTCTATTACTTTGACCTAATCTCAGGTGATGTGGTCTAGGAAATAGTTAATTATATTTATCAGCACTCTGGTGACTCACATCTTTAGTATTAGGCTGATTGATCTTTATGCTTTGTAGACCCTTGCAGCTGTTCCTCATCATAAGCTTCCTTCTCTGTATTCACCACAACAGTCAAATACATTCAGTTAAGTTTCATAAATTACGTGAGTCTTCAATGAGCAAGCAACGCAGTATCTCAAAGTAAGCAAATACAAATTGAACTGGTACAAAGCCGTACTGGAAACTCTGTAGGGACTGTGGAGGGAAAGAGGAGCAAATTATCAGAAAACATTTTTTCCCATTTCAACCAATCCCCCCCACCCCGGAGTTTCAGTTAAATTTTCAAATGTGTTACCTTTTTAGACATTGTGCAATAGACAAAACATGCAAACCATGAATTGAAAATATCAGCTATTAATATAATTAAAGATTTGAAGTACATTTAAAATACAGCACTTCATTAAACTAAGTCAGTAGTTGGTAGATTACATATGTGCTTGCTGATGAAACATCATCTGTTTTTCCAAAAGCCAAAACAATTCTGTGTGGAATGCCAAATATTATATTCATTACAAATATTTATGTTAATTCAAGAGGATGTGAACACTGTATAGAAGTCAGGAAATTGAAATTTATTCTTTTCACAGCAACTGTCACTTAAGTGCATTATAGCCACAGTGGCATATACTCACAGCATTGTTCTAATAAAATTTTACATCTCTGCAAAGGGGCTTAATGCCAGCAGCTGTGAGAACCAGTATTTTGGATTTTCCGAGTCTGGCATATTTAAATTTTCATCTATAACACTAGATTAAATTAAATCTTTATGTTGAATATATGGTAAGAAGCAGGATTAAGTTCTGAATTCCCTAGTTAACACTCACAAAGTGCTTCTTGAATAAGGATCGCTTGGATTATTTATCTTGTATACCATTCATGAAGATAGATGTTCAACATTTCCACCAGCACTCTTTGTCAAAAGTTTATACTGCCTGGGATAAAGTTCAGCTGTTGTAACTGAAGTGTTTCGTGGCAAAGGTCTGAGCCTGCTCCCCTTATTCCTTTGGAGAATATAATAACACAAGAGGGATAGGAATTGCATGATCTTCATGAACATTATCCCACAGATTGCTATTTGCAGAAGAAAGACAGGGGTTTATGAACATTTTGAAAATGTATTTTATAAGTCTTAGCTGGGTCTATAGTATTTTTTCTTTCTGCCTTCTGTCACTCCTTTTTGAAGTCTTGATTCATTTTACTGAAACTTTGAAAGCTCTACATAAATATTTGACAGGGATTTCAAAAATATTTCTTAAATATATTTTAAACTTTAAATAAACAATTTTTCTTGCATATACATGCATATTTTGTTCTTTTTTCCACTGTACTACATATTTTAATGACTAAAATGTTCACAGAAAATCAATAAAATTGAACAATCCCAGTTATATGTGCATGTAATATAAATTACAATAAATTCACCCAACTAGGATTTATCTTAGATATCACACTTAAGCAAGAAGTTTGGATAACAAAATTTAATATTTGTTCATGATCAACAGTAGTTTAAACAGTGTTTGAAAAGAATCATTAGATGATCTTGGCTTTCCACAAAAGAAAACATAATTTCATATATTTTGGCACGTGCTTCTGAATGCATTTTGACTGAGGCTTTGGGATCTTGTAAAGATTCTGCATTTGAGAACGGCAGCTTCTATACTAACATGATTCTTCTCTAACGAGTTTCTGGTATTCGTGAACATTGTATGGTTTTCGCTTTAAAGAAACTTCTAAAATGTACTTTCTGGATGCAATTGACCTTTTTTCTAATTCTAATTGTAGTTCCAATTGTAATTCTAATATGCATTGCAAAGATCAGCCTACTCAGGGCAGCATTTGTCTAGCAATTTGTCCTCCTTTAAATTCACTGCTTAATTTGCAGTGAATTAAACATCAGCGATATAGAGTAAAAGGAAGATCCACCATCTTTCATTATCAAAGTTTGATACACGGGTTGTTTTGCATCAAAAATTTTACGGTACTGGTGTAGTTCTGCCTTGGGGAAAATGGTGGTCAAGACTAAGAAGGCAAGCTAATGAAGGCTGATCAATCCTCTGTTTAGAGCAGGTCATTGCCACACTCAGCTCTGTATTACATGCAGTTTGTAAGTAACAGATCAGGGACTTTTTTATTTTCTCTGACTATGACCTGGCTAAAACAGATGATGTAAATTGTCATCTGGCCCAGTTCTGAAGTCTGATTACAAATATCAGCATTTAAACATATGGGCTTACAAATCTTTGTGTTAGAAATATTCAACTATGTCACATCACAGTCTCTGACACTTGAGACTTTATGACAGACATGGGAGAATTTGTTAGCATGCTTCACTCCAAGAATTGCCTTACTGTAAGACCAGCCATGGCAGCTGGATATAACTGTCCTGGAGAAACTGGGAATTAAACTAGCCACAATGAGGTGAAGACAAATTTAATAAGTTAATTTACATGCTAAACCTGCAGATTCCAGGTTTACGTCAGAGTACTGTGGCCTACAGGCAATTTCTTGGAATCTAATGTAAAAAGATAAATAGTTTCATTGACTATTTTACCAGCAATTAATTCAAATTTGAAACTGTTATTTTTTTTCCCCTCTGCCTCAGGCCTTCTTACCAGGATCACCTCCCTAGTTTGAGTAGTTTTACTCAGTACTGAAGAGACAGTTAAGCCAATGTATGTTCCACAACAGTAATGGATCCATGGTGATGCGATGATTAAGGCAAGTAGGTTTTCCGTTCTCAAAAGAATAAATGCATGGCCAAGATCATCTTTGGTGATTGTAACATCACCACTTCAAATGCACACTCTTTTCTTCATTCTGTTATCTTTCTTTCATATGAAAAAAACATTGAAACCTTTCAAGAGGACTGAGAATATTTGTTCTCATTGGACGCTCACATTTAAAATTCTAGTCTTTGTAATATCACGAAAATTATTATTTTTCTTTTCTTCCTTTTAAAATTATCTCTATTCTGAAGAAGATTGACAGTGAGTTCAGGAACAATTGGATTAATAAGATCCCAGATATCTAAGTCCATGCACATTATGCTGGTTTATCTTCCATGTTTTTTTTTGCTTCACTGTTCCTTCTCTATTCCAGTGCTATTCAAAAGTCATCCAAAATCTTATATCTGGTCCACATTAATGCTGAATGGCTTTATATCATGCCCCAGAACTTTCTGAACTCATGAAACTAGAGAACCTCTTGTCATTTAGTCCAGATGAATCCCATGCTTCTTAAAGCACTTAGCAGAGGCTCCTGTAAATGAATTATTTGAAGTTCCTTAGACATTCAATAGTGCGAGATAGGCACCTTCGCGTGGTTTAGGAATGATTCACCCTCTAGAGCTGCTTGTCTCTCTCCATTGGCTATACAGGGACGCTGAGTGAACATGTTCTCCAGTCCTATATTTGGCTATAATTATTTGGGGAATATGCCAGCATTCATGCTTTTCAAAGTTTTGATAGTGTTTTCAAAACGGTCACATTAATCCTGTCACACTCTCAATTTCAGAGAGAGCTAGCTGCTGTATTTCAAATAATGATTTTGAAAATTCCAGTAAATGTCTACTTCAAACTTTTTCCCCTCATAGTTCAATGACTTAATTTCCTAAGACTAATGGCTCCCACTTCCATGCATGTGTTCATGATTAGATTTTTGGCCTAAGCCTCTGGAGAACAGGAAACTTGCTTTTGACATCTACAAGTAAACAAGAAGCCCTGGGCTGCTTTAGAGCTCTGGCTGGGCAGAACCTCCAGAGGTGGTGATACTCTGTGCTGCATTTGTCACTGAGCAAGGAGGAAAACTGATAAGGCCAAGCCTTGTTTCCACTACATGTGTGTAGCAGCTTGGAGCATTCCAGTTAAAGCACATCTTGTTTGGAGAAATAAAAAAAAGTTGTTATTATTATCCTCTGCTGACAGAACAGGTGACAAAAGAACTAACTGAATGTGCCAGAGGAAAGAAGGTAGTAGGTAGTAGAACTGTTTGTGCAGCTTTTCAGTAAAATGACTCAGTACTGACAGCCATGATTTCTAGGGTATTTTGGTTTTGGCTTTTGAATCTGCTAGTAATACAGAACAGTTTCCTAGTGCAATTTATTGAAACTACACAAACAAGGTCATTTCTGGATTTTTGTGTTTGTTTTCATTTTTTATTTACTGATGATCTCACATAATAGGATGTTTACATTGAATTTGAAGTACACAGGATATTCCAGAAATTAGTTTGAATTCGGATATCCCTGTTCACCTCTTTTGTGTTAGGCTTTGTCATATATTACTATGTATCTTTTGGGGGACTTGCTGCTTTATATACTGGTGGCATATTGAAGATTGGCATTATAGGAAAATCCTCCTGCAGTTTTCTATGTTGTGGTCCTGCTGAGTGATAATGTGAAAAAGAATCAAAACATGCAATGGAAATTAATTCCTCAGGAATACTCCACAGCTCATTGTGGCAAACAAAGGAAGAGCGTTGAGGATACATTCACTGTTACCATGCTGCGAGAGAAGTGTAAAAGAAGTTATTGTTGTATAGTGTTATCCCTAAATACACATTCTCGGGGCTTTAGTTCTAGATCTGTTTGACATATTTGGAGCATGTGACAAGATCTTCAAAAATTTTCCACTTTCTCAACTAGCCTTCAACACTTGTGAAATAAACTGACTACAGAGTGCCATGTTAAAACTCCATTCTCTCTTGCTTGTCTTTTTTTTTTTAGCAGTAATATGTCCACAGGGAATCAATTCAAGACTCTGGACTGAATCGGGCTGACAAAGTCTTGAAGTATTGTTAAGTGGTGAACATTGTTTGTTTTGGCCTACTCCCTGAATTCCTTTATTCTTTTATTGCTTACCTTGTTTCTGTATTCTCAGGGAAATATTATTTTTGCCACATGAAAAGAAGTGACCAAAAATATGGAAGATGGCTGAGTTTAATAGTGCTACTCAGTGCTGATGAAAAATCCTGTTTTTTCATCAGCGTTAAGTATCTTTATTATCCAAAAAGGTCCTTTTCACATTTGTATGGTGTAATTTTGTTATCTGGCATAGCATGTATGTATGAAACATGTATATGCAATAAGCCATTTAAATGAAAACTGGTTAGCTAGAATTTTTAATGATTTCTGCAAACTCAATTTTTTAAGCTATAGAAGTTCCAATTTTAAAAAGCCCTAAATAACTAGTGATGCATTTCTTGTAAAAGTGCCTACTGGCTGAATACTTCAACGGTTCAGACTGATCTATAAGTAGTGTCTATATTTTTTATTATGTTTATAATTAGAGGAAAACCCCTGATTTTTTAAGTTTTTTGGAAAACATATCTAAAGGTGGATGTATGAACATACCATATTGCATGTTATATCTATGTGTGTGAGAGGGGAGCAGCAAAAAGTATCACAAAGAATGGAATGGTACAGAATTCCAAAGAAATGCCAGGAGCCTGATCCTCAAAAAAAACCAAAACAAAACCACTTGGAGCAGCTTTTTGTTCTGCTTGCTAACTGAGGCATGGCAACAAATGCAAAGATAATATCTCCTGTTTTCCTCGTTCTGTGTACAAAAGAGAGATTTTTGTACTTTTTGATAAATAAGATGGCATTAAAGACATAACTGGTTTCACTAGAAATTCCTTTTCTACTCAAACCAGACCAATTCTTGTGATCCAATACCATGAACTCAGTACAATGACCAAAGCGAGAAATAGGCAGAGAGCAGATGAAACATTGAGCAATTTATGAGAAATGGGTTTTTTTCTGCATATCTGTTGCTACCACGTGTGCACTGTATGAGGACATATTAAATTCAGGGCTTGTATCATCATGTGTTATTAAAGTTTCTTGCTTTTTGTTAAGGTTACTTTTCTATTATCTGTTGCATGCAACTTTTTTTACTTTATCCGTTTTGCTGAAATCTTCCATGTGTGGCACCTGCATGAGAATTTATTTTGTTTTATTTTTTTTAATTCAGCCAAATCTAATTGCATGGTTTCCAAGAATGAAGCCAAGGGAAATAAATCAGCATGTAAAAAACTTTCTTGCTCTTTTCCTTGAAATATTCTACAGGTCACATATTTGTAAGCAGAAAAGGAAATTTGACAGCTTTTTTATTCATATAGAAATCTTCCCATTTCCTTAAAACCCCAAAATCCGTTCAGGTAACATGCCTTTAGAAAAATTCAGTTTGAACATGCTTGGTAGTTGCTTCTTAATGTTGAGTGTTGATTCTAGCATCACTTGCAACTCTCATGCCTCTTATTACTGGCAAAATTGGACTTTTGCCATCTTCACAGTGGGACTGAGCAGGCAAACTTTAGAGTACGTGACAAAACCCAGTCTGCCTTGCATGAACTTCTCCATTTAGAGAGAGAGTCAATATTAGGCACTGGACTGAAGAGCATAATAGATATTGATGTGTTCACGATTGTCTGCTATTGTTGTTTGGTTTTTTTCTTTTTCATTATATGACATAATACCTTGGTTTGTGATTTCCAGAAAACAGAAAAAAGGAGAGCATCTCATTGCGGGCTGGTGTCTTAGAACTGGGGTGACGGGGCTCGTAGCACTTGGGTCTAGGAGAAATAATGAAGGCAGAATAAGGGAGTCAGGTATCTAATTTGTGAAACATTGAAGTTTAACAATGAATTACCATTGAAACAAACCAAAACCAATTGGGTAGGAAGACTGAAACAAAGTACCAGTGTATTGTTTTCAGAGAAAGCTGGAGGAGGGATAAGAACTACAGAGGAAGATTTGACCTGACTTGGAATGTGGAGGCAGAAGTGAAATAGTCAGATATATGGACATAAGAAGCCAGGGAGAAGGTTGGATGGAAAGAAAACAAAAAAGAAAACCAATGAATGCCAGAAGGGTTAACTAAAGACACAGATAAACCATCTGAAATTTATTGACAGGTGGCTGGAGGATATGAGCTGCAAGACAGGAAATAAGCGGAATAATTAATATTCATGTAACCTGTTTGAGCAGAGAAACCAAGAACAGTAAACACACTTCTGGGATGACTCCACCCCCTTCTTTCCGTGCGGTGTGACCAAACAGTGGATGTCAAGGGAAACCAACTAGAAAGTCGGTGCAATTCTGTTTTGTGCTGGAACACAAAGAACATGAGATTTGGTTTCATGATGCCATTGGGGAAACTCACCCAGAAAATTGGTTTTAGATAGTGATTTTAATGGCAGTTTTTGTGTGATGGTAGTCTGCCTTTAAACCCTCCATCTCAAAAATGGTCACTAAGTGTGCAGTTGTAACTTTCTGCATTTGACTTGCACTTACGAATGAAATGAAAATTAATAAAAATTGATTTTAACATATTTGGGATGATATAACACTTAACATGCATCACCACCACCCCCCTAAAAAAGTCAGACAATTCAATGAACTTTTGCAAATACATTTAACCTTGATCTCAAAGCATATCTATTTTCCCCTTTCTAAAACAGAGATTATATATCAGAAAGTCAACTCACCAAACCTTGGTCAAGATTAAGTGGCCTTCATGACATTAAGAAACTGATGTGCACACAGACAAGCACTTGCAGAAATTAAGATGGACTTGAGAATGGTATGAAGTTGTAGCAATGTGCAGTGAACAAGGCATGGGGTCACATACTGAACAATGGAAAGAAAATGAAAGTTTTTGTCCCTCCTCTGTAACTGAACATTAACTCAACATTAACTACATTAACTATCCTGTCTTCTGAGACAGGGGGGACTCCTCTGCTGCAAGAAGTATTTTATTACTCAGTATTGCAGTTAAAAAAAAAGAAAAAGTCATTTCTTGTGAATGTTGATCTTGGTTTATCTGACAACCTTAACTGCTGGAATCTCTGAATTTGCAAATGCTTGACTGTCATTTCATGGTTCTTAATTTTTCAGTGACACATAGCAGAAAATTGAAAGTTCCTTTATGGAAAAAAAATAAATTCATTGCCTTAATAAGAGGCAGATTTATGAAAAAGAGAAATAAGTACAGTTTCCTAGTTCAAATTTTTATTTTAAAATTGCCAATTGTGGTTTTACTTTTATTGTGAATATTATTCTGAGCATTCCAGTTCTCTGTGAGTATTATTCAATGTATTCTTTCTGGTTTTATTACGTTATAATTTGCTTTTAGTATTTAATATATTTGTATTAAACATTCCTTTTCGTCTTTATATATCTTCCATAAGGATACATGTATATGGAAAAACTGTTGTGTTATAAACAATTTTTTCTAGATACTAACATCTTATTGTTTCAAAAAATTAAGTAGAGTTTTGCTGAGTTTTTAAAAGTATGAAGTACTATACCTGCCATCTACTGGAAGTACAAGGACGATGCATTTAAGTTGTATTATGTTAACTGTTCAGCCGATAGCAGTTATCATCTTACTACTCTATTATTTGTCTTTTTCTGGTCAAACAAACAAACAAACAAACAAAACAGTAACAAAAACCAAAACAACAACAAAACAACACCACAACATGGAGTGAACTTTAACCTGCATTATTTCACTTATTATTTCATTTAAAATGGCAGTCTTAAAATTTAACTCAGGTTTTCAACTCCTCAGCTTTCATAGATCTTTGATTAGTCCAAAGTAAAATCTAATCAAGTATTAATAATCAAGTGTAAGAAATACATTTGCCTAGTTCTTCTGCCTCGTTCTGCATGACCATTCATTTTTACGGATATGTACAATTTGCAGTTGGAGTAGGGGGTGAACTCTATACAGAGAAAGAAATTTTCAGATACTTATTTATCTTCTTCTTTGGAAAGGAATAGTCATAGTATTTTAAAATAACAGTTTACGTAAGCAAGTGGTTTTGTTGTTGTTGTGAAAGTTTTGGGTTTTTTTCTTTTCCTCGTGGGACACATTTTTAAGGGACTGGTAAATTAGGTTAGGTCCGTTTTCATCTCTTGGTGACTCTTAGTTCTGCTTCCATAAACCACAGTAATTTCATTCCAGCATGGTCACGTGTGCGGATTAAAAATCAGATGAAGGCATATAAAGGTGAAGAGGTCCATTAGCCTTATGTTGCCACGGGATTTCGGACAGTCTGACTTAAATATCATTTGATTTGGTTTAATAATGCAAAAGTACTTGGCAAAATGAAAAAAAAAAAAAAAAATAGAGTTATGGCTGCCATGTGATATGAACTCCCAAGGTCCCAAGGTTGCGCATGATCCAATAGAATCCATTTTGATATGATAAACAGTGTTTTATCTATACATTAACAGTAAAGGCTAATGTAGCCTTTGCCTTTGATAAGCTAGGCTTCTGTCAGATCTAACTGTGAAAAGGAAGAGAGGTGTATATTTACCTTTTTAAAATCCATTGTTAACCAAATCAAGAGAGGTCTAAAAGGAAAACAAAGTCACCAGTTGTCAACAAGGAAGTATAGTGGAATTCCTGAGAGACTGTTGTGAAAAGAAACCTTCTGAGCCCTGGACAGGTTCTTTTGCAAGACTATAATACTGAACACTGTTTACCTTGGGGTACTACTCACCACCATTTATATTGTCCATTATTGGACACTCTCAGAGTGTTACATTCCAAATAATTTATGGCTAAAGTTGTTATCCTTTTCAATAACTGTTGCTAAGC
Organism: Columba livia; assembly: GCF_036013475.1. Classification (NCBI taxonomy): domain Eukaryota; kingdom Metazoa; phylum Chordata; class Aves; order Columbiformes; family Columbidae; genus Columba; species Columba livia. Next base: position 30,247,196 of record NC_088606.1, on the reverse strand, counting down.
ACTAAATTATATATTCTGCTCTCTTTTCGTCTGGTTTATTAACATCTATTGGTACGTATTACTAGAGAAAGAAAGATTAGGCAGTTAAATTCATGTTCACTTGCTTTAAAATTGAATTTCTTGTTTCTCAGACTGGGCTAGGAACCATTTGAAACCTGTATGCCAAAACCAGACAACCTTGGACAAAAGTTACTTTCAGTGGAAAATATACATGCTTTAGGCAAAGAAGATCTTGAACTTTTGCCTTCTTTTTGAACCGTATATATGCTAGTTAAGTTATGGAAGACATACATGGTGTCTGGATTCTATAATATTTAATTTAAAATTGATTTACTATGGTAGGTATATTATGTGGGGATATTATGTCAAGTCTAAAACCATGAAATTTCTGGAATCTTTTGAAAGCAAGGAATAAACCTCCTTTTTTCTCCCAAACAGGATTTTATTGAAAACTTTAAATATGGGAACAGTTATTTTCTTATTAAAATAAGTGTATGCATTATGAATTATAAATATATTTTATGAGTGTCATTTATTAATAAAATATGTGAAAACACTTTTGAATAATGGCATATGGAGATATGGATTTGAGCTTCATGCTGATGCTGGGATTCCTCTGTGCGAAGCTAACCAAATACACCTAAATAGCTGAAAAAACCCTAGACTTCTAAGCTACCTTTTTTCATTAATGCTTTGTGTGTGTGTTCCCCTAACAGCCTGTAGCTCAACATCGAACTCTGTTGTAGAGTCTTCCTGTTTTCCAGACATTTTAACACAGGTAAACCTAAGGCTCCTAGGTCTTTGAGTGTGAGTTATAAACTTTTTAACTTCTTTCTCTGCACATCCTGGGAAAAAAGATATTTTGCATAAGCAATCATCATAGTTTCCAAAATTATTTTTTCCCCTCTCTCTTTGACTTTAGAGAAGAAAGAATTGAATGGAGGTAGAGGGGTTTTCATTTATGGAATTTTTTCCCAGATATACATAGCTCTAGGCCAAATGTGGTTAACTATTATCAGTTTAAATTAAACACTTCACATGCATAATAAAAAACAGGTCTGTTTTGTTGCTGCTGAAGCAGAATGGCTCTTTTTATTCAATATATGCTTTGATAGTATTCCAGATTCTTCTTTCTGCATTTAGATAGGTTAAGTGGTACCTGAAGGATGATTCACAAATTATTACAGTGTAGCAGATAGTCCACAGCAAAATAGGAAACATTAAAAGATGTTTTTCTTTTTTAAGGAAAATGTCATCCAAAGTTTAACATCCATGTGGAGCAGACATATGCTCATTCTGTATTTCCCCATCAGAATTGCTCTTTTACTTTATGTCAGGCAAACTTCTGCATCTTTCCTGTTGCTATTGGCTTCCCCAAAGATGTTCATCTACTGCCACCTGATAGAAAAAAAATCTCACTGCTATCTACCCAATTGATTCCCCACAAATATTGCTTCAAGGTTCTGTAGTCATTTTGTCCTATAAATCTCTGATTTTACTTTTTCATCATAGAGATCTGTTGTCTGGGATGTTCACAAGCATGTCTTACCAGTTAGATTTATTAAAATCAAAACAGAAGCAAGCCAAAATGCTTCCATTAACTTAATGCATGCAAATATTTGTTTCTTCCGAAATAAATTGAACTACGCTAAGTTAAACCGTATATGCCTCATCTCATTCAGTGAATGGTTTCTTTCCATTCCTTTTCTTTCAGTATCCTGGGTTCTTTTCTTCAGTAGCTTTGGATTTGTATTTTAGAAAAGAGAAAAACAGGAAAAAAAAAAATGAAGTTGAACTTAT